>NW_004443937.1:14671055-14705547 GCF_000243295.1 Trichechus manatus latirostris
AACTAACACAAACAGAGGTAGAACAACTGAATAAATCTATAACAAAAGAAGAGATTGAAGAGGTAATAAAAAAAAAAAACTTCCCAACAACAACAAAAGAAGCCCTGGCCCTGATGGCTTCACTGGAGAATTCTACCAAACTTTCAGAGAAGAGTTAACACCACTTCTACTAAAGGTATTTCAGAGCATAGAAAAGGATGGAATACTCCTGAACTTGTTCTATGAAACCAGCATAACCTTGATAGCAAAACAAGGTAAAGACACTATAGAAGAAAAAAAATTATAGACCAGTATCCCTCACGAACATAGACACAAAAATCCTCAACAAAATTTTAGCCAATAGAATTCAACAACGTATCAAAAAAATAATTCATCATGGCCAAGTGGGATTCATATCAGGTATGCAGGGATGGTTCAACATTAGAAAAACAATCAATGTAATCCATCACATAAATTAAAGATAACCACATGATCTTATCAATTGTTACAGAAAAGGCATTTGACAAACTCCAGCACCTATTCATGAGAAAAACTCTCAGCAAAATAGGAATAGAAGGGAAATTCCTCAACATAATAAAGGGCATTTATACAAAGTCAACAGCCAACATCACTCTAAACAGATAAGAGTCTGAATTCCCTTTGAGAACGGGAACCAGACAAGGATGCACGTTATCATCAGTCTTATTTTGTGCTGGAGGTCCTAGCCAGAGCAGTTAGGCTAGAAAAAGAAATAAAGGGCATCCAGAGTGGTAAGGAAGAAGTAAAAGTAGCCCTATTTGCAGATGGTATGATCTCATATACAGAAAACCCCAAAGAATCCACAAGAAAACTACTAGAACTAATAAAAGATTTCAGCAAAGTATCAGGATACAAGATAAACATATAAAAATCAGTTGGATTCCTCCACACTAACAAAGGGAACTTTGAAAAGGAAATCACCAAATCAATAACATTTACAGTAGCCCCGAGGAAGATAAAATACTTAGAAATAAACCTAACCAGAGACGTAAAAGATCTATACGAAGAAAACTGCAGGACACTACTGCAAGAAACCAAGAGTCCTATGTCAATGGAAAAACGTACCATGCTCATGGATAGGAAGGCTCAACATTGTGAAAGTGACAGTTCTATCCAGAGCAATCCACAGAGACAATGCAGTCCTGATCCAAATTCCAATGGCATTTTTTTAACAAGATGGAGAAACAAATCACCAACTTCATATGGAAAGGGAAGAGGCCCCAGATAAGTAAAGCATTACTCAAGAAGAAGAACAAAGTGGGAGGCCTCACACTACCTGATTTTAGAACCTGTTATGCTGCCATGGTAGTCAAAACAGCCTGGTACTGGTACAGCAGATACGTAGACCAATGGAACAGTAGTGAGAACCCTCATGTAAATTCATCCACGTATGAGCAGCTGATATTTGACAAAGGTCCAAAGTCGGTTAAATGGGGGAAAAGGCAGTCTCTTTAACAAATGATGCTGGCATAACTGGATATCTATCTGCAAAAAAATGAAACAAGACTCACACCTCACACCATGTACAGAAACTAACTCAAAATTAATCAGAGACCTAAATATAAAATCTAAAATGATAAAGATAATGGAAGAAAAAACAGGGACAACACTAGGAGCCCTAATACATGCATAAACAGAATAGAAACCTAACAGTGTATAAATACCAGAAGAGAAACTAGATAACTTGGAGCTCCTACAAATCAAACACTTATGCTCATCAAAAGACTTCACCAAAAGAATAAAAAGAGAACCTACAGACTGGGAAAAATTTTTTTGCTATGACATATCTGATCAGGGTCTAATCTCTAAAATCTACAAAATACTGCAACACCTCAACAACAAAAAGACAAATAACCCAATAAAAAATAGGCCAAGGATATGAACAGACTCTTCACCAAAGAAGACATTCAGACAGCTAACAGATAAATGAGGAAATGCTCACGATCATTAACCATTAGAGAAATGCAAATCTAAACTACAGTGAGATACCATATTACCCCAACAAGGATGACACTAATCCAAAAACAAAATAACAAATGTTGGAGAGGTTGTAAAGAGACTGAAACACACACTCCTGGTGGGAAAGTAAAATGGTACAACCACTTTTGGAAGTCAATTTAGCGCTTCCTTAAAAGGCTATAAATAGGAGTACCATACGATCCAGCAATCCTACTCCTTGAAATATATCCTAGAGAAATAAGAGCCATCACGTGAATAGATATATGCACACCCATGTTCATTGCAGCATTGTTCACAGTAGCAAAAAGATGGAAACAACCTAGATGACCATCAACAGACAAATGGATAAACAAATCATAGTACATACACACGATGGAATACTACACAACGGTAAAGAACAATGATGAATCCATGAAACATCTCACAACATGGATGAATTTAGAGGGCATTATGCTGAGTGAAATTAGTCAGAAAAGGACGAGTACTGATGAGACCACTATTATAAGAACTCAAGAAAAGGTTTAAACACAGAAGAAAATATTCTTTGATGGTTACGAGGGTAGGGAGGGAGGGAGAGGGGAATTCACTAACTAGATAGGAGACAAGAATCATCTTAGGTGAAGGGAGGGAAAACACACTACAGGGGAGGTCAGCACAGCTGGACCAAAGCAAAAGCTGAGAAGTTTCCTGAACACAGCCAAACACTGAGGGACAGAGTAGCTGGGCTGGGGCCTGGGGACCATGGTTTTGGGGGACATCTATGTCAGTTGGCATAACAAAGTGTATTAAAATGTTCTGCATCCCACTTTGGTGAGTGGCGTCTGGGGTCTTAAAAGCTTGCGAGCGACCATCCAAGACATCAGTTGATCCCAGCCTGCTTGAAACAAAGGAGATTGAAGAACACCAAACACACTAGGAAAATATTAGCCAAAGAGTCAAAAGGGTCACATAAACCAGAGACTCCATCAGCCTGAGACCAGAACAAATATATGATGCCTGGCTACCACCAATGACCGCCCTGACAGGGGACACAACAGAGAGTCCCTGACAGAGCAGAAGAAAAGTGTGAAGCAGAGGTCAAATTCACAGAAAAAGACCAGACTTAATGGTCTGACAGAGTCTGGAGGAACCCCCAAAACTATGGCCCCGGACACTCAGTTAACCCAGATCTGAAACCATTCCTGAGCCCCATGCTTCAGACAAAGATTAGACTGGACTATAAAATAAAACAATACTCGTGAAGAATACGCTTCTTAATTCAGTCAAATGTAGGAGACCTAATGGGCAGCTCCTGTCCGGAGGCAAGATGGGAAGGCAGGAAGGGGCAGGAACTGGTTGAACAGACACTAGAAACCCTGGGTGGAGAGGGGGTGTGTGCTGTTAGGCTGTAGGGATTGCAACTAATGTCACATAACAATATGTGTATAAATTTTTGTATGAGAAATTAACTAGAGTGTAGATTTTCACCTAAAGCACAAGAAAAATTAACTTATTAGTATAATTATTTATTTATATGTAAATAAATAGCATACTTTTAGATAGCCCGATTTAACTAAAATCAAAAGCTTATTCATGCACAGCAAAACATGCACCAGTTCAGCAGTTCTACATGTACAATTCAGTGACATTGATTACATTCTTCAGGTTGTACAACCATTCTCACCCCTTCCTTTCTGAATTATTTCTCCTCTGTTAACATAAACTCACTGTCCTCTATCTCTCGAGTTGCCGTTGTCAGTTCTATCCCATGTAGATAGATCTTGAAAGAGCATAATGCTCAAGGCAGAGATTGTTTACCAGTTCAGCTAAATTATTTGGTTTTAAGAAGACTTCCAGGTTTAAGGTTTAAAGATGATCTCAGGTAAGTAGTTTTAGGGGTTGTTCACCTCTTTATATTTTCGTTTAACAAAAGATAACTATAATTATTTTAATAAAGATTTTTGAATTATTATCTTATGGCAACCCTAAAGTTTTTGAAGTGGTTGGTATAACAGTGTCATTTGCATAATAGCTGTATGTATTTTGGGCACAGTTTGGTTTTGAAAAATGGCAATAACATGGATTTGTGGAAGTAAGGTTGTGGTAAAACTCGGATATGTTTATGAACTTAAAGTATTTCACTTATTAGGAGTGAATTATGTCTAAAATAATTAGTCTTGGCAGGTTGTAAGTAAGCAAGGTGTTAATAGATTTCTTGTTTTTTCCTTGCTGGAGATGAGCTGAAGTTTAAGATTTGGAAGTTAGATTTCATTTGAGTCATATGGGCCTCAGATGAGTAGAATAAAATGCTGATTAAAATAGATAGTTTGCGAACATAGACTAGAGCAAAGTGTGTATGTAGACTAGACCAGAGTGTGAACACAGACTAGACCAGAGTGTGAACACAGACTAGACCAGAGTGTGAACACAGACTAGACCAGAGTGTGAACATAGACTAGACCAAAGTGAGAACATAGACTAGACCAAAGTGTGAACATAGACTAGCCCAAAGGCAGGAAGGGGCTGAGAGCTGGTTGTTGACCAGACTTGGGGTAGTGAGCTGGTGATGGAGATAGGGTTTGGAGAGAGGTTCCAGAAGATGACTTTTTATAACCCTGACCATTAAACAAAACTGCCTCCACCTTTCTCGTTGTCCCTCACCTCATGTTCCATTGGTCACTCAGATGTCCTTGAAGATGAGAAACCCCCAAAGAAGACCCTTCTTTCCAAAATTTCACAAGGAAAGAAGAGGAGAGGCTGCAGTGATCCTCGGGGCCCAGCTGATGATGGTCCAACAAAGAAGAAAGTAGCCAAGGTGACTGCTAAATCCAGACACCTCAAGGTTGTAAAGGATGAAGCCGTTAGTGATGGGGAAGATTTCAGGTGAGATGGCTGAAAACTTTGATAGTTCCCATCAGAGAGGTGTAGGCAGTGAAAGTTGCTCTCTGTGCTTGTCACTGGGCTCCATGGAAAAAAATTCGACCTTTAAATCTTCTAGATAAAGAGCTCGGCCCAGTAAGAGCTGAAAAGAATCTTATTGATTCTGTAGTTTACCTCCAAAACTTTGCAGATGAGGACAGTGAAAGCCAGGAGAAAGTGATTTATTCATGGTTACACAGCTGGATAGTGGCAAAACCAGGCTAGACCCCAGGCCTTCTGACTCCTGGTCCAGTGCTCTTTCTACTACACCAAGATATTAGATACATACAAAATACGTGCCATTCCAGCTTTATCTCGCATACTCTCCTTTATCTTGTACACTCTGTTCCTGCTCATCGGGACTTCTCATCATTCACTCAGCACATTTTCATACTTTGCTACCCCTAAGTTGTGCTCCGATTGTTCCGTCTACCTGGAGTGCTTTCTTCCACCTTGAAGATGCAGATCAGAAGCCATCTACTTAGAAGTCATTTATCCTACAAAGTCTTCATTTATTCTTCCCCCTTTCCTTCTCTGATTTCCTACAACATCTCTTAAGGTGCAGCATGCTGTGTCTACCTTGTATTACCCTTATATGTGTGTATAGTATATATCCCTCCTTACTACACAGTAAGCCCTCAGAGGGCTGGAACATTTTCGTGTACCCTCTGGCATCTAGGTCAGGGTTGTTTATTTCACAGAAACTGAGCAAGTCAGTATTGCAGTGAATGAACATTCATATTAATCTATAGTGAACTATGAATATAAGCTTACCAGGCACTTGATTGGAACCCTGGTGGAACATGGTTAAGAGCTGCAGCAGTTTGAATCTACCAGCTGCTCCTTGGAAACTGTATGGGGCAGTTGTACTCTTCCCTGTAGGGTCGCTATGAGTTGGAATCGATTCGATGGAAGTGGGTTTGATTTTTCGTTTTGGAAGCACTTGATTACCTACCTCCTTCCTTGCTTCAGAGATAAATCTTTACTACCTGACATCCAGCAGCCTCGCCAGTCCTGACATAGGAACATAGCCTAGTAGGGGGCAGCAGTAGAAAGGAGTACAGGAAAGCATATTGGTTTACCACTGTGCTTCATCTCTCCTTCTTTTCTCTGGAGTTTTTCCAAGACTAAGCAGTGCAGTAGTTTCTTGTATATATGGCCTTTCTGGCCTTGAGTTTATAATTATGCCAAAAATATTTGGGCCACAGCCTGCCCTGAGATTGGTCTATTTTATGTACCTTGCAGGAATTGAACAGTTTACCATGCAAATAAGGTGTGTAAAACTCTTGTGGGGATTGGTTGATTCCTTTGCAAATTAGGTGACTATGGCCTACAGAGGGGATTGGTCAGTTCATGGTCTTGGTGGAAAGAGTAGGCTTATAAAAAGGCCAATTCCACAAAGGTTGAGGAGGATCTCACTACCAGCAAGAAGAATAGCCTAAAGCAGTTTGCATCCTTTGGGCCCAGGGTCCTTGTACTGAAAATCTTCTGGACCCAGGAGAGAAAGACGACACTTGAGACAACGTGAGATGGGTGCAGCAGCATGAACAGTGCAGGTGGCAGGAACCAGACCAGCGCAAAATGGCTGCAGTGGGCCTCCTGGCCCACGGAGCAGGGTGGCTGCAGTGGGTTTGCCAACCCACAGACCAAGAGAGAGCTGAGTGCCTTCAGGCAGAAGACTTGCTGGGAAATTGGGGTGCCTCCAGGCACTTGTCAGCGGATCCAAAAGTGCTGTAACACTTGCCCAAGCAGGGCAGAGGCCAGACCCAGTGGGGCTCTGCAGCAGAAGGTCAAGCCAGGTCCAGCAGCAGAAGGCCTGAGTGAAAGGCCTGCCTGTGGACATGGCTGATAAACAGTTGAGAGCTATCTTAGAAACCGTCCTGATTGATGAACTGTATCCTGTATCCTATCTCCTGCGTTGTTCCTGTTACCGCCAAGTTGATTCTGATCCTGACCCTGAGTTGTAGCCTGTTACTTCCCTAATAAACCACATAATCGTAATTATGGTCTCTGGGTTCTGTGTGGCCATTGCAATAAATTAGCAAACCCAGCAGAGAAGTAGAGAGTGCGTGGGGAAGACAGCTGGTGTCAGAATTGAAGAATTGGGAGAGTGGAGGTATATCTGACATCTACCTCATAGGAATCAGCTCTGTGCTGATCTTGATTCTCCACCCTCCTTGTGAATTTAGATGGCTTCTGACACTACTGTAGTACAGACTGCCTCTGAGCTTACTGCTTCCCAGTTGCCTCCTCTCACTGGTGGAACTCTTGGCTTCAGAACCAGAATGCTGCCGAGGAAAGCTCTGGGCCCACTTTCCCCTCACAACTGAGAGTTGACTGTGGCCAAACCCCAAAGCATATGAGTATTTCTGCTGTGTTTATTTTGAGGAGAAATTTGGTGTTGAGAGACAGCAGTAGGCTAAAAAGAGACTGTATGTATTATAAGAACTGAAGACTGAGGATTGGTTATTTTAAAGGTCTGTGTTAAAATCTTAGATAGTATTCTCATACCAAAAGCAAATATCAAAGCTAAAAGTAACTTAATACTCCAAACACATTTTATATATGAATTTTCAGAAATACATTTTTTAGTATACACATTAGCCACCGTTTAGTCTTGAGCCAGTGTTTAGCTATTTACCTGTGTGGTTATACCTAGCTAGCTATCCATGTTTATGTTGTTATTTATGACATACCTATGTATAGTCATATCCTGACTTAATTTGGAGTTAGAACTCTGCCAACTTTGTATCCTTACATCATATTTCTCAAAGGTGGAGGAAAAAACCTTGTAAGTTGGCTCATAGTAGGATCAGCAAATGTAAATTCTCTTCTTTCTGGCCTCCAACTGCACATATATATGCACACATCACAACTTTTACTTCTGGAACTCACACTGTGGTTTTTTTCTAACGTTTCCCTTACCATTTCCAAGCGCAGCTATGTTTTCCTTCATTCAGCTCTAGGTTTAGGTTAATAAGAGCTCTTTCTGTTTTGACAGCACACCTAGTATCACGCTGATGCTCAGAGCACATCTTACTGATAATTTAAGACCTCTGCTCATGGAGGAAATGAGGGTCAGAGCTCACAGACCATCTTTAAAACATTGCCACTGATTAGAGGAACATAGAAGGAAGAGTCTTTAAATTCCCCTCAGCTTAAGTGTAACCCTAGGCCGTCGGGGCCTTTTTCATCTTTCTTTCTGTGATCTTTCCACAGGAACTTCCCAGCTGCCCACAAGAAGGCACACCATCCAAAGAGAGAGGCTACCATTGACAAAGATAGCAGTGAAGGAGAAGATGAGGATGAAAGTGAAGGTGATTGGGAAGAGGTAGAAGGTAAAACGTCTTTCTTTACTTTCAAAACTGATTCTGTTTGTTTTCTGTTTGGAGTTTTATCAGTTATTGCAATCCTGTTACTTTCTTTTGAAACTAATAAGACCAAAGATAAGGTTGCAGTAGGAAGTTAGTTTAGGAAAAACTCATGGACAGGTTAGCAAAGAAGGTTGTATATTCTCTTCCTCTGGTTACTGTCAATGGAGTAGATATAAAAAACAGAGAAGCAGCATAGTGTAGTAGAAAGAGCAAGGTTTTGAAGCTAGTCAGACCTGAGTTCAGAACCCAGGTATGTGACCTCGAATGAGTAACTTACCTTTTCTGAGCGTAAGTTTTTTTTCACCAGTAACATTCAGTAAACGTTGAATGTCTGCTATATGCTATGCATTATTATAAAAAAAATTCTTTATAATTTTTTCCCTTTTTTTTTTTCAGTCCAATCAGGGTATAAAACTTATATTTGGTTGTTTTGTCCCCTTAGTCTCTTTTAATTTAGAATAGTATTCCTACCCACCTACTCAGATTTTTTTTGGCTTTTCATGACACCGCCTTTTTTGTAGAGTCCTGGTCTTTTATTTTATAGGATGTCTCATGTTCTGGTTTTATCTGGTTTATTTTCTCATGTTATTGTTAAACTTGTTTCAGTATCCCCCGTATCTCTTATAGACTGTAAGTTAAGTCTAAAGACTTAATTGGATTTAAAGTAAATGTTTTTTGGCAAGAATACTTACAGTGAAGCTTTGTAATTCGTATCACATCCATTAAGGGGCACCTAATGTCAGATTGAGACTAGCCTTGATGGGGCAGTGGTTAAAGTGTTTGGCTGCTAACCAAAAGGTTGGCGGTTCAAACCCATCAGCTGCTCTGCAGAAGATGTGGCAGTCTGCTTCTGTAAAGATTAACATCCTTGAAAACCCTGTGGAGCAGTTTTCCTCTGTCCTATAGGGTCACTATGAGTTGGAATGGACTCGACAGCAATGGGTTTTTATCTCATTTAACCCATAAAACAACCAATAGAAGTAGTCTTTAGATGAGGTATCTAAGGCATAGAGATACTGAGTTGGATTAGATACAAACCCCTGTTATCAAGGAGCTGATGCTCATGTGTGTGTTTTCGTAGACACTAACTCTTTTCCCTAAAAAATAAAAAAGCCAAATGAGAACAATCTCCTAGTCTCTGTATTACTATAACAGTTATCACAATTTGCTTTGTATAGAGTCATGATTTAGGTGTCTGTTTTTCACCCTGAATTATAAACTTGTAAATGACCAGGAATGAATCTTTTTCGTTTCTTTATCAACCACACTGCCCACAAACACTGGTTGCGATGAAATGAGTTTCCTGAACTGGGTCAGATTGTGAGCTTCGTTAGCAAAGGCACTTTTAAAGAAGCTCTAGGCCTAGAAGCAGTGACATCACAGTGGCAACGAGCACACTTAATGCCAAGATCTTGTTTCTCTTTGTCATTCCCTACTAAAATGAACCAGGGCTTCTTGGAGAAAAGAGGCTGAGTATCCCAGGTCTGGAGAAGGAAATTACAAGGTGAGCCTGGAATATCTTGCTATGCCAGGATCAAAAACTAATGAGGCTGTGTCAGAGGACATGGTAGCTAACTTAAAGGGGCTCACACTAGCCAAATAGGGTATGTGCTAAAGATCAAAAAGTATAATGATAACTGATTGTAACGTATTTGAATTTTTAAAAAACTCTTTAAGTCCATAGTTATATTCAAAATAAATGGATAAATACAGTTTTTAAAAGGGGAAGCTCTTAACAGATGAAAGTCAGAAAATAAATGTATATAAAATGACAGAATCAGAAAATTACCACTTTACAGTCCTCAATATAATAATCTTTGTTTCAGTCAAGATCATCAATGTGTGCTAAAGCCATTAAGCAAAAACGTTATTAGGAAACAAGATATTGAGACTCAACATATCACTCCAAAAACCAAACCTATTGCCGTCGAGGGGCAACCTGATGTTGAAAACCAAATCTAAACCCACTTCCGTCAAGTCAGTTCTGACTCATAGCAACCCTGTAGGACAGAGAAGAACTGCCCCATAGGATTTCCAAGGCTGTAAATCTTTACAGAAGCAGACTGCCACATCTTTATCCTGCGGATCACCTGGTAGGTTCAAACCATCGCCTTTCGGTTAGCAGCCTAGCATTTAACCACTGCCCTGCCAGGGCTCTTTAAATACATGTAAAACACTTAGCCTAATACCTGATGCATTGTAGGTACTCAAAACGTGGTAGGAGTAGTTGTCCTGGACCTGGAACCCATTCCTTACTTCTTCCTTTCCAGCAGAACATCCATTTTGTTCAGTATAGTAGCTATTATTATAATTGTAATTATTGATTTTTAAAAATTATTATTGATAGAACTTAGTGAACCTGTGCCAGGTGACGTTGGAGAAAATGCAGTCTTCTCTAAATCTGTTCTACCTATGAATCCCGTGGAGATAGAGATTGAAACACCGGAGCAGGCTAAAACAAGAGAAAGAAGGTAAGATTAGACACTTGCTTCCATGTTCCTATCACATATGATGGACAGCAGCTGCTACTTAATGAAGACTTTTGAGAAATTCACAGGAGACCAGAGATGAGCATCAGAGTGGTTAGGAACCTTGGTTGAGAGAGCCCTAGGTTCACCTTCAGGACTTGAGTGAGAAACCTTGTGTCCTGGCTGGGCAGGAGATAGGGAGAGGGAACTCCTATGCATTGAACACCTGCTATGTGCCAAGGGCTCTGCAAGTTGTCCGTTATCTTACTTAATATTTAGATCAGTATTACAATGAGGAGCTAGAGGCTCAGAGAGGCTAAGTAACTTTCCAGGAGTCACTCAGTACATGGAGGAGCCAGTATCTAAGTCCATATCAGTCTGACTCAACACTTAACGCTTTTCCCACCCATCACCCTGCAGGAGTTGAGGCAGTGCCCTACCATGGCAGGGAGCCCCTGTTCCATCCCTAGACCCCCAGTACCTCAGCAGCCTCTGGAGGCTTGGGAATATGGAGCCTAACACCTGGTATTAATCGGTTAGTGAGTTCCACCGTGTGGTGAGCTCCTTGTTAGGCACAGAGGAGGGAGATAATAGAATTCATTGAATAAACTTCAAGTATTCTTGAAGATGCACGGGACATAAATTTTACACCAGAAGAATATACAAATGAGTGTGCATTAATTTAACATGAAGGTAGTCAGTGCAAAGGAGGGAATTAGCAGTCAGGAGGTTAGACACTGAGAGAAGACGTCTTAGGGGAAGGGAGTTCTGAGGCATGTTTTTTAATTGTACTTCAGGTGAAGGCTTACAGAACAAATAGTTTCTCATGAAACAGTAGCACACATGTTGTCTTATGACATTGGTTAACAACCCCACAACATATTAACCCTCTGAATTCTCAACCTTTTTTTTTTTTTCTTTTTTTTTTGGTGAAAATACACATAGCCAAAGAGACACCATTTCAAAAATTTCTACATACACAGTTCAGTGACATTGACTACGCTCTTCCAATTGTGCTGTTATTCTCACTTAAGATGAAGGCTTACAGAACAAAATAGCTTCTCATTTAACAGTTACTACAAATATTGCCCAATGACAATGGTTAACAATCTCACAACACATCAACAATATCCTTACTCAACCTGGGGTTCCCTATCACCAGCTTCCTTGTCCCCTTCTGCCTTCTGGCCCTTGTCACTGGACTCCTGTACCTCGTTAGTTTCATTTGGCTTTACGGGGCTGTCCACTCCCAGGCTGAACAGTGAACTCTGAGGCATGTTTTTGAGGTACGATTTGGTGCTTGTTGAGAGGAGGGCAGTTTGGGTAGAGAATGTTCTGAACTATGGTTTGGGGGTGAGAAGGAGCAAGTTGTATGGAGAAAATGACTAGCTTGCAGGTTTGTTAGAGTAGCACAGCCTTCTGTAGGAAAGCAAGGAGAGTGATTCATGTGTCATTACGAGTAAAAGAAAGTGAGTGACTGGTGGAGTAGGGTCTGGTTTCAAGTCCCCACTCCATTCTCTGATTTTTCGATATGCATTGCAGTGAAAAGGTAAAAATGGAGTTTGAGACATATCTTCGGAGGATGATGAAACGCTTCACTAAAGAAGTTCATGAGGACACACACAAGGTAAGTGCAAGGGATCAAGGGCGAGGACATATTTCTCCTCTTTGATGAGGCAGGATAGTATGGAGTCAGGCCTGTAGTCAGTCAAACCTAGGTTTTACTTCTCTCCTGCTTTTTATGTGACCTTGGGCATGTCTCTTATTCTCTCTGAGCCTTAGTTTCCTTATCCATAAAGTAGTGGTAATAATGGTGTCTACCTCATAGGATGGCTGTGAGGATTAAGCAAAATATTACATGTAGTAGGGTCTGAACAGTGTGTACTCTTCTTCCATCTCCTCTTTTAACTGTTTAATAACATTAGTACTGATCTCAGCTACAGTCACAGTAGCTTTTGACTTCAGGTGGTAGTATTGAACATGTATTACTGACTTAGCAAGGTGCTAGGCATTGGAGGATAGAGACATGTATAAAGCTCATTTCCTCCCAGTAAGGAGTTTATGATCTTATGGGTGGAACGAGAAAGACATCAAAACAGAGAAACTCAAGACTGTAAGCTTAGAACAATGAAAGAGATGAGTGTGGGTCAGAGTAGCTGAGCAAAGCTGTATTTAGGAGAAAGAAGCAGAGTTGGGTCTAGGAGAAAGGACAGCTTTGAGAGATAGGGAGAGAATGGAAAGCTGGGAAAACTGCTCTCGCCGAGTTGTGGAGGGGATGGTAGGATGACCAGCGTGCCTGGATATGTGGAAGGTGTATGTGTTGGGGACCAGTGGAAAGGGAGGACTTTGATATTCCTCTGACTGGCAGTGGGAGGTAGAGAGGGCAGGGATGAGATGAGAATGTGCAGGATGGGTAGAAGAGACATGGTGTCTACAGCTGCCGTGACATCTAAAAGAAAGAAAGAAGTGTCTTTGAAGCTTGAGATTTTACTTTTTTTTTTTTTTTTTTAAAGGGAATGAGTATATAGAGGTAAAGTGATAAGCACACAGCAAGGACAGTGATGAGGCTGGGGAGGGTGGATGAGCCTCAGGGTTCTTAAGGGATTACATGAGATAGCTGTGCTCCTTTTGCCTCTTGATGGGTGTCGGAGATGAAAGAAAGGGGAGAATTGAGATGACTCCAAGATTCGAAGCTTAAGTGAGGAGACAAAGGCAGTGCCATAGATTAAAATAGGGAAGCTATAAGTGGGGGGAGAAGGGAGATGGATTTTGAAGGGGAAATGATGAAAAGCTGTGTTTGAGAGAAGGGAAAGACAGCCAGGCAATCATTTCAGCAGGTTGGTAAAGGGTGGGGCTGGAGATTAGAGGCGGGGCAGAGGTGTGGGGTCAGCAGCAGAGGAGCTTGGATTCAGACACACACAAGTAGAGCAGTACAGTGAGCTCCTACTCCGAGCTTCCAGCTGTGGCCATCGTCAGCTCTGTGCAGGCTCGCTCATCTATACCACCACTCACCTTTGCTCCTGATCTTTTATGAGCAAATAAATCCCAGACACTGTAGCCTTTCATCTGTAAGTTCTTTCATGTGTTATCTCTTAAAGAAAAACTTTTTTTTTTAAAAAAAAAAAAAAAAATATTGCATTGGGCAAATCCGTTGCAAAAGATTTCTTTAAATGTTAAAAAAAAAAAAAAAAAAAAAGAAGGTCCTTTGAAGCTTATAGATTTGATCTTTTTTTTAAGGGAATGAGAAGAGAGAGGGAGGATAAAAGACAAAGTCTAGGGAAATGGCTGATGTTAGTGATTTTTATTTTGTCATGTATAGAAATGATTATAACTATTTCCTGCCCACAAGGTCATTTAATTTGGCAGTAGAAATCTCTGCTAGTTTGAGTCTTCCTTCCTTACCTTCCCCTTTTTTCCTTTCCTCCCCCTTTCCAGGTTCACCTTCTGTGCCTGCTAGCAAATGGCTTCTATCGAAATCGCATCTGCAGCCAGCCAGATCTGCGTGCTATTGCCCTCTCCATCATCCCAACCCGCTTTACCAAAGTGCCACAGAGAGATGTGGATGTCTGCTACCTCTCCAACCTGGTGAAATGGTGAGGCCCTCACCCTGGCCACAGAGCACTGGTATAGGGGTCGTGTTTTCTTTTAGAGGGTGGATTCGAGTCAGTTCCACGCACATCCCTTGAGGTGAGACTAGGTGCTGGGCAGTGTGCATGGCATTGAAGAGAGAGGAACATCAGTCATGATCCCTGCCCTAGCTGAGCTCCCTGATACATACCAGGTAATTACAGACTAGTGTGACATGTGCTTCTACAGGTGTGTGCTGGGGACTATGGCCCATGGGGCAGGGCACTTATCTCAGCTGGGAGGGTGTCTGGGAAGGCTCCCCAAAGAGGTAAGGTCTGAGTTGGTCTTCAGTGATGACTAGGAGTTGGCCAGACAGGGTGAGGAGAGTAGAACATAGGCTGGTGGGTCTCACAGTACACTCCCCCTTTTGATTTGCTCAGCCATAAAAGAGCAGAAATTCCCTTTTGCCCCGACCTCTGACACAAGGCTACACCTTGTTTCTATCCAGGTTTATTGGAACATTTACGGTTAATGCAGACCTTTCATACAATGAGCAAGATGGTCTACAGACTACATTGGAAAGGAGATTTGCTATTTACTCTGCACGAGATGATGAAGAATTGGTCCACGTAAGTGATGCCTGCCCGCAACACTATATTTATTAGTACTTTTAACTAATTATGCCAGCTATGTGCCAGGCCCCACTCCAGGTGGTTTACATATATTTCCTGTTCAGTCCTCATAACAATTTTAATAGGTACTGAGGCTCAGAGAGGCTAAATGACTTTCCTAAGATCATTTAGTTGGTAAGTAGCAGAATCAAGATTGGGACCAGAGTCTGTGAGTCAAAAGCCAACACTTTTCCTTTCTACTTGGTGGCCTGATGTATTGAAGCATTTAATTTTTGGTCAAATGTCCTAGAAATGTCCCCATTAATTATTTTAAAATTGTGTTTAGAAGTCCCAAGGAAAATGTTTTTTTTAAATTGGATGCTGAGTGGTAATCTTGACAGCTGTTCCCTGAAATCATTCAGAACGTGTTTCCATACCTGTAAACTTGGGTGATGATGCTGGTAGGCAGCTTTTCAGTGAGGAAAGTTTAAGACAGCGTCTTATCCTTATATTCAGAAAGAATAAAAAATAATTGTGGTGGAGTGCTCTTATTGTGATGGCTAAGATTGTATGTCAACTTGGCTGGGCCATGATTCTCAGTGTTTATATGTGATCACTCCTGTGATTGAATATACTGTGAGTAGCCAATCAGATGAAAGGGAGTTTCCTTGGGGATGTAGCCTGCATCTGAATATAAGCAGACATTCTGGCTTTTTGCTCCCTCTGGATCCTGCAGCTGCCTCCTATTGTCTCACCTCCCGTTCTTGGGAATGAGCTGTCAGCTTATCTGCCGAACTTGGGATTCATCCATCTTCACAGCTTGTGAGCGGAGCCCTGCTCTCTGTCCTGCCGATCCTTGGGTTCACCAGCCCCTGCAGCTACATGAATCAGGAGAAACCCTGTGGTCTTGCCTGCCGATCTTGGAATTCGTCTACCTTCACAGCCTGTGAGCAGGAAACCTGCTCTCCGACCTGCCGATCTTGGGCTCACGAGCTTTTGCAGCTCCGTGAATTGGGAGAGGCCTCTACCCTGATCCATGGACTTGGGACGTTCTAGCCTCTACACTCGCGTGAGCTGTTTTCTTGATATAAATCTCTCTCTATATATATTTATGCACTTTACTGGTTTTACTTCTCTAGAGAACCCAGCCTAAGACACTTGCATGAGGCTCTGTCTGAATAAAGCAAAAATAGACATGGAGATGTGGTTTTATTCCTAGAAACCAAACCAAACCTGTTGCCATTGAGTCGATTCCAACTCATAGTGATACTGTAGGACAGAGTAGAACTGCCCCATAGGGTTTCCAAGGAGCGGCTGGTAGATTCAAACTACCAGCCTTTTGATTAGCAGCTGAGCCCTTAACCACTGTGCCACCAGGGCTCCTTTTCTCTAGAAAGGTCCTATGTTAATCCATGTATTTGTATTCATGAGTCCTCGATTCCCTGTATATTTAGAGAAAGAGACTAGATTTTCCATATCTTCAGAGGCCATCTTCAGTTGCCTTCTTATAATTTGGCTTTCAAAGGCCTAAGATACTTGGCATGGCCACTAATTATCATACTGCAAGCCAGAGAAAACCCTTGTTAATATTTTAGTTTTATCCTCTCAGATTTTCTTCCTGCATGAATGAATAATTTCTTTTATAAGAATCAGCACAAAGCTGGTTCCTATGAGGTGGAGATTAAAGATGTCCTAAATGTCCAACTTTACCAAACTGCTGTCCCGCTCCATCATCTCTAATACCAACTACTCCTCCTCCCCTGAGTACTCTTCCTCCTGTCTTTGGGTTCTATAATTCACTGAAATGTCTCACAGAACTCATGAACCATATCTCAAGGAAATGGCTCACGCAGTTGTGGAGGCTGGCAAGTCCCAAATCCGTGGGTCAAATGTCAGACTGGAGGCTTCTCCCAACCCACGTGGCTGCAGGGCCTGGTGAACCCAAACTGGCAGGTCAGATGACAGGCTGCTGGCTCACAAGGCTGTGAAACCTGGAGAATCAAGTCAGACAATAGGCCGCTGGCTGAGGGTGCTTTGGAAGCCGGCGAATCCCAGAATCAGCAAGTCAGATGGCAGGCCGCTGGCTCAAGCTCTAAGAACCGGAGGTCAGATGATCACAAACCAGATGCAGGACCCAGAGTGTAAGAACTTCCCCAGAGCATTCATATCCATTTGATGCAGACCATGTCCTCAAGGAAACTACCCCTACTTGAGAAATGGTGACTTGAGTCACACCCTTTAGTAAGGGTAGTGATTTGGGTTACACCCTGTAGTAAGGTGGTGACTCAAGATACATCCTTAATCCTGCCTCATTAGCACAACCAAGGCATAGAGACTAGGATTCACAACACATCATAAGATGGAGGACAACGTACAATACTAGGAATCATGGCCTAGCCAAGTTGACACATAACCCCAACCATCACAGGTTCCATACACCTTACTTGCATAGTCCCACTCAGCCATTGCATGTGAGTCACAAAGACTATGGCTGGAAGGGCCATATTAAGAAATTCATTGCACTGAATTGTGTATCTGTATACATATATATGTTTGTTTGTTTAGGCAAAATTGGGATCATACAGTTCTTATTTAAAGTGAACAATTCAGTGACATTTAGTTCTTGTACAATATTGTGCAACCACCACGTCTAGCTCCAAAACATCTTCATCCCCCTAAAACAAAACCCTGTACCTATTAAGCAGTGTCTTAGGCTGGGTTCTCTAGAGAAGCAAAACCAGTGAAGCTTGTATCTATAGAAGGAGAGAGAAAGATTTGTCTCAAGGAAATGGCTCACATGGTTGTAGAGACTGGCAAGTCCCAAGTCCGTGGGTCAGATGTCAGGGTAGAGGCTTCTCCTGACTCACGTAGCTGCAAGGGCTGACAAACCCAAGATTGGCAGGTAAGATGGCAGGCTACTGGCTCACAGGCTGCAGAGGTTGACAAATCCCAAGATCGACAGGCAGTACAGCAGGCCGCTGCCTCAAGTCCCGAGAATAGGAGGTCAGATGATGATGAGCTGGATACGGGATCCAGAGCAAGTGAGCGAGCTTTGCCCGAACATCCACATATATATTGGATACAGGCCACACCCCCAAGGAAACTCCCCTTGCAACTAACTGATTGGCTGATCACATCAGGTCATATTATAGAGGATGACTACATAATTCGTTACATAACTGCCAAACTACGTCATTAGATAACTGCCAAACCACTGAAAATCATGGCTCAGCCAAGTTAGCACACAACATTAGTCATCACAAGCAGTTACTTCCATTCTCCCTTTTCCCCAGCCCATGGCAACCACCAGTCTACTTTCTACCACTGGATTTACCTATTTTAGATATTTTCTATAAATGGAATCATACAATACGTGACCTTTTGTGTCTGGCTGCTTTCACTTGGCTTAATGTTTTCAAGAGTTGTCTACATTGTAGCCTGTATCAGTACTTTATTCCTTTTTATGGCTGAATAATATTCCATTTTATGTGCGTGCATACGTATAAACACAATTTGTTTATCCATTCATCTGTTGATGGACATTTAGATTGTTTCCACCATTTGACTATTGTGAATAGTGCTTCTGTGAACATGCATATATACGTGTATTTGTTTGAGTGCCTGTTTTGCATACTTTTGGGTACTTACCTAGGAGTGGAATTGTTGGGTCATATGGTTATTCTATGTTTTACTTTTCAAGGAAACTGCCAAACTGTTCTCCACAGTGGGTGTACCATTTTACATCTCTACCACCAGTGCACAAGGGTTCAAATTTCTCTACATCCTTGCCAACACTTATTTTCCCATTTTTTTTTTATAGCCATCCCGTTGGGTGTGAAGTGATATCTCATTATGGTTTTCGTTTGCTTTTCCCTAAAACTAATGATGTTGAGCATCTTTTCATGTCTTTGTTAGCTATTTGTATATCTTTGGAGAAATGTCTATTCAGTCCCTTGCCCATTCTTTAATTGGATTGTTTGTCTTTTTGTTGTTGAGTTGTGAGAGTTCTTAATATATTTTGGATACTAAACCCTTATCAGATACATGATTTGCAGATATTTTCTCCCCTTCTGTAGGTTGTCTTTTCACTTTCTTGATAATGTCCTTTGATGCACAAAAGTTTTTAATTTTGATAGAGTCCAAAATAGCTGTATTTTCTTTTATTCCTTGTGCTTGTATCTGAGAACCCATTGCCAAATCCAAGGTCGTTAAGATATACTCATATGTTTTCTTCTAGAAGTTTTATGGTTTCAGCTCTTATATTTAGATCATTGATCCATTTTGAGTTAATTTTTGTGTATGATGTGAATTAGGGGTCCAGTTGTCCCAGCACCGTTTGTTGAAGAGACTATTCTTTTCTCATAGTATGCCCTGGGCATCCTTGTCAAAACTCAGTTAGACATAGATGTATGGGTTTATTTCTGAACTCTCAGTTCTCATTGATCTCTGTGTTTATCCTTAGGCCAGTACCATACTGGTTTTGATTACTGTAGCCTTTGTAGTACATAAGTTTTGAAACAGGGACGTGTGAGGCTTTCAGCTTTGTTTTTTGTCAACATTGCTTTGGCTGTTTGGGACCCTTTGCAGTTGCATATGAATTTGAGGATCACCTTTTCCATTTTTTCAAAAAATGCTGTTAGAATTTTGGTTGGGATTGCAGTGAATCGGTAGATTGCTTTTGGTAGTATTTCTAGCTTGATAGTACTGAGTCTTTTAATCCATGAACATGGGATGTTTTTCCATTTATTTAAGTCTATAATTTTTTTCAGCAGTGTTTTATAGTTTTCAGTGTACATGTCTTTTATCTTTTCGGTTATTCCTGTGTATTCTTTCGGATGCTATTGTAAATGAATTTTTTCTTAATTTCTTTTTTAAATTGTTCATTGATAGTGTACAGAAATACAACTGATTTTTTTTGTGTTGGTCTTATACTCTGCAACTTTGCTGAATTTATTAGCTCTAGTAGTTTTTTTAATATCTGTATGCTGAGCAAATAATCCGAGAAGCTGGACTATATGAAGAAGAAGGGGGTTCAGGATTGGAGGAAGATTCATTAACAACCTGCATTACGCAGATGACACAACCTTGCTTGCTGAAAGTGAAGAGGACTTGAAGCACTTACTGATGAAGATCAAAGACCACAGTCTTCAGTATGGATCACACCTCAACATAAAGAAAACAAAAATCCTCACAACTGGACCAATAAGCAGCGTCATGATAAACGGAGAAAAGATTGAAGTTGTCAAGGATTTCATTTTACTTGGATCCACAATCAACACCCATGGAAGCAGCAGTCAAGAAATCAAAAGATGCATTGCACTGGGCAAATCTACTGCAAAAGACCTCTTTAAAGTGTTGGAAAGCAAAGATGTCATCTTGAAGACTAGGGTGCACCTGACCCAAGCCAGGGTATTTTCGGTCATGTCATATGCATTTGAAAGCTAGACAGTGAATAAGGAAGACTGAAGAAGAGTTGATGCTTTTGAATTGTGGTGTTGGCAAAGAATGTTGAATATACCATGGACTGCCAAAAGAATGAACAGGTATGTCTTGGAAGAAGTACAACTGGAGTGCTCTTTAGAATCAAGGATGGCCAGACTGCGTCTTACATACTTTGGACATATTGTCAGAAGGGATCAGTCCCTGGAGAAGGATTTCATGCTTGGTAAAGTCAGGGTCAGCGAAAAAGAGGAAGACCCTTAACGAGATGGATTGACACAGTGGCTGCAACAATGGGCTCAAGCATAACAACGATTGTGAGCATGACGCAGGACCGGGCAGTGTTTCATTCTGTGGTACACAGAGGCGCTCTGGGTTGGAACCAACTCGACGGCACCTAACGACAACAGTAGTTTTTTTGTGAAGTCTTTAGGATTTTCTGTATGTAAGATCATATCATCTGCAAATGGAGATAGTTTTACTTCATCCTATTTGGATGCCTTCTATTTTTTTTGTTACCCAATTGCTGTAGCTAGAATTTTCAGTATGATGCTGAGGAACAGTGATGAAAGCAGACATCCTTGTCATGTTCCTGATCTCAGGGGGAAAGCTTTCAGTCTTTCATCATTGAGCAGGATATTAGCTGTAGATTTTTCATAAGGGCCTTTATCATGTTGAGGAATTTTCTTTCTATTCCTAGTTTTCTGAGTACTTTTATCATGTAAGGGTGCTGGATTTTGTCAAATACTTATTCTGCATCAGTTGAGATGATCGTGTTTGGTGTTTTTCTTCTTTCTATTAATGTGGTGTCTTGCATTGATTGATTTTCTTATGTTGAACCATCCTTGCATTCCTAGGATAAATCCCTTTTAGTTGTGGTATATAATTCTTTTAATATGCTGTTGGATTCAGTTTGCTACTATTTTGTTGAGGGTTTTTGCATCTGTATTTTGAAGGGCTGTACATCTGTAGTTTTCTCGTGATGTCTCTGTCTGGGTTTGGTATCAGGATAATGCTGGCCTTATAGAATGAGTTTGAAAGTGTTCTTCCCTATTTTATTTTTTGGAAGAGTTTGAGAAGGATTGATGTTAATTTTTCTTTAAATGTTTCATCCTGGACTTTGTTGAGATTTTTTTGATTACTGAGTCAATCTCTTTATTTGTTATAGTTCTGTTCAGATTTTCTGTTTCTTCTTGAGTCAGTTTTGGTAATATGCATGTTTCTAGGAGTTTGTCTATTTCATCTAGGTTATCTAAATTGTTTGCATAGGAATCACACAGTTTGTAACCTGATTTTTTTCCATCAGCAACATAATTGACAAATTACTTGTTAAAGGTGAGGACTGTGTATGTTTGGTGGCAGTAGACTATTTCCAGTGCTTTATCACATATGTTATTTTATTTAATCCTCCCTATAGCCCTGTGGGAGCCCTAATGGTGCAATGGTTAAGTGTTTGGCTGCTAACCAAAAGGTCGGCAGCTTGAATCCACCAGCTGCTCCTCGGAAACCCTGTGGGGCAGTTCTACTCTGTCCTGTAGGGTTGCTGTGAGTCGGAATTGACTCGAAGACAACCAGTTTTCGGTATAGCCTTGTGAGAAAGACACGGCAGGGATTATTATAGATGAAGAAATTCAGGTTTAGAGAAGTCACTCAGCTAGTGGTGAGTACCCAGTTATTTGAATTTCTAGAACTGTGCTCCTGTGCTATGTTGAGCATGTTGCAACTAGAAATTAATATTGGCACAACACTATCAGCTAATCTGCAGACATTATTTGGATTTTCCAGGTTTTTTCATTAATGTCCTTTTTTAGTTCCGGGATCCAAGCCAGGACACTACATTGCGTTTAGTCATCATGTCTTTTTTGTGTCTTTTAAGGTGTGACACTTTCTCAGTCTTTGCTTTTCTTTCATAACTTTAGCACTTTTGAAGAGGCAGGTTAGAAATTTTATCGAGTGTCACTCAATTTTGGTTTCTTTGATCTTTTCTCACCCCTGGCCCCACCCCGTTTTTTAATCCCAGCAGAAACAAGGCAAAAATAATTATTTTTGTCATCACCACATGGCTTTTTACCCGACACCTGCCTTTCAGTTTCTGATTTTTACCTCTTTCTCACAAGAGTATTGTAGAAATTAACGAGGAATGTAAGGACCTTGAGATCTGTAAAGGAAGATCTTGCTCAAGTACATTATTGCTGTTACTATTTTATTTTGGAGGTCAGTTTGCCTGATGAGGCTCCCATCCTTAGAAGTTAACAGAATTTTTGGAACTGCAGGCTTCAGGCGAGAGATTCAGTGTGAGGAAAATGGAAAACAGGGAATAGACTTGTGCGATCTGATGATAATGATGTTTTTTCCTTTTTGTCCCCAAAGTGATACTTGGTTTTATGATTTTATTTAAGTCACAAATGCAACACATTTTGAATACAGAAAAAATCAGAAAAGATAGGTAACCAAAAGAAAAAAGTCCTGTAAACACCTGTAACCCAACTCTATGGATCCTTTTCCAAATATTCACGTATGTCTATATTCATGTTTATATATGGTTTTTCTTACAAAAATATAATCACATCATATGTTCCTTTAAAAAGATAAAAGTTTTCTTTTCCTATATGGTGTATATTTCCTTGTTTTTCTACAAAGATAAACCTCTGCAGCATCATTTTTAATAATGTTGAGGGTTTCAGTCTTCTTTGTTTAGATAGTTTGGTTGTTTCTAATTTTTCTGTTATAGACAAGAACCACAGCAGACATCACTGAACTAATTAAATCTTTGATTATTTTCTTAGGATAAATATGTCATTCTTTATCATCACAGATATTTTTACTGATTCTCCGGGCCCTGGATCTTCTCACCCGACTAGTGATGTCTCTACAGCCAATTCCTCTGAAGTTATCAGCGGCAAAGGTGAGGTTCCAGGGCTTCCAGAGAAAAGGTCAGGGAGGAGAGAGAAATTATCAAACTTAAAATAACAAAAAAATTGTTTACTAGAAGTTTTTAAGTGTTGTTATTCATGGAGCGTAGGTCCTTTCGAGCCTGCCCGCATGTACCCTGGGTTGGGGAAGACTTGAATGGGTGTCTAGCAGCCTGAGCTTCGTGTGGGGATTTGCGTTCTGGATGCATAGTGGCCTGCATGAGGTCTTGGCTCCTTGACAATTTAGTTTCTGTTCTGTAAAATGGATAAGATGATGCCTGTTTTCCTCATTAGCAGTGTGGGTCAGTGATGAGTGAAGGACTCTGAATATTAGATGCTCCAGGATAAAGGAGTGTTGGCATTATCTGTAGCCTGTTGATCCAAAAGTTGGTTTTAATAATTTCTGTGGTATTAAAACTACAACTTTATTAAGTCCATAAATACTTGTTTGCAAAATGCATTATGTGCCAGGCAGCTATTATTATTGCTGAGGAAACTGAGACTCAGTGGTTAAATTGTTTCCCTAAATCACATAACAAATAAGAGGCAGAATTGGAATTTGGACCCAAGTTTGTCTGTTTCCAAATCCGAGGCTCCTTCCCCTGTGCTACAGTTGACGGTTTGATGAACTATATCCTGACTTTACCTAAGGTGCTACAGATTTTAGCTGATACTTTCTTACATCTCTAAAAGGACAGTCAGTTGATCACTATCTGAGCAGGGAACATCTTGCATACATTGGTTCTCCTGCCAGTGAGCTAACCCTGTTAGGTTATAGGATCTCTGTCATATCATTAGTAAAAAGGAAAAAAAAGAAAAATTTCTTATTCTGTTTAAGGGAAAGAAACCTTCGAAGCAGAGATCCATAGAGGGTCCTGGAAGCTCCTCAGAAACTCCCAGCCATGTTCCAGAAAACCATACCAAGCCAAAGGCCAGCAAAGGAACTAAACAAGAAGAAACCTTTTCCAAGGACACTGGCAATCCAGGTGCCAAAGGGAAGAGAGGCAAGGCAGCTACAGGCAGGAAGAAACAGAGAGCACCTTCCTCCAGTGAGGAAACGGGCAAGGGAGAGGAGCAGCAGGAGAACCAGAGAAAGCGGCGTGGGCGGGAGCGGCACATGACCTCCCGGGTGTCTTATAAAGAGGAGAGTGGGAGTGACAAGGCCAACAGCGACTCTGACTTTGAGCTCTCCAGTGGGGAAGCCCATTCTCCATCTGATGAGGATTCTGACCCTGACTTTCTGAGGCAGAAGCGGGCTCCAGCTCCTAAGAGGACAAAGGCAGGGTCCAAGAGTGACTCCCAGACCTCGCGTCAAAGCTGCCCTAATCCAGCAGCATCCTCAAGCTCTTCGAGCAACAAGAGAGGCAAGAAAATTCCCAGTGGTGTTGAGGAGGTAGAAGGAGGGAAAGCAGCTGGTGTCGACCAGTGGCTAGAGGTGTTCTGTGACAAGGAAGAAAAGTGGGTGTGTGTAGACTGTGTGCACAGTGTGGTGGGCGAGCCTCTGACCTGTTACAGATATGCCACCAAGCCTGTGACCTATGTCGTGGGCATTGACAGCGATGGTTGGGTGCGGGATGTCACACAAAGGTACGACCCAGCCTGGATGACAATGACCCGCAAGTGCCGGGTTGATGCCAAGTGGTGGGCTGAAACCTTGAGGCCATACCAGAGCCCGTTTGTGGATAGAGAAAAGAAGGAAGAGTTGGAGGTAAGGCCTTGGCCGCCAGGGGCTTGAAGACTCAGGTTATTGAAATTATTCTCATTTTTTGAGCACTTCATATATGCCTAGAATGGTGTTGGGTATTTTTAATGTGTTGCCTCATTATTTATCACAACATTACTGTAAAGCAGGGGGTATTATGGCCTTAATTTTACCATTAAAAAAACTGAGGTTCTAAGGGATTAACTGGTGTGGTATTTGAACTCGGGTATTTCTGGCTTTGAAGCCTGTATCCTTTTAGTAATTGCTCAGTTAAAAATTTGTAGCTTTAAAATAGTTTATGCAAGTCATATAACTCGTACTAAGTGAAACAGGGAATAACTAAAGTAATTATTACCCCCTTCTCCATATGTACAGAACACTGTGGGAAGCAAGGGACTTGGAATAAGGCACTATATTCAGTCTGTTGACAAAGCACGCTGGGAAGTAGAGACTTCCACAGTATAACACATCTCGTTACTGGGTCCTAGATCCGACCACTGACACCAGGAACAGGGCTGAGCTTCCTGTGCGCTATGGTTGTGTTGTTGCCGGCAGCTCGGCATTTCTGCACAGGAACATGCCCAGATTTGGAGAAGACTTATTCCTAATCCCTCGGGATGGGTAAAACCTAGATTCAGCATTTCCTGTAGCATTGCAGTTCATCTGACACTGAGAGTTTGCAAGTGTTTTTGGTTCATTTTATTTAGAAATGATGCCACTGAAGAAAGCAGTGTATTTTTCTTCCTTGGTGTCTAAGGGGGTGAGAAGAGGTTAGATGAAGTTGCAATAAACCACAGCATTAAAACTTGATTCTTCACTGCTTTCGGTTTATCTAAACCAAAACCAAACCCACTGCTCTTGAGTCAGTTCTGACTCATAGCAACCTTAGAAGGCAGAGTATATCTGCCCCATAGTGTTTCCAAGGCTGAAATCTTCACAGAAACAGATTCCACATCTTTCTCCTGTGGAGCATCTGGTGGGTTCGAACTGCTGACCCTTTCGGTTAGCAGCTGATCATTTTAACCATTGTGCCACCAGGGCTCCTCTAAGTTTATCTAAAACCTGTGTGATGGCCAGAGCTACAGATGCAACATTACAAAGTCATTGGTGTTCATGAAACCTCTGCTCCACCATCCATTATTACAACAAGTCAATCCATACATTGTCCACCTCAATCCTCACTTCCTTTTATAAATAACATATTCGACATTGTCTGTCTGGCCTTTGCAGTTTCAGACAAAACACCTGGACCAGCCTTTGCCCACTGCCATTGGCACATATAAGAACCACCCTCTTTACGCCCTGAAGAGGCATCTCCTGAAATACCAGGCCATCTACCCTGAGACAGCTGCGATCCTTGGGTACTGTCGTGGAGAAGCTGTCTACTCCAGGTGAGTGAGGCAGGCCAGGCAGCCTTGTGGGCTTCGTGGTCGCCTGGGATTAGCAGCCTTCATCCTGGACAAGGGGCTGGATGAGTATATCTCATTTGTCCACAGTACCATCAGGGATGAGCTGTAGTGTGTGCATGTGCTGTTGTAGGGGAGAAATAATGTAATCTAGCGTTAGGACCTGTCTACATTCAGGAGGAGGCGTGAGAATCAAGATCAGCATAAAGCTGATTCCTATGAGGTGGAGGTCAGACGTACCTTCACTCTGCAACATTTTCCCAATTTCTGACACCAGCCATCCCCCCAACGGCACTCTCTACTTCTCTGCTGGGTTTGATAAGTCATTGCAGTGGCCACACAGAACTCACAGACCATACTCACAATTATGCAGTTTATTAGAGAAGTAACAGGCTACAACTTGGGATCGGGATCAACTTGGAAGTAACAGGGTACAACTAGGAGACAGAATACAGTTCTTCAATCAGTACAGCTGCCAACTAAGACAGTTCTCAGCTTGTTCTTGGCCCCGTCTGCAGGCAGGTGGCCCTTCTCTTGGGCGTACTGGCTGACAGGCCCTTCTCTGGGCCTCTGCCTTGCTCGGCAAGGGTTACACTTACAGCTCTTTAGCTCTACTGACAAGTGGCTGGAGTCACCCTACTGTGCCAGCAAGTATCCTGCCAGAAGGTGCTCAGCTCTCTCTGGCTCCATGGGCCAGCAAACCTGCTGCAGCCGCTTTGCGCTGGTCTTTTCCTTCTCACTTGTACTGCTACCATGATTTCTCTGTTGCTGAGCTCTGCTGTGCTTGTTGCCCTTTCTCACCATCTCACACTGTCTTCAGTGTTCCTAGGATGTTCTCAGTGCAGGGACCCCAGGTTCAAACCTCATGCTCCGCTCCAGGCTCTACTTCACGCTGGTGAGGTTCCCCCCAACCTCTGTGGGACTGGCGTTTACATTCATATTGAAGGCCTGGCTCTCCCAGCCAGCGTATTAACTGACCAGTTCCCTCAGTAGACCACAGTCACTCAGTTTGCGTAGTAATTGACCAGTTACTGCAAGATCACTTAATCCTGTTGGGTGGTTTTAGTAGACTAACCAATTCCTTGGCGAGACTGTGGCATAGCCAGTCATTTTGGCAGAATTATAAACTCAAGGCTAGAAACGCCATATATAAGAGAAACCCATTGCACCACAGGAGGATGTAAAGAAGAGAGTAAATCCTTTTTTTTTTTTTCTTTTTTTAGTATTTTATTGTGTTTTCGGTGAAGGTTTACACAGCACTTCAGGTTCCCATTCAACAATTTCTACCCAAGCTGTTCAGTGACATTGGTTGCGTTCTTCACAATGCGTGAACATTCTAATTATTTCCGTACTGGTTGATCCATTTCCATTAATCTAGTTTCTCTGCCTCCTTGCATTTTCATCTTTGTTTTAAAGTAATTGTTGACCATTTGGTTTCATATAGGTGATTTTTCAAAGGAGCACAGTACTTACTGGTGATAGTCATCACTTTTTGAGCCAGTTTGTTATTTAGCTACAAGATGACCCCAGGGGTTAGTTTTGGTTTAACGTTTGAAGAGTATCTCAGGGCAGTAGTCTCGGAGAGTCCTCCAGTCTCAACCAGTTTAGTATATCTGGCTGTTTTGCTGTTGAGGAATTTGAGTTCTGTTCCACATTTTTCTCCTGTTTTATCTGTTACTAGTAGTAGCCAGGCACCATCTAGTTCTTCTGATCTCATGGTAGATGAGGCCGTGTTTTGTGTAAACTATTTGTCCTGTAGACTAGTTTCTTCTTTGAGTCTTTGGTTTCCTTCTTAATCTTTTGCTGTGGACAGGTGCAGACCAATAGTTGTATCTTAGATGACCGCTGACAAGCTTTTAAGATCGCAGACACTACTCACCAAACTAGGATGTAGAACATAATTTTATGAATTATATTATGCCAGTTGACTGAGATGTCCCACCAGACTATGGTCCTAATCCTTCAAACCCAGAAATCTAATCCTGCGAGGTGTTTGGTTATGTCTAAGAAGTATCTGTAACTGTGTGCCCTACGTGCTTTATTATATATATGACTATATGTGCATACAGTCACATAGATGCATGTACATATACATTTGCATATACCTACATATACACACATGTATACATACCTGTACACATATATAAGGAGCCCTCATGGCTCACTGGTTAAGTGCTCGGCTGCTGACTGAAAGGCCAGTGGTTCAAATCTACCGGCTGCTCCATGAAAGAGTTATGGCAGTCTGCTTTTGTAAAAATTATAGCCTTGGAAACCCCATGAGGCAGTTCTCCTCTTGTCCCTACAGAGTCACTATGAGTCATAATCCACAGCAATGGGCATACACATATATGCCTACATACATACATAGATAACTCGCACATATATTAGCTAGTTGTTTTTGATATTGTTTCAAAATTACATACGCCATAGCAATTACTAACCAGTCTTTTTTTCTTGTGTACTTTTTAGTGACATTGTTTACCTTCAGTGTTACCTTTCCTGTCACCAGAAATAACAAGCATCTACTGTCTAGAGAGTGAATCCCTCTCTCCCCTTTCCCATCTGTGGTAACCACTAATGAACATTAGTTTCTGTATATTTTCCTGTTCATGTCATTTGGTAAAAGTTGTACATACGGTATTTTTTAATTTCATTCAACATGATGTTCTCCAGGTTCATCTGTGTTCCAAGATGTTTGGGGAACTCTTTTTTTTTTTTTTGCTGAGTACTATTCCATTGTATATATATGTACCACATTTTACTTATCTATTCAAGTGTTGATGGGCACTTAGGTTGTTTCCATCTTTTAGCTATTGTGGGTAGTACTGCAATGAACATAGGTGTGCATATGTCTGTGTCACTTCTGTTACACTCCTAGGATATATACGTAGGAGTGGAATTGCTGGGTGATATGGCGGCTCTGGTGGCACAGTGGTTAAGAGCTCAGTTGCTAACCAAAAGGTGGGCAGTTTGAATCCACCAGCTGCTCCTTGGAAATCCTATGAGGCAGTTCTACTCTGTCTTAAAGGGTTGCTATGAGTCGGAATCAGTAGCAGTGGGTTTCGGTATGGCAGCTGTACCTTTAGTTTTTAGAGGACCTGCCAGACTGTTTTCCACAACAGCTGTAATATTTTGCATTTCTACCAGCAGTGGAGGAGGGTTCCAATTTCTCCACATCCCTTCCAACACTTGATATTTTCTGTTTTGTTTTGTTTTATCTTGGCCATCCTAGTGGGAGTGAAATGGCATCTCATTGTGGTTTTGATACACGTTCTCTGATGGTTGATGACGTTGAACATCTGTTCACGTGTCTGTTGGCTATTTGAATATCCAGATATCCTATTTGCTGAAGTGTCTGTTCACGTCCTTTGCTGAGTTTTTGATTGGATTGTTTGTCTTTTTGTTAAGTTGTAGAAGTTTTCTATATATTTTCAGTATTAGACCATTATTCATTATATCATTCCCAAAGGTTTTTTCCCAGACCGTAGATTGTCTCTTTACTCTTTTGATAAAGTCTTTTGATGAAATTTAAGTATTAACTTTTATGAGGTCCCAATTATCTGTTTTGTTTTCTGTTGCTCATGTATTCGTTGTTGTGTTTGATATTCTATCATTGAAAAAAAATAAGTCCCAAAGCTTCGCTTCTATGTTTTCTTCCAAGAAATTTATGCTTTTAGATTTAACATTTAGGTCCTTGATTTATTTTGAATTAGTTTTTTTATACGGTGAGAGGTATGGATCTTGTTTCATTTTTTGCGTGTGGAAATCCAGTTTCTCCCGCACCATTTGTTGAAGAGACTGTTCCTTCCCTGTTGAATGGATTTGGTACCCTTATTGAAAGTCAATTGACCATAGACGTTTGGATATATTTCTGGATTTTCAGTTCTATTCCATTGGTCTATGTGTCTGTCATTACACGAGTACCGGGCTGTTTTGATTACTGTATCTGTGTAATGTTTTAAAGTCAGGAAGTGTGTGAGGCCTCCTACTTTGTTGTTCTTTTTCAGAATTACTTTGGCTGTTTGGAGTCTCTTGTCTTTCCATATAAAATTGAGGATTATTTTTTTTGTTTCTGTTAAGAGTGCTATTAGAACTTTGATGGGGATTGCATTGTAGCTGTAGATCACTTTGGGTAGTATTGCCATCTTGATTTTATTAGGTGTTTCAATCCATGAGCATGGAAATGTCTTTTCATCTATTTAGGTTTTCTTCAGTCTCTTTCAGCAGTGTTTTATAATTTTCATTATATAAGTCTTTCACATCCCTGGGTAAATTTATTCCTAGATATTTTATTCTCTTAGATGCCATTATAAATGGAGTTGTTTTCTTAATCAAGAGATTAAATCTTGAAATTAAAACAATGAGGACTCAAAATCTAGTAGGAAAAAATAAGTTATGAGCGATAAATAAAAAGTAGAACAAATCAGATTTAAGATAGGGCAATAAGAAACTGCAGTGCAATGGTGCAGTGGATCACTTTCGTGTGGCCTTGGCTAGCCATGGTCTTGTAACCCCCACCGAAGTGATTGGGTGGGACTGTGTGATAGGGTAATTGTGGCCCATCAGAGGGATTGGTCAGTTTTGCCATTTGCTTGAAATAAGCCACCACAGAGGCAGGAAAGGAGAGGATCCCACTACCACCAAGGAAAAACAGCCAGCGCGTCCTTTGGGCCTGGGATCCCTGTGCTGAGAAGCTCCTAGAACCAAGAGACCAAGAGAGAGAGCGAATCGTAACACTGAAGGCAGAGACCCAGCAGCAGGAGACGGCGTGGTGGGCTTCCCTGCTGATGGAGAGAGAAAGCTTGAGTGCCTTTGGGCAGAGGCCATGGGCCAAGCAGAGGCATGCCTGAGAGCACGACTGGGAAGAGGCTATCCTGTCCAAGAACTGTATCCTGAGTGTTCCTGAGCCTGAATTGTAACTGTTACTTCCCTAATAAAACCCATAATCATGAGCATTGTTTGTGAGTTCTGTGTGGCCATTGCAATGAACTGTCGAACCCAGCAGAGAAGTAGAGAGTGCTGTGGGGGGGACGGTTGGTGTCAGAATTGGTAAAGATGGCAGAGGGAGGAGACGTGTCTGACCTTCACCTCATAGAAGTCAGCCTTGGGCTGTTGATCTTGATTCTCCTTCCCCCTTGTGAAGTTAGAGGAGGTCAGACATGGCTCTCACGCTGTTTTTACAGAAACACACCTTTCAAGTAAAAGATAAAGACCTACAAGGGAAGGAATACAGGACTTAATGAAAGTTAAAAATGAGTGGAATAAGAGTAAAAAATGAAATTAAAATTTATACAAAACTAAAACTGAAAAAAATAAAAATATAATTTCAAGGTGAGGAAAAAACAAAAATAGAAGCAGGAATTTTAAGAATTAGCAATAGAAAGCGAATAAGAGATTTAAAAAAAACACTGAAATAGAAGATTAAAAAAAAATAGGGGATGTTGTTAAGAAATAGAAATACAGAAGAAAGTAAGGAAAAGAAAAAGGGAGGAAAAAAGGAAACACAGGGAAACCTGCATCAGACCTCTGACTGGGGACTACTTGTCAGCCCTGGTCAGGCCCCACACCTGTCTGCCCCTCTGACCCCTGCCTTCTCTGCTGCTGTCTGAAGACCATCGCCATGACGTACTTACTCCTTTGGGCAGTCAGAGATCTTTACTCTCTGTGGAATTGTGGGGGTGGAGCTCTGACAGAGTGATGCTGTTGACAAAGAAGCCCTGCTCCAGCACTGAGAGAGTGTTTCTCCCCTCAGCCTTGTGAGGTAGACAGGAAGGAGCTTATTATCCCTAATTGATAAGAGGAGGATACTGAGGCTCAGAAACATAAAGTGACTTGTTCAGGGTCACCCAGCTAGGAAGTGGCACAGACAGCACTGGACCCATATGCATTTTACTATGCTGAGACTCAGACTGTGGGATAGTTTGCAAAGGGCCTGATTTTTATACTCAAGGGAACCTTGGTGCCCTTGCTTGTTGGAGCTCCTCTGGACAGTTTAGGGGTTCAAACTAAAGAAGATACAGACATGACCTCTTAAAGAAGGCTTGGTAAGGAAAGGAGCTGAAACTCATTGGAAAACAGAATTGAACAACTGTGGGTGTGGTGTGATGTATCACTTTTATATGGCCTTTCTAGCCATGGTGTTGTGACTCCCAAAAGATTGAGTGTGATGATGCAAATAAGGTGCTTGTGGCCCACCACGGGGATTGGACAGCTTGCTAATAATACAAGTAAGGGGCCTGGCACCCCTATGGGGGTTGGGACCCTAACGAGGGGATTGGTCAGTTTTGCCATCTTGCTAGGCTTCAAATGAGCCATCCCAGAGGCGGAAAGGGGAGACCTCAATACCACCAAGAGGAAGAGTTGAGAGCAGAGCACATCCTCTGGACCCAAGGTTCCTGCACTGAGACAGAGAGCTATAACGCCAGAGACGGCGCAAGACAGCGAGAAGCAGTGGTGGCAGAGAAACGGCGGCAACGGAACCAGGAGACCGGCATGAGACGGCACAGAGGGCTTCCTGGTCCATGGAGTGAGGCGGTTACAGTGGGTATGCCTATCCACAGAGCAAGAGAGCTGATGCCTTCAGGTCGAGGCTTACTGGCAGAGGCGGGTGCCCCCAGGCACTTACTGGCAGAGCTAAAGAGCTTTGTAATGCTTGAGCAGGGCAGAAGCCAGGCTGAGGTCCTGAGGGCCATCGAGAAGCCTGCCTGCAGGCACAGCTGAAAAGAGGCTGCCCTGATCAAAGAACTGTATCCTGAGTGGTTCCTGATCCTGAACTGTAACCTGTTACTTCCCTAATAAACCCCGTAACTGTGAGTATGGTCTGTGAGTTCTGTGTGGCCATTGCAACTGATTATTGAACCCAGCAGAGGAGTAGAGGGTCCCGTGGGAGGGATGGCTGGTGTGAGAATTGGTAAAAACATTGGAGGGTGGAGATACGTCCGACCTCTACCTCACAGCAATCAGCCTTGAGCTGTTGATAATAATAATGACTCTTCTTCCCCCCCACCCCCCACGAAGTTAGAGGACCTCTTACACCACCGCTCCATTGTCACAGTGGGGTAGCTCTTAGTTCTGGAAGGGAAGTGAAGCCAGAGGATCCTGCCCATTGTCACAGGCTGCCGTGAGTTATTTGGCTGTTCCGTTTGTGTGAATCTTGATTCCATGCTAGTTTATTAACTCATTGTAGCTAGTATCTTTCTTTTTTTTTTTTTCTTTCTCCCACAAAGCCACTGGATGGGTTTGAACCACCAGTCTTTCCGTTAGCAGCCAAGCATTTAACCATTGCTCCATCAGGGTTCCTTTTGTATACACATATATACATGTATATATATATAATACATATTTATACGTATGTATGTGTATATGTATGTGTGTGTATGTGTGTGTGTATACACACACATACGTATATATATAAAATACCGGTTGCCTCATAGTGACCCTATATGAAAGAGTAGAACTGCCCCATAGGATTTCCAAGGAGCGGCTGGTGGATTTGAACTGCCGACCTTTTGGTTAGTAGCCGAGCTCTTAACCACTGCACCACCAGGGCTCCGTGTGTATATTTCCATATATATCATATATACCAAACCAAACCCATTGCCATCGAGTCAATTTCGACTCATAGTGACCCTATAGGACAGAGTAGAACTGCCCCATAGGGTTTCCAGGGAGCGCCTGGTAGATTCGAGCTGCCAAGCTTTTGGTTAGCAGCTGTAGCTCTTTTTTTTTAAATTAATTAATTAATTCTTCTATTGTACTTTAGATGAAGTTTCTCATTAAACAGTACACATATTGTTTTATGACATGGTTTAACAACCCCATGACATGTCAACACTCTCCTTTCTCGACCTTGGGTTCCCTATTACCAGTTTTTCTGTCCCCTCCTGCCTTCTGGTCCTTGTCCCTGGGCTGTTATGCCCGTTTAGTCTCGTTTTGTTTTATGGGCCTGTATAATCTTTGGCTGAAGGGTGAACTTCGGGAGTGACTTCATTACTGAGCTAAAAGGGCGTCCGGAGGCCATACTTTCAGGGTTTCTCCAGTCTCTGTCAGGCCAGTAAGTCTGGTCTTTTTTTGTGAGTTAGAATTTTGTTCTACATTTTTCTCCAGCTCTGTCTGCAACCCTCTATTGTGTCAGAGCG
>NW_004443937.1:14705647-14762611 GCF_000243295.1 Trichechus manatus latirostris
GTCAGAGCAGTCAGTGGTAGCCAGGCTCCATCTTGTTGTACTGGACTCACTCAGTCTGGTGGAGGCTGTGGTAGTTGTAGTCCATTAGTTTAGCTAGTTTCTATGTAATCTTTGGGGTTCCCTTCCCCCTTCTCTGGTCACTCGCCCCCTTGCCCGGGTGTTTAGCCCCACACCGGACCACAGCAGGCCCTCACTCAGTGTGAGAAAGTGTACTTGTGCCGCTGTGGGTCTAGGACAGGAGAGGAGAGGAAAACCTAGGAAGGAAAGGAGGGGCGAAGGCAAGGCATGAAGCTGCAGACAGAATAGCCCCAGTTAGCTTAGGAATCTTAAGTGGACACAGACCCCCCCCCCGCCCCCCCCAAAAAAAAGAGATGGGAAGTCACAGTTAGAGATGGTGTGCCTGACCCAGATCCTCTGGTTGCCTTAGGAGTAGGGCCTGCTCCAGGCCACGAGGCAGAGCCTGGGAAGTCAGCAGGGCTGAGCTTCCTTCGCCTACAGGGTCATGAGGTACTTCGGTTGTGCAGATTCCGTGTATAGAACATCCCATCCAGTGGGGCATGTACTAAGTTTGTCCTTTGTCTCCCTGTGTTGTCTCCTGTAGGGACTGTGTGCACACCCTGCACTCTAAGGACACGTGGCTGAAACAAGCAAGAGTGGTGAGGCTGGGAGAAGTGCCCTACAAGGTAACCGGAGCTGGGGGTTCCTGGGGAGCTCTGGATAAAGCTGGGTGGAGGAGTGGAGGTGGGAGGTGGGGAGGGATGACTAAGAAGCGAGTGGATGCCCAGGACAGGAATCCAGAGATGCCTGACTTTGCTGGCTTGAGAAAGATTTGAGGAGAAGACAAGCATTTAAATTGACTTGTTAACAAGGGATTTATAAGGGATAGATCTCCCAGAGCATGCAAGAAATCTAGACCAAAAATCAGCCCTCAGACTCCTGTTGGGTGCCAGAAGACCCTGTAGATTGGAACTGCACTGTATAAACTCAACTACCAATCAAAATTATCCTTTTTGTTTGACGATTTATCAAGCATTTTCCATGTGTATGATCTTAATGGGGTCCCAGCAACCATAGGCATTGGCATATGATGCCCATTTTACAGACGAAGAAACAGGAGCTCAGAAAGGGAAAGTGACTTGTCTAAGGGCTTACAGTTAGTAAGATGGCGGAGCCAGGCAAGAATCACGGGCCCTGCCTCATTCCAGGGTTCTCTCCCTTACACTCTGCTGCTGCGCTCAGTTGTCACTTGTGCATAAGAGACAGGAACTCAGTACAGGTGGTCCCCGACTTACAACATATATGATGAACCGTGCCTAACAGCTGTCTGTTTTTTTTCGTACATCTTACCATTAGTAATGTGCATTGCATACAGTGTTGCAGCGTGTAATCGGCTGATGTTATCATTCCCAGATGTTCGGTTGCAGATGTTCAAAGATCGGATTTATAAAGATAAGATTAATCAAAGGCAATAATAATGAAAACTGGAAAAAAAAGAGGTATTTGACTTACATCAGAACTGACTTAAGACAGAGTCATCCGAACAGAACCCTGTCAGAAGTTGGGGACTACTTGTACAGTACCTCAGAAGGCTGTCACAGCTCAGCTAAACCAGAGGAATACAGTAGCTGTCGCAGGGAACACATTTTTATTTGTCAGATCCCCAGGAGGACCTCTTTGGGATTGCAAGGCCCTGAGGACCTGTGTGGGGAGTGGGAAAGCTCCCATTAGTGGGAAGGGGCTGTAGGAATTTGTAGTGGGTCCCTTCCAGAAGCAGCTGAAGTACACTATTCTGCCTTCCAGGACCTGAAGGACTGTGGGGGTTTTTTCCAGTTTCCCCAGGCCCCTTTACCTTTGTTTTATGTTCTATATTATATAACTAGTTTCTTCATTCTAGAATACCACTGTTCAATAGAAATATAAATGTGAACTACAAACAGGAGCTCGTGTGTAAATCTAAATTTTTTTTTTAAAAGTAAAAAGAGTAGCTGAAATTTTAATATTTAAATATATTCAAATATATTTAAAAGTTATTTCAACATGTAATGTTTTTAAGGGTTATTGAGGTATTTTACATTCATTTTTTTCATATTAAGTCTTTAAAATCCAGTGTGTATTTCATACTTTAAATCCATCTCAGTTCAGATTGCCGTATTTCAAATGTTCAGTAAGCCACATTGGACTGGTGGCTGTTAAATTAGTACAATGCTAGAATAACCTGGGGGGCAGTGTTGCTTCATTGGTAGCATTTTCACCTTCCATGTGGGAGACCCAGGTTCAAGTCCCAGCTAATGTACCTCATGTGCAGCCACCACCCGTTTGTCAGTGGAGGCTTGCGTGTTGCTATGATGCTGAACAGGTTTCAGCAGGGCTTCCAGACTAAGATGGACTAGGATGAAAGGCCTGGCAATATACTTCCAAAAATCAGCCTATGAAAACCCTGTGGATCAGAACAAAATTTCAAATTCTCATGTAATCCAGAGTTTCTTGTGCCATTGAGGATGGATGAGCCCCCAAAACTACACCCACTCCTCACTTACCAACATGGTTAGGTTCCAAAGACCAAGTTGTCATGTGAAATTGGTGCTGTGTGGAAATGAAGGATAACTACATCGCTACGTAACTGCCAAATTACATCATTACAAAACTGACAAACCATGAGAATCCTGGCCCAGCCAAGTTGACACATAACCTTAACCATCACAGCCGGCTTTACTCTCTTGCCTGACACTTCAGCGTCAGTTACTGCCAGATGTACGTTGTTAACACGCAAAATAGTCGGGTTGTAGTTCTTTACTATTGTTGTAAATGTGAAATGTAGGATAACGAGAGAGTCAATAAATGAGAAATAGGTGTATTGCCCTGAGATAATCTTTAAACTTTAAACCAATAATATCCTCTGAAGTCTTCTTAAAACTAAATAATAGTCTAGCTTAATTAGTAAATAATAATGTCTGCCTTGAGCATTGTGCTCTTTTAAGAGCTATCTATATGGGATCAAACTGACGAGCAACTTCAAAGGTTAGGTTAGGAACTTAGGCGGCAGCGAGATCATGTTAATGGAGGAGGAACAGTTCGGAAAAGGAGGGTGAGAATGGTTGCATAAGTTGAACAATGTAGTCAGTGTCATGGAATTGTACATGTAGAAATTGTTGAATTGGTGTATGTTTTGCTGTGTATATTCTCAACAACAACAAAAAAAACTGTTGATCACAATGGTCTGATCTATAACTGAACGTGGGGGTTTAAATGATTAAAGTTGCACAGCTCATAATTGGCAGAACCAGTATTTAAACCCAGGAAGTTTAGCTCTAGAGTCTGTACTTTTAACCACTGTACTATTTTCTCTACTTTCATCCCTGATAGTGAAATAGAGACTCAGGGATGATGTCACTTACTTAATCTCCCATGGCTAGTAAGTTAGAAAAGCCAGGATTTAAACCCAGCTGTCTGTCCAGCCAGTGTCTTAACCACCACCTTCCTCTATGCCGCCTCCTGCATCCTGGAATGCATTGACACTTTAGGGCCCCCCAAAAAAGACTGTGTGACAAGGGACATATGTGACTCTTTACAGAAAAAGTTTGCTGACCTCTGCACCAAAAGAAGCTAGTGTGCCCAGCCCGGGAGCCAATACTTAGCCCTACCCTGCACCACTCCTCCTTGCAAAAATTATGCAACCTTTTCCTCCTTGCCAGTCCTCCACCCTTTCATCCGTTAACTCCTCAGAGGAAATCTTGGTATTGGCCGCTAGACATCTGCCAGGGAGCCTTTTGGGGGCCCTAAAGTGCCGTGGAAGATTGATTAAGTAAGTGACTTTATCCCTGAGTCTCTATTTCACCATCAGGGATGAAAGTAGAGAAAATAGTACAGTGGTTAAAAGTACAGACTCTGGAGCTAAACTTTCTGAGTTTAAATACTGGTTCTGCCCCTTATGAGCTGTTCAACTTCAATCCTTTAAACCTCCTAGGTTCCTCATCTGTCCAGTGGAATGACAATAGGGCCTACTTCACGGGTTTGTTATAAAGATTAAATAAGTTAATACATATAAAGCACTGAGAACAGTGTCTGGGACAGAGTGAGCACTCTGTACATGTTAGTTAGTACTAGTAGTAGTGGTAGTTCTAAAAGAAGATTAAAAAGCTCACCCATCTCAGAGGTTTGTTTTGAGGATTAAATGAGGGAACAGATATAAAGCACTGAGCAGAGTGCCTGGTATATACCAAGCACTCGAGAAACGGTAGCTGCGTGTCATAAACTGTGGCTGTTCCCTCTGGTGTAGATGGTGAAAGGCTATTCCAACCGGGCCCGGAAAGCCCGTCTGGCTGAGCCCCAGCTGCAGGATTACAATGACCTGCCCCTGTTTGGCCGCTGGCAGACAGAGGAGTTCCAGCCGCCGGTGGCTGTGGACGGAAAGGTAAGGGCAGCACTCAGCAGGACCAGGACAGGCTTCTTCATCTTCCAGCTGGCCAAATCCTGGTGTGTCCCTCTCCGCAGGTGCCCCGGAATGAGTTTGGAAATGTTTACCTCTTCCTGCCCAGCATGATGCCTGTCGGCTGTGTCCAGCTAAACCTGCCCAATCTGCACCGCGTGGCCCGCAAGCTGGACATTGACTGTGTGCAGGCCATCACTGGCTTTGACTTCCATGGAGGCTATTCCCACCCTGTGTGCGTGAGGGGCCTCCGACAGAGGCGAAAGGAGGGATGAGGAGTTTACGGAGATGGGGATGGGAAGCTGATGTGGGCTGGTGGAGGTTGAGGCCCGGTGGCTTTCATTTTCAAGTTTTTATACTGGATTTGCAGAATCAACCTCAACACTTTACCAATCCTGTCAACAAAGCCAGTGAAGCTAGCATCCTAATAATGCTAGATTAAAACACCTCCCTGGCAGCGGTCACAGCATCCTTCCAGGGCTGCCTGGTTCGTGGTCTGTTCTGCTATGCAGTGGGGGGTGGGAACCTCATCCCAGGGCTCAGGCAGGACTGGGGAAGTAGCTGCTGGTCCAGTTTCCCTAGGCCTTCCTTCTGCAGGAGTGATGTCTTACTAGCTGCCAGCCGGCATCGTGGACTGGCTGACCCAGCAAGTCCTTAAGGGCCTGAGTGTTTAGAAGTGCCCACTGTCCTCTGCAGAGGGAGGCAGGGTCGGGGAACATCACCCATATTTTGTCCCCTCAGAACTGACGGGTACATCATCTGTGAGGAATACAAAGAAGTACTCCTAGATGCCTGGGAAAAGGAACAGGCACTCATCGAAAAGAAGGAGAAAGAGGTGAGCGGCCTGGAAAGGGGCTAGCCTGGGAGTGCTGAGGTAGGGACAGCACACAGCTATCAGGTCTCCTCCCCTCCTTGGGCCTCACCTGCACCATGTGTAGGAAGGGGAGAGGGTAGACGAGCTTTAAAGCTCATTCTAGCTCTCTTTATGAAGGCATTGTAGGGCACCAGCACTGTATAAAAAGGGTCCTGCCTACACCTCAGAATCCACTATCAGGCTCTTGATCTGCCTGGCTCCAAGGACCACTGCCCCTGCCACCAAAACCTACGTCTGTCTTGAAAGGAGTTACCCATAGTCCAGGTTCTGGATGACCTCATCTCCTAAAACTTCAGTCAGTAACAATTAAAAGAAAGGAGCCCTCATGGCACATAAGCAACACTTGGTTATTAACCAAAAGGTTGGCAGTTCGACTCATCCAGCGGCTCCACAGGAGAAAGACCTGGTGATCTGCTCCCATAAAGATTACAGCCTAGAAATCCCTATGGGCAGTTCTACTCTGTCACATGGGGTTGCTGTGAGTTGGAAGTCGACTTGACAGCACCCAACAACACAACAACAACAGCTGTGGCTCAGTGGTAGAACTTTCCTCTTCCAGGTGGGAGCCCAGGGTTCAGTTTCCAGCCAGTGTACGTCATACGCAACCACCACCTGTCTGTCAGTGGAGGCTTATGTGTTGCTGTGATGCAGAACAGGTTTCAGCAGAGCTTCTAGACTGAGACACACTAGGAAGAAAGGCCTGGCAATCTGCTTCTGAAAATCAGCCCATGAAAACCCTATGGATCACAATGGCTTGATCCATAACCAGTCATGGGGATGGACTGGGCAGTGTTTTCCATTGTGTATGGGGTCGCCATGAGTTGGGGGTCAATTGAATGGCAGCAAACAATGGTAACAGTTAAAGGGAGAGGTTTCTTGTTTTTGGTGGTTTTATAAAGTATCACTTTATAAATGAGACCAGTTTTTAAAAAATGAGACGTGGCATGATTGAGAAACTTATTTTTTAATCTAAAATTATATATATATATCTTCATATTCACAGGCTCTATCTAGATACTTACTTTTCCTGAAAATATCAATGCTTACTTAACGTTTTATGTTCTCCACCCTTTTCTGACATGCAGAAAAAGGAGAAACGGGCTCTAGGGAACTGGAAGCTGCTGGCCAAAGGACTGCTCATCAGAGAGCGGCTGAAGCTTCGCTATGGGGCCAAGGTCAGTGCGGGCCTTTGTAAAGAAAGCAAACCAGAGTTGCTTTCCTGGGGTTTCAGCTCAGAAATCACTGGTCAGGTCCTAGATAACTGCGGCACGACACCACCATCCCTGTGTCTCCAAGGAAGGCACTCCTGGAGTCCGGCCTCTGCTGGCTCTTCCAGCACCCAGCCCTGCCCGAACATCCCTTTCCTACCCGTCTACACTAGTGCCTGCTGTGGTCCAATCTGTGCTAACTGCCACCCAGGAGGGACAGTGGCCTGCCTTGTCTGTCTGATGCACCAGACAGATGCAAATGCCTTTTCTGCATCCGTAGAGATGACCGTGTGGTTCTTTTCCTTTGTTGTATTGATGTGGTGTATTACGCTGACTGATTTTCTGATGTTGACCACTCTCTGCATTCCTGCAATAAATCCTGCTTGGGCATGGTGTATAACTCTTGTAATATGCTGTTGGATTCTGTTCCCTAGTATTTTGTTAAAGATTTTTGCATCTATATTTATAAGGGATATTGGTCTATAGTTTTCTTTTCTTGGGGTATCTTTGCCTTGTTTTGGTAGCAGGGTTATGTTTGCTTCAAAGAATGAATTAGGGAGTATTCCTTCCTTCTCTATCTTTTGGAAGCATTGAAACAGGATTGGTGTCAGTTCTTCTCTAAATGTTGGGGAGAATTCCCCAGTGAAGCCATCTTGTATTGGACTTTTTTGTTGGGAGCTGTTTTAATCACTGATTCAATCTCTTCAGTTGTTATGGGTCTGTTGAGACTTTCTATTTCCTCTTGAGCCAGTTTGGGTAGGTTTTGTGCTTCTAAGAGTTTGTTCATTTCATCTAGGTTATCCATTTTGTTGCCATGTAGTTGTTTAAATACTCTGTCATAATTGTCTTTATTTCTGTTGGTCAGTTGTAGTGTCTTCACTTTCATTTCTTATTTTGGTTATTTGCATCTTTTCTCTTTTTTCCTTGTCAGTCTGGGTAATGGTTTGTCAATTTTATTGATCTTTTCAAAGAGCCATCTTCTGGTTTTGTTAATTGTTGTTTTTCTGGTTTTGATTTTATTTATTTCTGCTATGATCTTTTTTATTTACTCTCTTCTGGTAGGTTTAGGCTTAGTTGGCTCTTCTCTTTCTAGTTCCTGAAGTTGTCAGGTTAGGCTGTTAATTTGAGATCTTCTTCTTTCATGTAGGCGTTTATGACTGTATGTTTCCCTCCGAGTACTGCCTTCGCTGCATCCCATAAGCTTTGATACGTTGTGCTTTCATTTTCTTTTGACTCGCTAAGAAATCTGGTATTTCCCTTTTGATTTCTTCCTTGACCCATTGGTAGTTTAATAGTGTGTTGTTTAATTTGTGTGTTTTCCAGTTTTTTGTTGTTGTTGTTTTCTGTTTTTGGTTATTGATTTATAGCTTTACTTTGTTGTGGTCAGAGAAGATATTTTGTCTGATTTCAGTCTTTTTAAAAGTTTATCAAGACTTGCTTTATGCCCTAATATGTGATCTTCGCTGGAGAATGATCCATGTGCACTGGAGTAGAATGGATATTATGCTGTTGTTGGGTGAAATGTTCTGTATATGCCTGTTAAGTCTAATTGGTTTGTAGTGTCATTCAGGTCCTCTGTTTCCGTGTTGCTCTCTTTCTAGATGTTTTGTCCAATATTGAAAGTAGTGTGCTGAAGTCTCCACACATTACTGAAGTACCATTTTCCCTTTAATTCTGTCAGTGTTTGCTTTATATATTTAGGTGCTCTGATGTTGAGTGCACATATATTTATGATTGTTAAATCTTGTCACTATATAATGTCCATCCTTATCTCTTCCAACAGATTTTGTCTTAAAGTCTACTTTGTCTGATATTAAGGTTGTCGTTCAAGCTCTCTTTTGGTTATTATTTGCATGGAATATTTTTTCTGTGCTTTCACTTTCAACTTATTTGTGTCCTTGGGTCTAAGGTGTATCTATCTCTTGTAAAAAGCATATGGTTAGATCATATTTTTTTTAATCCATTCTGCCACTCTCTGCCTTTTGATTCGAGTATTTAGTCCGTTCACATTCACTGTAATTACCAGTAAGAAGTGGCTTACTTCTGCTATTGTGTTATTTGTTTTTTATGTGTCTTAAACCCTCTTTGTCTTTTTTAATTCTGCTTGTTCTTGTGTTCTGTTGGTTTATTGGAGTGAGTCATTTTGGTTCCCTTCTCCTTCCCTTTTGTGTATGTTTTTAAAGGTATTTTCTTAGTGGTTATCATGAATATTACATTTAACAGCTTTTATTTATAACATCTAGGGTAAGTTTTTAACAACTTAACTTTAGTAACATACAAGAAATTCTATACATATACCACCCCCCATTTTGTTATCACTAATTACATGTTTATATTTCATGTACCCGGTAACATATTTTTATACTTGCTTTTTATACATTTGTTATGAAGAAGCATGAAGGACAAAACAATTAGAATTATCAAACATGAATAGCTTATTAATAGCTTCTCTTCTTGTCCAGGAGCCCTGGTGGTACGGTGGTTAAGAGCTTGGCTGCTCACCAAGAGGTCGGCGGTTTGAATTCACCAGCCGTTCCTTGGAAACCCTATGGGGCAGTTCTGCTCTGTCCTGTAGGATCGCTATGAGTTAGAATCAACTCGACGGCAGTGTGTTTGGTTTTGGTTTATTTTTGTCCATGCAATTCTCTTTATTAGGGATCTTTTTTTTATATATATATATATGGCTTGAATTACTTTCTAGTATCTTTTCGCTTCCATCTACAGAACCCCCATTAGTATCTTTTGTGGGGCCAGTCTGGTGGATATGAACTGTCTCAGCTTCTGTTTATCTGGGAATGTTTTAATTTCAGTCTCATTCTTGAAGGACAGTTTCACGGGGTATAGTGGTCTTGGCTGACAGTGTTTTTCTTTCAGCACTTTAAATATACCATTCTGTTGCCTTCTGGCCTCCAGGGTTTCTGAGGATAAATTGGCATTTAATCTTATTGGGGATCCTTTGTATGTGACTGTTTGCATCTCTCTTGCTGCTTTCAGGATTCTCTCTTTATCCTTATTTTTTGGGTACCTAACTATGCTGTTTTCTCAGTGTAGCTCTCTTTGGGTTTATCCTGCTTGGGGTTCTTTGAGCTTCTTGGATTTGTAGACTCATGTCCTTTGTCAGATTGGGGAAATTTTCTGTCATTATTTCTTCAAATATTCTTTCTATCATTTTCTCTTTATCATCGTCTTCTGAAATTCCCATAATGTGTATACTAGGTTTCTTGTTGTCCCATAATTCCAGTAAATTGTGTCCAGCCTTTTTGAGCCTCCGTTCTTGTTGCTCTTCAGCGTCTGCAAGTTTAACTATCTTCTACTTCACTATTCTTTCTTCTGCCTGACTAAATCTATTGTTAAATCCTTCCATTGTGTTTCTCTTTTCAGTTACTGTCCCTTGCAGTTGCAATATTTGTTTGGTTTCTTTTTATCTCTTTTTTTAGAACCGTTTTTTGTTCTTGCATTGTTTTCCTTATTTCTTTTAGATATGTGTATAGTTTTCTCTTAACTCCTTAATTATGTCTAATGTTGTTGTATTCTTCCATTCTTCGCATTAATTGGTCTTCCATAGAGCGCTTTCACTCTATAACGTACTTTTGTTCAAAACTGGGATAACAAATGCAAAGCACCAGTCACACTTATCTCCTAGATTTGATTTTGAGCTGCCCCAACATCTTTGCACTCCCCCATGCTTGGCTTACAGCAGGCTCTCCAGGACCTGCTTAAATGAGCCTCTATCCAAGGAAGGCATAGTAAGAGTCATATGAGTGGGAAGCGAGACTTGGAATGCTGATGGGAAGAACTAGGAAGTCTTGGTTCTTCCCACCAATGCCTGTGTGTCCCCAGAGCCATACCGCTCAGGCTGACTGGTAGCTGGGTCAAGTGCTGGGAGCTATACTGCCTCTTGACAGCACTCCCCGGTGTTTCTTCACTGACACGTGCCATACGTTTCCCCTCCCCCTCTCCCACCTCTGCAGAGTGAGGCGTCTCTCCACACCGATGCAGGAGGTGGGCTCTCTTCTGACGAAGAGGAGGGGACCAGCTCCCAAGCAGAAGCGGCCAGGATCTTGGCTGCCTCTTGGCCCCAAAACCGAGAAACTGAAGACCAGACGCAGAAGCGTTCTAAGAAGACCAGAAGGGGAAAGAAAGAAGCGGCTTCCCATCTATTTCCGTTTGAGAAGCTGTGATGCTAGAATCTACCTTGTTGTGTGCTCTGCCACTGCAGGCCTCAGCCTGCCCTTGAGGGGTGCCCAGGCCCTCATGGCAGCAGCTTTATTGCTGAGAAGGAAACAGAAGCAGCATGCGCTGCAGACACTGGCCAGAGGACGAAGGGGTCACAGTGAAGTTATGCCGCAGTGCGGCCTGGCCCCACCCCTTGTTGGATTCACCCAGGATAGGGCTTTCACAGCTTTTTGCTACCAAGCCCTAGCCTCTGAGCTATGAGAAGCTTCCCAAGGAGCCACTCTGCTGCCACCTTGGGCTTATTCTTCCCATCTTTGGAAATGTGGGTCAGCTCTTTTATAGACACCACTGGGGGCTTTTTAGATGATGGTGTGTTGAGGAACACGCTGGTCGTTTCTTGCGGTTAAATCCTCCAGCTGTCAAACACTGTGCTCGTGCCTCTCTTTTGGACTTTCGCTGAAGGCCACTTATTTTCCCCCTGAATCAGGTTCACTAATACTGCCTAATGCTGCCTCTTGGCACACAAGAGAGTGAAGGAGAAGCGCAGATCATCTCGGCTTGTGGTGTTGGTGGGATCTGCTCTCTGAGGTAACACCTTGTGGTTGCAGCAGAATAGAACTAAGAGCTAAAATCAGGAAAGAAAAGGAATAACTAATTGAGAATTAAGGAAATGTTAGTAAAAGTAGACCAGTGTTAAACTAGATGTTTCTCATTACTGGATAAATTTACAAAGCTACGTGCCACTGTAGATACTCAGAGAAATAACTTTCGTAATATTTTGAGAAAAAATAAAGCATTTATCTAAAAAGACTCAACTCTCCATTTTCTCTGAGATTTTGTCAGTTGAGAACACCCAGATGACTTAACAATTTGTACACATGTTGAGACTACATTAAAAATCAGATAGTGATTTCCTGTAGGCTCCTCGTTACACACATGGGATTTTTTTTTCTGTCTAAACTAGGAGATACTACTTTATCTTTGACAGGAGCCATTAAAAATTTGAGTCAGTTTTATCCCAGGGAAACAAACAAAACACTTGGGGTATGACTCATGCAGCAAGAGCCTGGCTGGAACTCTCTTGTTGAAAAACACACTGCTGTTGCTATGGAAACTGCAGTCTCACACTTCCTCTACCAATGCCCATCTCCTAGAGGTAAGCCGACTTGTTTTTTTGGTGTTTTGAGTCAAGGGTATAGTCCTGCTTCTGGAGAAGCAACTTGTTATTCAGGCAGATGCCACCTACTAGGAGGTATTCTGGAAATAAAACATTAGGTTTCGAGAAACATAAAAGTGAGTTTTGGAAAGTTACCTTGCCAGTTTCACTTGTAACAAAAAGAACTCAAACTGCTAGCTTCAGGGTGGACAATGAGGCATTTCATGGGCTTTATCTGAGACAGAAAGACATTTTCCCAATTTTAGATGAGGAAACTGAGGCTTAGTGATCATTGATTTGCCCAACATCACACATCCCATCAGTGGCAGACTTGGGACTTGGACTCAGGTCTTTGTGCTAACCCAAAGCCCTTAAGACCCTTTGTAGTGTTTCATACTGCTGCCCCATTCCACCTCTTCTAGCACATTCTGAAGATGGGTGAAGTATGAGTCATTCACTTTAAATCAAGCAAAGCAAAGTAAGCCTTGTTATGTAAGGCTTCTAAGTGCTAGGAATATTGAGTTGCCCTTTTTTAAAAAAAAAAAAAAAGTTGAAAAACTTTAGCCACTAGCTACTAAAAACAATTCAGAACTGGGTTCTGAAAATTTATCATACAGTTCTGTGACTGAATTGTCTAGGACAGAAATTCAGAAAGAATGCAAATAAAAGGATAATGGCAAGGTTGTATACCAAAAGATACTTAAAATTTTATTTTGAATTTTTCTCAAAAACACAAAAAGATAATACAAATTTCATGGTGATTTTTCAAAGGCTTCAAATTTTTCTTTATTTTGCTCTTTGAGAACAGTTTTTAAATTGTAATTCAAAATCCGTATTAAAGAAAATTATACAAACCAAATCCCAAGGACGTTGTATTTAGCTAGCATCTTGTACACTGTGTCTGTGTTTTAAAAGCATCTGTTCAGAGTTTAGGTGACACTGCTCATTTAATAAGCAGTAGTGAATACTATTTCAGTATGTAAACCCAGGTAAGTCATCTGTGGGGCTGGCTGTTTGTTTTTAACATGAAGAATCTAGAGCAGAGATGCCCCAGGACAACAGAATATTCAGTCACCAGTTTCAGAAATTCTGACCCCTTATTCAACTATCAAATACTTACTTACAAAAGCAACCACTCCCAGCAAGGGCAAAACAATTTCTGAATATTAGAAAGAAAAAAGATGCACAAAGAATATGTTAAAGACATCAAAATTACAACACACTTGTATCTTTAAAAGCGTGTAAAGTAGTTGGGAAATTTAGGGACTATGTAAATTAACCATGGGTGGATTTTACTACAGAGGAGATGCTGGAGACAACATAGACAAGAACCTCCCAGAGAAGCCTTCTGAGGCCCAGATGCCAGTGTCTGTACTCTGCGATGGAGGAACAGGCCAGACTTGGGCATTGTACAGCCAGCCTTCAGCCTGAGTCTTGATTTTGGTTGACTGGGAGTCACCATGCTGGAGCCCACTTAGTATAAAGCTTCCAACCTTTTAATGGTTGACTAAAGACTCAAAACTATCTTCAAGTAAGTGGGCAGTTTATGATACCAGAGGATGAAAGGAAATGCTTTTCTCCATCCTGTAGAGACTCCCCATCTCATCTCAGGGTGAAGAACAAATCCTTGCTAACACTTGTTTGAAAAGCTTCTTAAAGTTTTCCAATAACCCAGAATAGTGACAGAGGTAACTTTTAATTTTTACCAACTAAGCCACACCCCAATTTAACATGTTCCTGTGCTCTGAATTAACTTCAGCTGACAGGTTAAAGGGGTTTTTCTGTAACGGTCTGAAATGTTAATCATTCAGGAGGTTTTTGTTTTGTTTTTTAAATCTTATTTTAAACAATTCCCACTTGGGGTAGAAAAGTACACAAGACGAGACTATTAATCATAGCAAAGAAAAGCTTATAAACAGGACTTGCGGACATCCTTTACACTAAAAAGATTCTGCCAAACCATAAAATAAGTATAAAGCCCAATAAATGTCCCATTTTTTCTCATCATGACACCTTCAGTGTTTTTGTTTTGTTTTTCTGAAGTATGACATGAAGTTCTACCCAAACACTTGGTTTCTGGTGCTCCTGCATTGCTGTGCACGTGCTTTGTCTATCAGTAATCCAGTAGAGCTTAGCAATAACTAAAGTTTGCCCTGTAGGACCATAGATAGGTTTGATGGTTGTGGCAGAGTCCTGGCACTTGTCTCCAGTGACGGGAATCAGCAAGTGATGAGGCTGAGCCCTTTGATCAGCAGGCCTCTGTGGAGTGTCACTGCTTCGTCACCTTCTGCACACAGATGAGCTGAGTCAAACAAGCTAACCTGACCACATACACCAGGTCACAAGAGAAGGGAAGGGAACAAAAGGAGAACGCTTGTTACACTGCCAAATGTAAGCTGCCTTCTGCCCACCAAAGCTGCTTATTGGCAAGAGAAGAGGTGGGGAAGATGTTAGCTGATGAACACCAAATCCTGGCGTGTGCATGTTGCTGAGTCAGTCCTCCTGAAGAGTGGAGGGAATGTGGAATTGAAAACCAATCCGGACTCGTGCTGGGTCAGTGGAGCAGGGAGGTGGTGGCTTGGGTCAGGCAGGTGCCAGGCCTGTTTCACTCCAGCTTTTTGGCCGGTACCCGTGTCCGAGCAATGATGATGGGCACCAATGCCAGGCAGCCGATGAAGAGGGCCCACAGGGGCCGGTAGAAGAGCCAGCCAGCAGCCACAGTCAGCAGGGTCAGTGAAGTGGCCACGCAGAAGGCAAAGGCTTTCAGGCCAATGTTGACCAGGTCTCGGAAGACAGGAAACCAGTCCACTGTGGGGAAGGAAAGGCACTGAGCTGAAGAGGCCACCATGCACTGCAACTCAGCAGGTGGTTCCCTTCCTAGAACAGGGTTGGTACTTGACACCATATGAATAAGGAGAGGGAAGGGTCAAAGTGATGGAATGCAGGTAACCACATACTGACAGCCAGACAGTCCAGAGGAGGGCCCTCCCAAGCTGTGTGGCTGTGCAGAGCCTGAGCCACTCACTCTGCTCAGTTTAGGGGGATAAGGCACACAGTAGGGATCTGCAGACTTTATATATTGATAGCAGCTTGAGGCCAATATAAAGACATTCACCTGTATGTTGACAAGTGCTGTTTCCTGCATTCTCACAAAGAAGCTTGTGGATGCAGCGCTCTAAGAGTGCCGATTTGGACTGCTCAGCCATCCCTGGAGGTGTTGGTTCATTCAAGCAGCAAGCTGTGACTAAGTATCTACGCGCCCAGCTCTGGGCAGGGCTGAGGGAAATACATTAGCCCAAGCCTTGGGCCTGCCTCAGGATCTCACAGGCGACTGGCTCAGCTAACTTCACCTGAAATTACTCTGTTCTTGGCCTGACTGGCCTCTCCAGGTAGGCACTGCAGCAGCAGATGTCCACTGGGGCAATCTCCAGCCAGGTCCTAGGAGGCCCCCGGGGCTTTGATTCCACTGGGTTTGCAGAGCAGCCCTGGTACTCCATCGTGACTACAGGAGGCCCCTGAAGACCACCTCTGGGCCTCATCTTGGTCTTTTCATAATGAGTGGCTCCTCTACTTAGCCCTTACCACAAGTGAGTTCATGTTCATTAGCTCTGCCTGTGTGTCAGGCACTATGGGCATCGGCTCATCAAGCCCTAATGCCCACCCTGCAAGGCAGGTGCTATTTTTAACCCCATTTTACCCATAAGGAGGTTCAGGGAGTTAAGAAACTTGCCCAAAGTTCTACAGCTAGAAAGTGCCAGAACCAGGATTTAAACTCAAGACTGTCTGGGTGCAGAGCCTGAGCTCTTAGCCACTGCTCTAAAATGTAAGCCTTGAGAGGACAGGGACCCTGTCTGACCTGTTCACTGCTCTGTCCCCAGGATCTAGATCACTGTCTCTCACACAGCAAGCACTCACTAAGTTATTAGTTGAACGAATGAATGAGTGGATGAATGAATGCTTCTGTGTTGCAGCTTCCTGGATCTTTCTGCCTGCAATACACACCCCGTCTGCTCTATTGTCTGTCCTGAGTCGAATGTTGGCATTCTAGGGGTGGAGGGGACCAGAGGGCCACGGAGAATGAAAGAGGAGCCCTCTGAGAGGGGCTTCAGCTGCCTCATCCTGGCAGTGAGGGAACTGAGTGAGGCTCCAAGATGGGGAGCAGCCTGCCCAAGGCCACACAGCCAAGATGGGCTTAGTGCAAAGGAAAGGTGGGGATTTTGTTTAAAATTCTGGTCACTCCCTAGTGGTGCCAAAGATGTGGCCAGTTTTTCTGAGTACAGTTCAGCTGTCCAGAAAAAGCCTCAGAGGAAGAGTCCTCCCTGGGCCTCATTTTCCCTTCTGTAAGATGAGGGAGGTGGTCCTCCCAGCTCTGACAATCTGGGCTTTACAGCAGCCACATCTCTCCCCAGCTTGCAAGTGGCAATGGGGGAGAGGTTTCTGTTGAGGCCCAGAGGAGGCTGGGCAGGATCATCTGACTACATGGGGAAATGCACTGGGGTAAAGGCTCGAGTGAAAAGTCCCCTGAGAAGCCCCATCCTCCTGGATCAGCACTCAGCCCAGCACTTACTCACCCTGGGGCTCAGAACCTGAACCACGCTGGGTCACTGGGCTCCTACTGGGCTTCCTGGCTGCAGCCTCAGGCCAGGTGAGCAGCCCGGCAAACTCCCCTGAGCTCCAACCTTGCCCAGGTTTGGGGGTAGGGAAGGAAGCATAACAGTTTTTGAGTGTTTCCTATTTGCCAAACACTTCACAAAATTGTGCAAGTCCGGTGTGAAGTAACTGAAGTGGAGATGGAAAAGGGACTGACCCAAGTACCCAGAGCTCCAACAGCATAGACTGCAAGTCCAGGTCTGGCTCACTCATAGGCTGTCCAGCCTCCCCCCCTGAGGCTGTTTGATTACTTGTGGAACGAACAAATGAAGGAATGAACAAGTGACAGCCAGTGGACAGGGGGACAAGTGGGCCACACCCTCAGATCATGAGAGCTAGGCCTGCCTCCCGTGAGTCTGGCATCCACCCTGCCCTCACCCCCTGCAAGCCCGTGGTAGGCACTCCATCTTGGCCCTCATGCCTGCCTTCCTCTGCTCATTCATCCCAGAGCTGTGGAGCAGGGAACACCCTATCAGCCGGAGAGGCTGACAGATGACAGTGTGGTAAGCACAGAGGGAAGCACTCGGGGCTGAAAGAGGGAAGGTGGGGCCCCGCAGCCCCCACCCCCACAGCCCCTAGCCGCATTTCCACACCTACCTAGGGTATAGAGGATCCGGGTCATGAGGTTGAGGCCCATAAACATGGCTATCCAGCCGGTGGCCCGCAGGCCCCATGTCTTCAAGGAGTTGCTCTTTTGTTCTCTATGAAACACCTCCTGCAGGACAAGGTGGAGGCAGGGTGGTCACGACTCCCTGAGTGGTCACCAGCCTACCAGCTGGCAGGCGTGGGTGCTGAGAGGACCATGCCAACCCAGAAGCTGTTGGCCATCTCTTAGCAGATCAGAGGGAGATAGGGCAAACCTCCCACTCTAGGACTAGGCTCTCAGCCCACCTAGCACAGCACAGGGCAAGGCATAAGAGATGTTTGTGGAAGGTATGAACCCTCCTCGGGCAGATCCCACCTCCTTCAGATACCTCAGCGCACTGTCTCTTCTGTAATGAACTTGACTCTCCTTCATACTGCACCGGTATCTCTATGGGGCCATTCAGCACCATCCCTAAACAGCTGACGGTGTCTGAGCGCATGCCAGGCACTATGCAACATGCTTTGTGCATGCTATCTGGTTTACCCTCGGAACATGGCTTCTGGGATGCCTCCCTCTCCTTGCTTCCCTCCTACTTCTTAGGCTGCTGCTTCTCAGTCTCCACTGCTGTTCCTTCCCTTCGTCCTGTCCTCTAAATGCTGAAATTCTTTACTTGCTTTCTTTTTCCTTCTCAGTCTACATTCTCTACCCAAGTAATCCCGTCCACTGACTCTCAAACATAAAGCTGCAGCGCAAGCACCTCTTCTGGGCTTCATACACTCCTCTGGGTCTCCTGGCACATCCAACACTGACACGTGAGCCTCGACTCCAATCCATTTCTCTTTCCATCTTCCCCCATCTCAGCAAATGGTACAAGCAGCCACCTGCTCAAGCCCAAACCTGGGGGTCGCACCTGACTTGCTCCCCCCTCACCATCTACCATCCAATCCATCAGCAGGTCCTGTCAACTCCACAGCCACATTTTCCCAAATCTTCCCTCTCCACTGTCAACCCCCTGATCTAAGGCATCATCATCTCTCATGCCTCTCACCAGGACTACTGCAGCAGCCTCCTCAACGGTCTCTCTCCGTCCACCTGTCACCCCCACACAGCCACCTGCCAAGGCCCTGCTGCCCTGCCCCTGCAGCCTGCCCCGAGACCCACTGGCTGCCTGTCCTGAGGCCAGGTCAGGTGTCTTCTTGCCTCTGGGCCTTTCCACAGCTCCCTCTGCCTAGAACTCATCTGCCCATAGTTGTGCCCAGCCAGCTCCAACACATTCTTTCCATCTCTGCTTAAATGCCTGTTCTTCAGAGTCTTCCTGGCACCCCGATCTCAGTCAGGCCCCCTTGTCATAATCTACAGCAATAACAACAGTGACAGCTAATGTTCACCAGTTACTATCTGTCAGTCACTGTCCTAAGGTTTTACAAGTGTGACGTAATCCTCAAAATAACCTGAACAAGGTAGGCACGCTTATCCCCATTTTACGAATGAAGAAACAAGTTCTGAGAGGATAAGTAACTTGCCCAGGTCTCTAAGCAGTTAACTAAACCCTAAGTTCCCGAGGGCAGGGACCATGTCTGCTCCCTTCCTCCCTATGTCCCTGGGGCTCAATAAAAACCTGTTGAACGAATGAACAAATAATCCTCACAACAACCAAGGAAGGTAAGAATGATAACAACGGCAACAACAATAATAATAAGCAAATAAATAAATGTTTCCATCTGACAGATGAGGAAACAGTCTCAGAGAGGACGAAAGATACGCCAGGGCCTGCATGAGGGCCTGTCTCTAATGCCCACTCTATAACCACTACACTCTCCGCCTTCCTGGGACCACAGTCCAGGCATCCTGACTTGCAGGGTCTGGGGTTTCTTCCGGGTGCCACGGGCTGGCTCTGGGGCTTCTCTCTGCTTGGCAGAGACCCTAGACCCTGTGGGGGATGGGAGCAATAGGGGGCTGTGGCGAAGGTGGGTTGGGGCTACTAAGCAGCCAGAGGTGCAGTGTGATCAGGAGGCCAGCTGATCTGCACTGTCAGTCCTGGCCCCCTGGGGTGGTATCTAAGCCAGAAGCCCCACCCACTCCTCTCTCGTGGGCCATCTCTGAGACCTAGGCCACCCTCTGCCTGCAGAGGGTGGAAGCCTGGGGCTGAGCAAGAGCCCTGGGAGAGAACAAGGTCTGGACAGGGCTTCCTAATTTTAGAAACACCCCAGGGAGCCCTTAAAGCTGGGTGGAAACGGTGACTCATAGCATGGCCTGACAGGTTAGGAGGCAGCAGTTAGGAGGCTGGTGACTGGGCTCCTGGGCAACCTCCTGACCACACCCTGTCCTGGTCAGGTACAAGGAGTGGGTGTGACCCAAGTCCCTCCATGGGGCTGTGAGGCTGCAGTAGGAGAGGTGACAGCTGAGGGCCTAATATAGGGACAAAAGAGGTCATAGCTAATCCATGACACCTGCCCACCGCCTTTACCCTTTCTAGCCCTCCTGACGAAAAGCCTCACAATCCATTTTAGGGCCAGCACAGAATGTCCCACCAGTGATACAATGTGAAAACTCTATTCTTCTGTTAAAGAGAAGGATTTCCTGCCCAAAGAAGAGGCCAACTTTGAAGGCACAAAATGAACTGATCACTGTATCTTTGCACCCCTTCTCCGTGGACTTGGGTGAGGTATAACCCTTCCCATTTTACAGATGGGGAAAGGAGGCCAAAGGAGCTCTGGAGTCCACTGTCTCAGGGTACTGGTCCTGGGACACCCCAGCTCTAAACCCTCACTGCCTTCCTAAGGCTCTTGAAGAAGTGCACACCTCTGCCCGCCGTGCCAGCCTCACCTCCCGTGCCCACTCCCCGATAAGACGCACTCCTCCTTGCCTTGACTGGGTCCTTCTCCTTGCCTGAACCGCTGGCTGACTCCTGACTCTTCCAGGGTTGCCTCCTTCTCATCAGTTCAATCTCAGCAAAAGCGTCACTCCTCAGAGAAGCCTTCCGCACCCACCATCACAATCCATTTCCTTTGTCCATTTATCTCAGAGTGCCCGCTCTTCCCTTCACCACACTCAGCACAACCTGCCCTTCCTTCCTAGCTTTCCTCATTCATCTGTCCCACACAGCCGAAGGCCTGTGGCAGAGTCTGCTGTGCTCGCCATTCTCTCCTCAGTGCCCAGCAGGCTGGCACACAGAGGGAGCTGATCGTTCCTTCTATTTCTTTTTCTTGCCTCGTTGCACTGGCTATGACCTCTAGCAGCGGAGCTTGTTATATAACTGTTTCAGGAAAGGAAGGAGGGAGGGACACGCCTGTCCCCCTATCACACAGGCAGGGCAGCAGCAACTCACCTCTGCTGAGAAGTCCCCGTGGTGCAGGAGAAGCAAGGTGTCCCCAGACTTGGTGGAGTATGGGACTAGCTGGTCACCCCGCTGCCGGGCAACCACAGTGACCTGGTCAGAGAATTCAGTGTCAGAGCTGAGGGGGGTGATCAGAGGATTGGCACAGGTTGAGACCCTCCTTCCCCCACCTTCCAACCCACTTAGTCCCAGCAATCCCTCTGGGGACTGTGTGCCAGCTAGGGAAGTGAAGAGAACCAAGCGTCACCCCTGCCTGGGGCTTCTCTCTCCACACATCTACCTGGGGGGACGCCAAGCCCAGGGCGGGTTGGCTGAGCTGTTTCATCCAAAGCCCCAGGGAGGACCACAGGCAAAGCAGGGGCTGAGGTGGGACTGCGCATGACAGGGTCAGGAATACAAGACCAGGCATTTATAGATCAAAAATTGGGGGCTGGGAGGAGAGGGGCTGGACTGATTGGAAGAAGAGCCGTCACAGGTATAGTTATGAAATCCTTCTAGAACTGCAGGGGTCCACGGATGGGCTTCAGGGGACACGAACTTCTGAAATGGCTCAAAAGTGTGCACGACTGAGCGTGTGCCTGGGTGCATATGTATGGATTTTCTAGAGAAGGCTCCAAAGTGTCCATGAGATTCCTCAAGGAGTCCATGCCCGGTGAAAGGTTGTAAGCCCTGACTCAGAGTCTGCCCCTCAGAAGGCAGCTTACCACGTGAGCGGGACCCAGGTCGGGGTCATCCCCACTCAGTCCTGCATAGGAAAATGAGACGCGCAGGTCTCCCACCTGGGGGGTGGAATAGAAGTGAGATGAGTGGATCAGAAGCCATTGTCCTGGGTCCATGGGTCCTAAGCCAATGATGACATCAAGTCCCCCAGGCACTCACGCCCCTTTCACACCTCCATGCCCTGGCCCAGGCTGTTTCATCACCTGGAACTCCTTTCCCCCTCCTCCAACCTCCCAATTGGGCAAGTGTAGCTATGGAAGCAGCTGAGTTGAATCAGAGTCTCAAACGGGGACAGTGCTCCAAGGCCCTGATCTGTGCTAGCTAGACTGCCCAGGCCTGCCGTGTACCTCTGGATACTTGGGGTTCTCGCTGTGGTAGAAAAAGTCTCCCCGGCGGACGATGTCCACGTGGGGGTCCTCCAGCTTGGACAGGCTTAGTGGCTTGAAGTTGTCAACTTTGTCAATGAGGCCTGAGAGCAGCAGGGTGGTAAGGAACAAGGTGTATCAACTGAAAACCTGAACCCCTCAGCCTGACAGCTGGCCTCACCTCCCATCCTTCCCACCACCACCACACTCATATCTCATACCCCAGCCGCACCTGAGGCTTACCTGCTGAGAGGAAAAACCTGCCAATTTGGACAAAGGGGGCTGTGGCCGTGAACGACTCCACTGCCATCGCACTGTGGGACAGAGGGAGCTGTCAGTGAAATGAGGCATCAGGGTGAGAGCTGTCTGGGTCCCCCTGAGGTGTGCTGGGCAGGGTCCTTACCCAGGGGGCCTCCAGTGCATCCAGACCAGCCCAGACACGGCAGACACTTGTCCCATCCCCAGGGGCTTCTGTCCCCCCTCCCCTGGGTTGAGCACCCCCTTCTGTCTCCTGTCCCTCAGAGTTTGATACCCTCCTGCGTCAATCTGCCAGCATGCCCTGCGGCACTCATTTCCCACCCCTCACTGCCTCCTCGCAGCCCTGAGAGCATCTGAACCCTGCTGTGCGCCATCCAAGGCCCTTGCGGCACAGCCCTGCCCACTGTTGCCCACAGCCCACACTCCAGCCGTGTCTGGAACTGTTGCCGCTTCACCACCTCCATGCCCATTCCTTCCTTCGAGTGCTTCCTCCCAGGTAACCTCCCTCTGTGGAAATCCTTGGAAGCCCAGATCCAAGGCCACTGCCTCCAGAAAGCCCTTCCTGATGGTCCTCCCACCCTCCTAGCCCCCTGGCTGTTAACTAAATGCCTCCCTGGCACAGTACTGCAAACCCCTTTAGGCACTTATTCCAGGCCTTGTTTTTATGCCTCCTTTGAGGGGCACTCATGGGCCAGGGGAGTCCTTTTCCCGGGCACAGGTCCTGGCCTAAAAACCATCTCCCACATTTTCATCAACTCACAAGGCAGAAGTAACTCAACCTTATTACTCAGATGAGGAAACTGAGGCTGGAGGCCTGCCCAGGGGCAGGGAAGGCTGCCCTTAGGCCTAGGGGCTCAGCTCTCACCTGGGGTTTTTGTGGCCAATCTCTCGGTCGAAGTTTTTGCTGTTGACAATTTCCGACCTCCATTCGGTATCTGCACAGGGAGAGGAAATGACTCAGACCGTGGTAAGAGCGGCCACGTGACTGAGGCTCACTGACCCCGCGTCCTCTTATCCTAGCCCACAACCACTCAAAGGGCTGAAGGGGTAGCTCCTGGAGCCACATTCGATGGATGGGGAGACCCAGGCGCCCAGGACTGGCACCCAGGGACTTCCCACAGCTCCATCCACAGCTCCGCCCACTGTGGTCAGCCTCCCCTAGGGCAGAGACCACCTGTGTGCAGGGGACATGGCCAGCACATCTGGGGGCGAGGGTCCCGGTACTCACTGTAGGAGTACCTCGTCTCTGTCTTCACCTGCCCATCCTCAGTGTACTCCCTGCAGGGAAAGCACAGGCAGCCATGGGTCAGCCCAGTCACTCCTGGGCATTCCAATCTATGCATCTCCCACTGGAAGCAACCTCCACCATGAGGTCAAATCTCACACTGGGGCAGAGCCTTGTCCGCACCTGCCCAGGGACAGGGCGCTCACTCCCTGACAGAGGCAGCTCCATCCCCTGAAGGTTCTGACTGGAAAAAAGTACCTTCTCATCTGGAGCTGAAAGTCACCCCCACCAGGCTCACCCAAGGGTCCCAGCCTCACCCTCTGGGCCCTCCGCCCCAGGACAGCCCTGCTGAGGGCCTCCGAAACTGTCTTCTTCCAGCCACCTTCCCATCCCTCACTCATGTCGATGTGGCTTAGGGGGGGCTGACCCTACCCGACTCCAGGTGACCCCAGCCTAGCCATGACAGCCTGCTCTGGGACTTCTGCTGGGACTGGCAGGACGTAAGCCTGGAGGCCACCACTGCTCCCTCGTGGGAGAGAGGATGGAACCAACGCAGCAGAAAGCTGAGCACTGACACTGGGGTAGGGTGGGCGGTACACTGACCTAGTGACATTGCTTGAGGCCTGGATCCAGTCATGCTTAAGCCTGCGCTTCCCCTGACTCCCAAACAAGGGAGCCAATCAATCTCCTTTCTTCTGGAAGCCACTTGGCACTAAACTCCTGCCACCTCCAAACAAACGATAACGGACTAATAATTTTGGGATAATCTGCAATTTTTCTGATGGGGAGATTTTAGACTTTATACCTCAGAAGCGTCAAAATGGAAGCCACCTGCATTTGATTCTAACATCTGCACCTCCTTTACCCTCAACTGACTTTCACTTCCTGGCAGCTCACCTGGACTCTTCCGTTTCCACCCACTGATACATCTCCACGTGCCGACGCAGCTTCACAGCGGGAATGTGCACCCCGTAGTTTGGATCAGACAAGAGCTTCAAAGAGAATCAAACAAACCAAAAAATAAAGGACGAGACTTACTTCAGCTCAGAATCCCAGACTTAGGGGAAGTCAGACAGGTATCAAGAAGCAGGGACACAGAACAGAGAATTTTCCAGTCACTTCATATGGGAGAATCCAGTGAAACTGCCTGGCCCAAGTTCTTAACACTCAGTGCCCATCGCCATGAGCCACACAGCACAGGCACAATGGCAGGGCGCCAACTACAAAGTACTCAGTGTTCAAACAACAGGAGGATGGCATTAGATACCCGTGGCTAGTAATGATCATTAGATCACCTATTTGTGAAGCTCAAACATGTGCCAGGCACTGAAGCCTATCTACTTAATCTCACTTCAAACTGGCATGTTACAATTTCTGTTACAGTGCTTATTTGTTACAATTATGGTCCCCATTTTCTAGATGAAGAGTTGAGACTCAGAGTGACTGGGCCACACAGCTGTGAGTGGTGGAGCTGGGAATCATCACTTTCAAAATGCTCAACCAGACAATATCCAGCGATGCGGCAGAGCCACCAGTGGCCCACGACCATCGCCAAACCTACCTTGGATGTCCGCAGGGCCCCGATGATGTGCACCAGCCTCCCCTCATTCTCCGGAGCCACGCTGTGGATGCTGTCTGGGGATACCACAAGAGACAGCCCCTCAGCCAGGGAGGTCGCCGTCTTCAATGTGCGGCCCTGGGAGCGAAGGAAAGTGGTATCACCAAGTCAGGGGTGGCTCGAAGCAGCTGTGCTTGCTGCAGACTGTCAGAGCATGATGGGCCTCAGGGAGCACTGAGACTCATCTCTCCATTTTACAGCTGGAAAGCTGAGGCCCAGCTAGTGGCAGATCGGGATCCGAGCCCAGGATCCCTTCTTTTCCAGGCAGACCTCTTCCCACCACTCCATTGGTCCCTACCCTTTCCCTCTAGCCAGTCTCAGCACTGACCCCATGTTGGGAAGAGCTGGTGTTTCTCTCTGTCCTGGCCCTTATCCCATTTTCCTTTGCCTTCTCCACCCCTCCCCTACTCTCAGTCCATGTGGTTTACACAGGCTGATCTGAATGGTCATTTAAATCATTTGACTAAGGCCTAGCCACCCAGAACCCCCTGACTACAGGTATTGGTTCAGAGAGAGGACAGAGACCCAAGCCAGGACACTGAGAGCCCTCCCTGCAACTTTAGCTAACTGACTTAGAAAGACATGGTTCCTCTTTTCTCTGGGGTGGCTAAGCTAGTTGGATGTCACCTGAGTTTCTGGTGCCATCTCTGCCACCATGAAGAATGAGCCTTCCCAAGAACAACGCCATCACAGAGAAAAACTGCTAACAGATGGAGAAATGGAGATTCCTGGTGACCCAGCATGAACACCTGGATCCAACCAGGCCTGAAGCTGGTCCTACCCCTAGGATTTTCAGGAGTATGGACTGATCCATTCCTTTTCCTGCTTACGTCAGTTGTGAGGTGGGTCACAACAGAAAGACTTCTGATTAAGTCAGCACCTCTCTTGCTCTCTTTTGGAAAATCTGGGCCCTTTGTTACCAAATCTAGCCTCTGGATTCACAGCCTTAGCTCCCTGACACTGAGGGGACCCTCACTCTGTACCGAGGGACCCTGAACATTTTACCTCATTGGTGAAAATTATGTAGAAGGAGAGCAGGAAGGTCATGAGCCCCACAAACATCCCACCCGAGGTCTCACTAAGCCGCTCCAGGAAGCCTGGCTGGGGGCTGGCCGTTGTTTTCATGTGTTCTTTTCTCTTACTCGTACTGGAGTACTGAGGAAAAAACAGATTTTTAAAAATCAGAACGAGTTAGGTTTTAAAAAATATCATTGAGTTTTGCTATTTATGTATTTAGACTCAGTTCTTATTGAGACACAGTTTTTATATGGTAATAATGCACAGATATCAAGGGTACAGTTTGACGGGTTTTGACCAACGTATACCCTGTGTGACCAACACCCAGATCAAGAAACAGAACATTTCTATCACCCAGAAAGTTCCTTTGTGCCCTTTCCTGTCAATACTCTTCTCTCCCTACCCCCAGAGGGAACAACTACTCGGATTTCTATCACTATAGATGAGTTTTGCCTCTTCTAGAATTTGACATAAATGGAATCATACGGCATGAGCTCCTTTCTATCTGGCTTCTTTCACTCAGCATAGTGCTTTTGAGATTCACCCGCGTTGTGTATCAGTGGTTTTGTTTCTTTTTATGGCTGCATAATATTCGACTGTGTGGATATGCCACAATTCGCTTATTCATTCATCAGTTGATGAACATTGGGGTTGTTTCCAGTTTGGGGTACTATGAGTAATGTGTGGACATGTGCTTTCATTTCTTTTATATATATGTATATATAAGAGAAATTATATATATAGGAGTAGAATTGCTGGGTCATAGGAGAGATGTATGTTTAACTTTTGAAGAAACTGCCTGTTCTACAAAAAGGTTATTAGAAATGTATTTTTAATTAAACTCAACAAATAGTGACTGAGCTGAGGGCCGTGCGTGCTGGGCCTGGTGGGGAGGGAAGAAGGGGAGACAGGCTTATGGGGCAGTCATGCCACAGCCACAAACAATACTAGGAGGTCATGCTGAGTGTCCGGTGAGAGGGTGGACCCAGTGCTAAACGAGTGACCTCTTCCAGCTGGGGGATCAAGGCAGGCTGCCTGGAGGAGGGTGCATTTGAGGAGGATTTTAGAGGCAGACCCTGGGGAAGGGCATCCCTAGCAGGGGAGCTATGCAGAAGTGGTTCTATAGGAAGAGTGACGTATCTGCTGTGGCTAGGGCTTTAGGGAAGTGGGGGAGATGCAGGCAGCTAGGCATGTCCGGGCAAACTCATGGGTGGCTTCTAATGCCAGGCTTTGATCAGGTTATAAAAAACCAAGGTTCAGAGTGTGTTCACTGCTGACTACGAGGCCACCTGGTATCGCTGTCATGAGCATGGAATCTGGAGCCTGGGTCTGAGTCCTGGCTCTGCCACACCAGCTATGGGACCTTGGGCAAGCAATTTTATCCCTATGTTCCCTCCATTTCCTCATCTGTAAAATGGGGATAATCCAATGCACTGGGTTCCTGTGAGGACATAATTAGATGGCTCAGTGCCCAGTGCATGGTCAGCCCTGTATGGGTGCTGGCTGGTGGGAATGTTATCAGATTTCTGTGTGACTGATGCTAAGGTTAGTGCCAAGGCTGGGGCGAGCTGACTAAAGTCACCAAGATGTCAAGTGGTTCCCAGATGAGCATCAGGGTAAGCCAGGTCCCATCCTGCACTTGTGGGGGCGGGGAGGGGTCCGTGGAGAGATTCAAGACGGAGTATCTGCTCCGACAAAGCAGATGCCTTGTTCTTCTGACTGTCCCTCAATGCCACCAGCACAGACCTGTCAAGGATCAGGTGTCCATTATGTCCAGAAATGGTCTTGATTTTCCATGCCATTTGGAAACATTAGCGAAGCTACTCACCATAACGCTGAAGATCATAAATGTTGCAGTCTATCACATGCTCATCACGGACAAGCCCAAGGAGGTAGGTGCCATCACTACCCCAGTTTCACAGATGAGAAAACCAAGGGCCAGGGGTTAAGTCGCCTGCCCAGCTAACACAGCCAATAAAAGATGGATTGATTTAGGATTCAAATCCAGGCAGACTGGAAGCCACTCTCCTACCACTCTGCTCCAGACTGCAAATCGCATTTCTTGGGCTGTAATGTGAGCTGAACGTTGGGAGCCAGCTGTGGGCAGTGACAGAAAAGGAGCGAGGGCAGCCCTAGCCTTGGCTTCCCCTTAGCATACCTTGAGAAGCCAATGTCAAGATAAGGGGCTCAAAGATGGCCTTGAAGGGAGGGAAGAGAAGCACAGGGGGTCCCCCGCAGGCTAGGGGTATGATGACACAACACACACAGACCACATTGTGAACTGAAATTCCCAATAAACATGGAGGCATATTTATCCCCAATGACACATACCCAGGTCTCACGGCTCAGGGACAATGTGGTAGGAACCGAGGTCAACATGTACGCCTTGGTAACAGACAGAACTGAGTTCAAATCTTGGCGCTGCAAATCACTTGCTGTGTGACCCTGGGCAAGTTGCTCCACTTCTCTGATTCTGTTTATTCCCTTATAAAATAAGATAGTATACTACCTCCCTCACAGGACAGTTGTTGTTATATGAGTATAGATTCTGTCACTTCTCCGCTCCACCCCTCTATCTTCAGATCTTTCTTCCTCACTCAGCGTGGTGGCTCCTGTAAATGTGTACCCAGCTACTGGATGAAAAAACCAAGGCTTGGCCGCAAAGGATACCCAAGTGAGTCTATGTTACCTCACAAGGTGTCAGGTCCCAACATATGTGAGGTCTCTGCCTACCAGGGCAGGGAGAGAGACACAGTTCAGCAACTGTGAGGACAGATTTTTTTCCCCCATGTATTAACTACCTACTGTGTGCCAGGCAGAGCCCTGGTGGCGCAGTGGTTAAGAGCTCAGCTGCTAAGCAAAAGGATCAGCAGTTCGAATCCACCAGCTGCTCCTTGGAAACCCTATGGAGCAGTTCTGCTCTGTTCTATAGGGTCGCTATGAGTCAGAATTGACTCGAAGGCAACAGGTTTGGTTTTTCTAGTTTATGTGCCAGGCACTGTGCTGAGTGCAGTCTCACTTAACCTTCACAGCAACCTATAAGACAGAAACCATTACTGATGCTATTTTACAGAAGAGGAAACATAAACCAGAGAGATTAAGACCACACAGCTACTGAGCAGAAGAATCTGGACCTGCCCCCAGGGCACTCTGCAGCACCTTCCCATGACATAGCCCTCCAACCTGGCTACAGTTCCCAGGAGCAAGTGACTCTGCCTGCTGGGGAAGTTCCCCACCTGTAAAATATGGTGGGGGGAGGGGCAGACAGGATTCCACCCCCTGCACCCTCCTCCCAGCAGACCCTAGGCCTCTGGGTCTGAAAGCCCATGGACCACCTCAGTGGGCTTTCTAGGTGTGACATTCAAGGCTTCTACCCCCATACTCCCAAGACAACTCTAACCTGAAGCAGAGCGTGCTAGGGATGTGGGTGACAAACCCTGGTCTTTCAGGGGGCATAGGAAGCAGAGAGGATGCTTGGGGACAGAGAATGAGTATGGACAGCAGGTGTAACAGGCCAGGGAAGGGTGGCTAGAACACTCCATCAAAACCCGAGGGAGGGTGTGTCTGGGGCTGGCAGGGCGCCCAGGCTGGCTGCAGAAACACTTTCACACAGGCGAGTGGTGAGTCACCAGCTTCTCCCAGTCCAGCGCCGACACATAGGGTGCTGCTCCTCGGTTTGCTGAATGAATGTTGAGCTTAAATAGAAAAGCTCCTGAGAAAGGCTGGCTGCAAAAAGAAGACGGCAGCCTTTGGAAGGAAACCACTTTCAGCCAGGGCCTCTTCAATCGAATCCCCTCCAGAAGGAGGTGGAGCCCGACAGTTGGGAAATGCTCTTTCTCACGTAGCCCTAACTCTTGCGCCCCCACTCAACCCGAGCTCCTTAGCAGCATCACGGCCTCGATTTGCATACATCCGTGGAACCGGGAGCTCACTTTCCGTCCGGAGAGCCCTGTCCGTTGCTGGACAGCTCCACCTGCGCCCGGAACGACCACCCCACCCTGCCCGCAGGCAGGCCCTCTCTCTGAGGTCCCATTCAGCTCTCATAACACCGCAAGTTTGAGAGCCCCAATTTGCTCACACGGAGTCGCCATGAGTCTGAATCAACTCGACGCTAACTAACAAGTGCCCAGGCGGGAACTGGGAGTGAAAGGTGGGGCCTCAGGGACGCCGTGCACAAGATCCCACTGCCAGGAGCGACACCTCCCAGGTTTCCCTCCCTACAAACGCGCGATCCGAGGATGAGCTGGACTAAACAATACGGACAAGTGGAGAATGGAGAGAGTAAAGGTAGATGAACAGACTGATTAGCTGCCAGAACACACAGACACAATCGTGCATTAGTAGACAGACAGCAGGTCTGCGCACAGACGAGGGTCAGACGGACAAAACGGACCGGAGGCTCCTGGGTGATGGGAAAGTCTGGATCTGGCCCAGCTGAGCAGGAGACACTTACATTCGCTGCCATCGTGGCACCTGGCTCGTTGCCGCCGCCTCGCTCTGCTCAGCTAGAGTTGACGACCGGAGTCCAGTGGCCTCTTGCCGGCCGAGAGCTGCGAATGCCACTGTGGGGCCCAGAACAAGGCTGGACTTGCTACAGAGTTACCGCCCAGGGTCCCCATTCTTCTGAGCACGCGCGCCGCAAAGCCTCCTGGAAAATGCAGTCCGTGGAGAGCCCGGAGTCACAAAGTTGCAACATGCACGCAACCTCATTGATGCGCCTGCGCACTGCGAGCCTTTCTGGGAAATGTAGTTCCTGCTGCCTGGAGAGGGACGGAGCGTCTTGCGGCCTGCTGGGAAATGTAGTTCTCAGTTGAGAGGCCGGGCTGAGGTTAAGAGGGCGCGGAAGCAGGCGCGCGGCGGGCAGGCCTGGAGGGGGCGGGTCCGCGCGGACCTCTGAGCCGCCGGCCCTACCTGAGTAGAGGTCACGGCGTGGAGCGGTCGCCGCCGTCCCGCTGCGAAGTCTGAGTGCCGGGCTGCCGCTATGGCCTACTGCCGGCAAGAAGGTAGGGAGGACGAGCAGGCTGCCAGTGAGACCGGCCTACGAGGGCCTGCAGGGGACAGGCGACCCCGGAGAGCCCCCACAGGCCCGGCGCCCTGCGATCCTTTGGCCGGCCCCGGAAACCCGAGGCGCAGCCCTGGGAGCCTCGGTCGGGACCCTAGGGGGTGGTTTGGGCGGCAGAGTCGTCACACCGTTTTGCAGATGAGAGAACTCAGGCTCTGGGAGGAACGGGGCTGGTCCAAGGTCATGGAGAGGCTTGAACCCTGGTTTCAGAGGAACCCGCATGTGGGAGATTCATAAACTAGGCCCGGAGGGTGTACGAGAATTGCTGAGCACGTTTCCAGGCCTGTAATTGGGAATTTATTGGTATTATTACTATCGTTGTCACCACAAACCACGTGTTTCCATACTGCATGCGCCTTGTTCCTGTCTCGAAAAGTTGCCACTCAGGTCAGGTGCTGTGCAGGAGTGGTAGAAGTGCCCCTGGCGGGAACATTTGTTAGCCCCTAGTACGTATCAGGCACTGTTCAAGGAGCTTTTACATGGTTTATTTCACTGGTCTCTCAGCGATCTTTATAAGTCAGCTCCTGTTATTAACTCCATTTTACAGAAGAGTAAACTAAGGCACAGAGGGGTGTAAGTAACTTGGCCTAAGTTACATAGCCAGTATGTGGTGGAGCTGGGATATGAGCCCTGGCAGTCTGAACTGTACTATCCAATCTGGAACCTGGATTCCCAGGAGCCTTAGGCTGGGAAGGCCTCCCTGTCCCCCAACAGCGTTGGTCCCCACCCACACCTTTCTGCTTCCCTGTTGTTAACCTCTACCCCAGAGCTTGGAAGGTTGGAGGGTAACCAGTGGTTTGTCCAAGGGCCTCCCCATATACTACCACTAACTGCGCTGCCAGGTAACACCTCCAGGGCCAGCTTTCCAGACTGTAAAAGGAGAAGTTGGACTTCATTCATTCAGCAAATAATCATGAAACACCTCTGTGCAAGATAATGGAGATGGTGGAGACTTAAGAATATAAAACTCCAGAGAGCTGGAACTCACCCAGAGATTCTTTGGTGAATAGTTTAACTTAGGAAACCTGAAGTCCAGAAGAGGGGCTCACCTACCCAAGGTCATACAGCCAGTTAGGGGCAGAGCTCCTTCTAGAATGATGGGTCTTTTCCCTAGTGCCCCAGCCTGCTTCTAGAACTTTTCCTCCTTCCCTATATCATAAAGCCATAATACTGATATCTCTAAAAACCTATTGCCGGCGTCTCTGACTCAGTGACCTTATAAGACAGAATAGAACTGCCCCATAGAGTTTCCAACGCTGTAATGTTTGCAGAAGCAAATTGCCACATTTTTCTCCCCCAGAGCTGCTGGTAGGTTCAAACTGCTGACTTTTCAGTTAGCCGAGCACTTAACTGCTGCACCGCCAGGGCTCCTTGTAATGTCTCTAATGAGTACTCTTTCCTGCTGATTAATAATTAAGTCTGCCATGAACAAAAGTCCTCTGCCCTCACTGGGTATGTTAGACAGTAGCTCTCTTGTTTTTAATGCCCTTTGTCTCAGTGTCACGTTTACTTCATTTAGCAAATAATTTTTGACCCTGTTGGGTACAATGAGGCTGTGCAGATAAATAACACGTCTTGGTGGTGTAGTGGTTAAGTGCTACGGCTGCTAACCGAAAGGTCAGCAGTTCAAATCCGTGAGGCACTCCTTGGAAACTCTATGGGGCAGTTCTACTCTGTCCTGTAGGGTCGCTATCAATCTGAAATGACTCGATGGCAACGGGTTTTTTTTGTTTGTTTTCTGTTCTTGAGGAGTTCACAGCAGTCACAGATTCCCTGGGAAGGAGGGGCAGTGTTCATCTGCCACCAAAGCATGGAGCCCTGTCTTCCTGGTTCAAGGATCTCTCTCTTCCTTAGTTTGGAGATGAGAGTTGAAAGCACTCACTTTCAGGCCTTCTTGTTATTTTATCCATATCACCGTCCCCTAAAAAGTCCTTAAGTTTTTGTTTTTCTACGCATTGATCCTTTATGCTTCCTATGGGACTTAGAAAAATGATCCCAAACTCTTTTATTCTATAAGGGTCTACATGACCTAGCCCCTGCCTTTCCCCCAGCTTCATCCAGCATCCATCCTCCCAGCCTAACTAACTGGCCTCCTGGCTGTTCCCTCTACCTGGTGATCCTTCCTCCAGCTCTTCCCATTGCTTAAGATTCAGCTCAAATATTAACCTCCTCAGAGAGGCATTCTCTGACCCTTTGTGTCTAATATCCTAAACTCTTTGGGATTATCTTGTTCATTTCTGTCTATCTTCTCCTGCTAAGCTGAGAGCATTAGATGGGCTGTATCCCCAGCATCTAGCACCGGGCCAGGTATACAGTAGGTGCTCACATCTTTATTGAATGAACCCATGCACATGGCTGCCCTCTGTTCTGAGGAGATCACTCGCCACCCACCACACAGCATTCAAGTTAAAGGCCTTAGCTTGGCATTCAGGGTGTCCCAGGGTGGACTCAGCCTTGCTCTGTGGCTCTGGGCCCCCCACACTTCTCTGTGTTAGCTCCACACTGCTCCTTTCTTTGGTTTATTCTCTATACTCTGTAGTACTGAGCCTGTCCTCTCCCATTCAGTCAACAAATATTTATTGAGCATCTGTTAGGTGCCAGCCATTGGACATATATTAGTGACAAAGGTGACACAATCTATGCCTCCCTGGCATCTAGTGGAAGAGATGGGCATTAAAGCACCACCAGTTATTGTTGTTAGGTGCCATTGAGTCGATTCCGACTCAGTACCCTGTGTACAACAGAATGAAACACTGCCGGGCCCTGTGCCATCCTCACAATCCTTGTATTTTTTCATCAGTTCTTTCAGTTTAAGAAATGCTTAGCGTGTTCTTCCCTTTTGGTTTTCTATCTCCAGGTCTTTGCACATGTCATTATAATACTTTACTTTATCTTCTCAAGCTGCCCTTTGAAATCTTCTGTTCAGCTCTTTTACTTCATCATTTCTTCCTTTTGCTTTAGCTACTCGACGTTTAAGAGCAAGTTTCAGAGTCTCTTCTGACATCCATTTTGGTCTTTTCTTTCTTTCCTGTCTTTTTAATGAGGCACCAACAGATGAGTATATAATTCCAAACAGATAAGTACCATGAAGAAAAAGCCCAGCATGCTATGATAATGTAATGAAAGATTCTGTGGGGTCAGGGAAGGCTTCCCTGGGTTTTAGAGCCCATTTCAAATGCCACTTTCTCAAGAAAACCTTTTCCAGTCCTTCTGACCACATGTGAGTGAACACTACCACCTTAGAACCACCTTTTGCTTTCCAGGTTTTGCCTGTGTGGTTTCTTCTGGAATGTCTTATCCCCTCTGCTCTCCCTGAAGCTGTTTGTCAGACACCTTGCCCCAGATGTGGTCCCTACCCTAGGGCCTCCTTCCAGAATGGAAAGGCTCTCCTTCCCACCAGGCTTCTCCACTGAATGCCTGTGTCTTATTCAGCTCTAACTCCAAGTCCAGCACGGAGTAGGAGGTAGTGAAGACTTATATTCTCTTTACACTCCGTATTAGAGCTGTTCATGTTTTCTTTACAGATACATGCCCTCTTCCACACCATTCTCTTCAGTTTTAAGGTTCTAAAGGGCTAGAGGGGTATCTCCTCTCTGTTCCCCAAACTTTAGCAAGGTGCCTGATGCAGACTAGTTGCTCAGGAAATATTTGTTGAGTTGAATTTCCCTCTACTTGCTCCACCTAAGTACAGCAGAGTTGCATCTTTCAAGGGAGTTAGATTCTAAACATGAAAGTCTGAACAGTCCAGTTTATCATTCTTAAAACGCCTTTACCTCACTCAGAATACACCACAGGCACAACTCGAAACCAACCAGGCCAGTTTTCCCTGGGGCCTTAGATCTCTGTTTCTTGGGTTGAACATCAGCTAAAGTAGTTGGAGTTGTTATTTGTCCATTTCAACGAACATTAGCATTGTCTGGGTACTAGGATTGAGGGTGCAAAGATACGTCACTGCCCAGTAACCACAGTCAAATTACCCAGGGGACCTTCTTTCCTCTGGGAAAAGTGCCATCTAATTTAGGTCACTCAGTCAAGATGGTGTTAAGTGGATTCAGTTCTCCATGGGCGAGGTCAGGTACCGAGCCCTTCCAGCTTGCCCTCGTCTGCCTTCCCATGCAAGGCTGCCACTGTCTGTCTTCCCCCAGATGTGGACTCCATGGGAGTCCCCCGATCCCTTAGTCCTGCTCCTTCTGGCTAGGAGGTATATTGTTGCATATTTGTGTCTGATCATTAATAGGAAAAAAAACCAGTAGCTGCCATTCACTGTCTGTCATATGGCAGAGTTGGGTTTAGGTTTTCCAGTTCATTTAATCCTCAGAACAGCTATGTGAGGTGACTGGCGTTTTTAATCTCACAGGAAATGCAGACTCAGAGATTAAGAGTGTCTTGCCCAAGGTCACACAGCTAGTATGTGAGGACTGGAACCAGGGTCTGTCTGCCCATGCTGTTAATAGGAATGAGATGCATCATTGCAGTGGTCTCATTACTGTACAGTGGAGTCCCACTGGGATCCTTAGTTGAGGTTTCGTTCCCTCATTGGACTTTACTTCCATAATTATGTGAGCAAAAATAGTTGAGCTGGACCATCTTGTAGATTCCATCTTGTAGCCTGGAGAACAAGGTTACCAGATCTTGCCATTTCTTGCGTCTTCCACTGGGCTTTTTACTTAGTGGGTGTTTGCATATTTGTTGATTAAGTTGAAGTTTATCAACACTATTAGTTGACTATGGTGGCTTAACCTAAGTCCCTGAGGCTTCCTGGACAGAAAGCGTGGGAGGGGGTGATCTGCTGAACCCTGTCTGGCAGAGTGATGAGCCTGATTCTAGAGTGGGCCTGGTGGAGGAACCAAGGAACCCAACCCAGGAGTTTGCTGTTCTGTGACATAGGACCGTAAGGTTCAACCCACAGAGGGAGAGTTGCAGTTTGACAAGCATATGGAAACTGGGCACAGGAGGGCAGAGCTTGGGGGAAATCGAGGCCGTGAGCTGACCATGTGAGGAGCCAATGAGGAGATAGTTGTGTGGCCAGCTGAGAGGGATGGAGCGGGACAGCAGATAAAAGTGTCAGAGCTAGCAAGTGAACATCCTGAGACTGAGTCCCAGGCCTTTTATAAAGCTCCCTGGGGGATTCTCGCACCATCAGTCCAGCATTAGGGAATCACTCCTTCTTGAATTTGAGTATATATCAATTCCAAAGGACGTAAATTCTTTTGGACCCTTGGCGTTGTGTGCTGTCGAGTCAATTCCAACACATAGCAAGCAACCCTATAAGACGAGTAGAACTGCCCCGTGGGGTTTCCAAGGCTATAATCTTTACAGAAGCCAACTGCCACACGTTTCCCCCACCGAGTGGCTGATAGATTTGAACCACTTAACTCCTGTGCCACCGGGGCTTCTAGTATTGATATTTTACTTTCTTTTATTATTATGTAATATGCTTACGTATAAATGTATGCTTGAGGTCTTAACCAGCTCTAAAACCAAGGAGGTTAATGGATCAAGTGCTATAACCATTCAATTTAACAACATTAATTTAATCTGCTGGCTGATGTTTGCGAAACTTCAGTTGCTCCTCTCACCGAGCACTCGCTTCTCTGCCAGTGCAGGTCCTTTCAGGCTAACCATGCCTGTGCTACCATTACTTGTCAGCCAGGGTCGACGAGGGCAGTCTGAATAACTGAACGCGATGTGGCGATTGAGAAGTCCTTCGGCACTTGCTGGCTGTGAAGATGGTTTATTTGCATCAGTCCCCCTCAGTTCTTTTCCCCCATCATCAGCCCATGGTCATTAGTCTTTCTGTTTGGAACTCTGCAGGGGCATGAGGTAGTTATTCACATCCTTCTCAATATGCTTATATTATTATTATTTTTTTCTTTTTTTAGATTACCTTGGAAATGAGAACACAAGCATTTTTATTTCTTTAGAGAATTCCTGAGAACTCTTGAGAATTCATGAGAAATATCCGTCTAGCTGGTTATTCGAGGCCTTCTAGCCCCCCTAGTCAGCCATCTTATGACGAGTTCTTTTTTTCACAGTGAGGTCTGTTAGGTTAAGTAAGTATTGTGCTTGCATCAACATTGTCTGCTTTTAGCCATTCCAGAGGCAAGTGCCTGGGGGTACAGTCAGCTGGGATGGGACAGGTGTGCAGTGGACACATCAGTGAGGGTCCAGAGCGCACTCGGGGTCTTTCAGACCAGGGCTGTGTTCCTGCTTGCCCTTCTCACCTCCGTGTGCCTTTGGGCTAGTTTCTTACCTCCTCAGAGCCTCTGGTTCCTTGGTCTCTAAAAAGGAGGTAAAAGTAATACCCACAGCACAGGGTTGATATGAAGACTAAATGAGTCAACAGATGTAAAAGGCATTGCACAGGACGGAAGTGTTTAAACGATGTAACTGTTACTGTTTTACTGCCTATCCGGTTTGAACTGTGCTCTCTGGGAAACGTCTGGAAGGGCCTGTGTGAGGACTTTGCTGTGTGGGAGGGACCTGAAACAGGATGGTGCTAGGCCAGTGTTTCCCAGGCCTTGCACTGGACGCTGTGAGCAACATGGGCTTTCCGGAGAGCTGGATTCAGCTTTTGCTGGGTTAGGTTGGGCCTCTGTTTATATCACAAACCCCACGGGTGCCTCTGATACTGGGCCAGGTTTGCACCCTTGCCTTCTGGGCCTGTGACTGGGCCTCATCACTGGATGGACCAGACTGAGATCTTGGTAAACAAATGTCAGAAGCTGAACTGAGACATTTACGTCAGCTTATTCTGGTTAGCATTCAGCGTTTTTGCAGATTGCTTTTGAAAACTGGCTGTAATTACCAAGGTCATTAGGCACGTTAACAAGGCCCACTGCAGGCCCAGTCCTTTGCTAGGCCACGTGGGGAAGCAGACTTCTCTGCAATAATATATGAGGTGTCTAGGCAGAGAGCAGTTCTGGAGTTGAAACCTCAGGTGGGGTGGGTGTCTGGTACCTGTGAGTGCCAAGGGCTAGCTGTCATTACTGTTGCCCCTTGTCGGGGACGCTGAGCAGGTGTGGAAAGGTATAATGCACCAAGGTGCTTTCCTCTGTCTCTGAACTGGCCTCACCCAAGGTGTCGCTCTAATTTTTGCTGCCACCTCCACTCCCTCCCCCAGCCTCTTCCTCAAATACTCCAGCCCAGGTGTGGGCCCAGGCCTTTTTCCTTGGTTTCCCTTAGCATACTTGTAACTGAACTTTTCTAAATATAAACGGAAAGCAAAAAAGGTTGAAATGATCAGAGAAAATGCCAGCAGCTTTCAGAGAGCCACTTTTCTGCAGGCTCAGCCTCCGCCCCCACAGTAGCTAACTCTCACTGATGAAGGCCCTGTCTCTGGTGCCCCTGTTCAAGGGCTCTTTTGGGCGGTGCCTGGAGAAGTCTTCTTAAATGCTAGGTGCCTTCTGCCCCTTCCAAATGAGATCCCATTGTCCCAGATCATCTGGGGTCAGATGTGGTAGTCAGTGGTATTTGTCCTCACCCGTTACCAGGTAGGCACCCAATAGCTTAGAAGAAAGAGCTTGTTTACTCATTCCACAAACATTTACTTGATTATAAGCTTCTTGGGCTGGGATTGGGTCAGTATTTGTTGTATGAAACGTTTATTCATACTCAGGCACATAAAGCTCGCAGGACGGTGCTTGCCTTATGGTAAATCCTCAGTGTCAGCTCTCATTATTATCTTATATGTGGGGGAAGGGGACGCATGGAAAGATCTCCTCAGCGTAGACTTTGAAGACATAGAGCTGGGTTCACTGAGCTGCAGGTCACACCCCAGAGCCTCAGGCTGTCATAAAATGGGGCTACTGCTGCCCTCCTCAGGGTGGTGATAAGGATGGCCGGAACTAGCCCACGTGCAGGACCCAGAGGTGGATCAACCCCAAATCTGCCCTCCAGGGACCAGCGGGAGAAACAGGGCCATGTAGTGTGTCGGGTACTTAAGGACAAGGTCCGTTGCAGAGATACCTTACAAATAACTGCCGTTGGGTAGCTGATGTCAGAAGTTTTTAGGAAGGTGAGGTAAAGTGTTAACAGCTACAAGGTGTAGGGGAAAGCCTGTGGGGGAGTCAGGTGAGGGCCGAGCCTTGCTGCTTCCAACCCGTAGACTTTGAGTAGCCATTCTGAGCCTTGGTTTTCTGCTGATAAAAGGCTGATAATATTTTATGGGCTCACCGTGAGGTTCAGATGAAATGAGGCATGTCATGCACTGGCCCCAGGTCAGTCAGTACTGGTTCCCTTTTTGTGTTCACTCAGCCTCCCATGGCAGGAAGCTCTTATTGTGTTTGCCTTCCACCAGTTTGTTTCCCTGGAGGACCTGTCCCAGTGCCCTCTGGCCTCCAGGCATGCCAGGGCTGGGGGCTCTGGCCTGACCAAGGCTGTGTTCACTCTAAGCGCTGGCTTTCTGTTGCTGGTCCTTCCAGAGCCTCAGTCCTGACTACTCACCCCGCCCCCAGCTTTTATGTTTGGGTGACTGTTTTTAAAAAATATCAAACTGCAGATTGTCACAGAAGTTAATATCATCAGCAATTCCATGAAATGGGCCTGCCACCCCCTCCACCAGTCATTTCTCTGTTGGGAAATAGCCCCCCAGGCCTCACGGACCGTCATGATCCCTTCCTCTCCTGGCCACAATTGGGGGCCAGGAGGAGTCTTGACTCTGGGCACTCTCACACCACCAGAGTCCTCAGTCCTTCAGAGGCAGGCGTCGTCTTGGACAGACCAAGTGCCATGTGGCCAATCAGCCAGCTGAGTCTCGACATCACTGGTGCACTTCTTGCTTCGTCAAGGTGCTCATCTTTCTCAGACTTGCTGTGCATTCTAAACCCTGTAGGTAAACCCCCAAGGGGGCTGGAGTCAAGTGTCCTTTTTTTTTTTTTTTTCCAGTACTTTTTTTTTTTCTGTTTCCCTCCACCACCACCCCCCTCCCCACCGAGCCTGAGAGAGCAACTCGTGTAACACGGAGCATCCCTACCCTAGTAAACCGTCTTCATCTGCCTACAGATCCCTGTGAGGCCTGGGGGAGGAGGGATGACGGGATATAGATGAGGCTGCTCGCAGGTTGGTGTGGGGACAGTGTGGACGGTCAGAGAGCCGTGGGAGTTCTGAGAAGTGACGGTGCCTTTCCTGAAGGGAAGAAGAAAGGACCTGCTGCACTGGTGGACTGTTTGCAAACTTGGGCACTCATTTTGCTGGACTGTGGGTGTCTGGGGAGTGATGGTCCAGCCGGATAGGCTGGGACGGGGCCCTGAATGCCATGCTAGGAAGTCTGGCATGATTGGAGCTACAGATGAGGAAAATGAATGTGGCAGCACTGCTGAGGTGGCGGGGAGGGGAACAAGTGAAAGGCCAGTTGGTCAGGAGCCTTGTGAGAGAGACGGGAGAGGAGTGAAGAGAACAGAGAAGACTGTGAGTTTGGTGATCAACTAACCAAATGTGGGAGGGCAGACAGACCCAAGACGATACTGTAGCACCTGTCAGGTTGGGTGACTGAGTGGCTGGTGGTGGTCAATTACTGGGATCTTGGATGAGAAGGAAACTTGGGGAGAGACATAGTGACTTGTTTGGGGGCAGTGGGACAGTCCAGCTGGGAGTCGGATACGGATACTGGAACAGAGGAGATGGCCCGTGCTGGTTTACAGATTTGGGCCTTATCTCCTGAGAGTGGTAGTTGAGAGTGGAGAGGGTGAAGCCAGTGTGTGCAAAAAGCCACTCGAGCAGTAGGAGGGGTAGAGAAAGAGTTCACCATCCTAGAAGCGAAGGGAGAAGTGTGGTTTTAGAAGGGGGCATTTTGTTTCCCAGTTGGAGAATTCACGCAGAGGGCAGGCCAAGCCGTCTTGCTGTCTTCATCCTTGCCCAGCCCTCAGTGGAGCTTTTGTTCCAGCAGCAGGCACTTGGAAGGAGTGGCTCACAGACCCTCCACCCAGAGTCAGTTACATAGCCCAGGGAAGAGCAGTTTGATGGGACCCCTCACTTTGAGGTTTCAGGGGGCTGTTCTTCAAACTTGGTTTGTGTCACTGCTTTGGGCTTAGGGCTGCTTCACTGCTCTTGAGTGAAACATTTCTTTCTCTGTTCTCCAAATGCTAGGGAAGGATCGAATCATATTTGTGACCAAAGAAGACCATGAAACTCCAAGCAGTGCAGAGCTGGTGGCCGATGACCCCAACGATCCGTACGAGGAGCACGGTGAGTGACGTGTGGCTCCCAGGGGTCCATAGACAGACTGGGGAAAACTCAACATTCATGATTCCTTCCATATTTCATCCTAGTCAAGGCTGGGCTTTGAGAGATCCATCTCAGTCTCGGATGGTCTCTCAGAACAGTGTGACCATCTCCCTCAGAGGTGTGAGGGGTGCTGAGTGCTTTCCAGCCTCATGCTGATTCACTGCCCTGGTGGTTAGGCCAGAGCACCAGAGTTTCTCCTTACTGAAGTGCTTCTGCCTCTTTCTCTTGCAAGTTTTTGCGCTGACTTAAGCAGGTCTGATGCTTCTCAACAATTAAGTTTGGGGGGAGGGTATCAGTGGATTCTAATAGTTACAGGTGACAGGGCTCCTCCTGCTCAGTCAAGCTTCCAGACTGAATTCTGCCACATCTACAGACTTTGTTAGCAGGCAGGCCCATAAACAGTCATGCACATGTGCTTGGAGGTTGGTGAAGTCCCTGCACTCTCCTTGGAGATGCCAGGCCAGCACCTGGCATGAAAAGGTAAGTCGAGACTCCATGGGGGCCTGCTGGACACACAGGACTTGCTTTATTTGTTTGACGGTGTTTTCTAAAATATGAATGTGCCTGCCTTTAACCTGGGCATTCCCTTCCAGTTCCCACTATTCTTAATTGTCTCTGTTTTCTCTCCTGTCTGCTTCTATCACTTACAGCATCTCTGCTCAGACCGTATAGGTATTTATTTGTCTTTGCAACCCTTTGTAGTGAATAACTGTATGAAGAAGCATAGAAAACACAGAGAACTCTGGTATCCAGAGAGCTCGGGTCCTCTGAGCTCTCAAATGCATAATTCTTAAGTGGACTACGTGGGTGGCCAGTTATGCCAGCTGCTGTGTCCCAGCACCCAGGGGCTCTGGCTGAAATAGCACCTCAGACAGCTAAGTGCCAGGAGAAAAAATGGCAAAATTAATATTCATAGAATCAAAAAGCCAGGAGAGCCTTAACTATCACTTAGTCCCAATGGGAAAACAGGGCCGAGGAGAAGGTGGGGACTGGCTAACGAAGTTAGTGGTAGGGACTAGAACGCAGGCCCTTAACTGTATATTTGAAGACATACTGCATCCCAGGACAGACTTGATTTAATATGCCGAAGCTACCATCTGTCCCTAAAATGCAGATTGGCACCGTAAATGTTCTCCACGAGGAGCTTTCCTATTCTCCTGAGAAATAATGAACCAAGTACCTCTGCAGACCTGGGTTATAATGTCCGTATAATAATCTGTTATCCCTTTTGGAAACTGATTGTATGGGTTTGTTAGCAGACTTAAACCTCCAGGGGGCAGCATTTGTGTGTGTTTTTCCACTGAGATGCCCCAAGAAGTAGGGTAAGGTGGTGGGATATAGGGGAAAGGGCACAGACTCTGGAAATCTATCAGCCTGACTCCATTCCTGACTTGGACCCCACTGAGCCACAGAAACCTCATGTGTAAACTGGGATTAGTAGTACCTACTGCAGAGGATGGCAAAGGGTTGCATGGCATACTGAGTGAGGCAGTAAAGCTAATACTGGAAAACTTGCTCTGCAGCTGTCCACGAGACTAGTGGTGCCGCAGGGGGGCAGTATCAGCTGATGTCTCCACTGTGGTCCCCATTTTACAAATAAAGAACAGCAGATTCTTCCATCAGCTTCTGAGGTAGAATTAAGAGGTAGGGCTCAGCCTAGGACCTAGGACGGTGGACTCTAGCTCAGCATGCTATCCCAGGTACTTCCCTGGAGTAAAAATCATGTGTGCTTCCATTGCACATTTAGTGTCTGTAGAAGACTCATGTAAGAAACTTCTCTCTGAATCATATTTTCGGGTCCATGGTGAAGCTGAAAATGAAGCTGTTGTCTTGAAAGCATTTTGGAAAACCAGGAAATACTATCTAGGTGTGAACAAGGGTCAAAGATAAGAAAAAGTGGGAAATTCAAAAGGGGGCCTATGTAATACTGAAAATGAAAATCCATCTGTAACCCCCACCTCACCCCACCCCCCCAATATATATATACAGTTTAACAGTTTGGTTAATAGTCCTCCAGGTTTTTAATCTTTACAAGAATGGAATCATACTGTCCTGGTCCACCACTAGCCTTTTCATTGTACAACGTGTCAGACATCTTTCCACATAAGCACATAAGGACCTACCTCCTCCTTTTTACTAGTCGCAGACTGCTGAGCTTCTGAGAAACAGCCTCAGAGTAGGAGGGGCTTGAGGACCAGGAGTACTGGTGGGTGGTCTGGTCCTGATCTTTTGTATGAGAGTCAGGCCAGGGATTGGAGGGAGGTCAATAGCTCAGCTCTTTAAAGCATTTCGGCTTTCAAAAAGCTTCTCCCTAACCTTCAAGTGATTGCTTCTTCTTTGGATTAAATGGTTTTCAGTACTTAGTTCTTGGAGCAATCTCACAGCCCTGGGAGGTGGCTTAGAATATAGTTCAGTATTGCCCGTGGAGAAAGATGCTGAAGGCGGCTTCTCTAAGTGGACCAGGGAGTGCTGGGTTTATGCCAGGCATTTGAACCTGATCCACATCAGGAAGCAGTTCTCCAGGTGAGTGCCCACCAGCTGACATTTTATACTGCTCTGCACCTCCCAAGTGACCTGTGAGGACAGGACTTGGTTTTAATTTTTCTGAAACCTTAGAGAAGGTTTCTCTCACATATCTTGCCCCATCTTCCTGTTCCAGGATTGATACTGCCAAATGGAGACATTAACTGGAATTGTCCGTGCCTTGGAGGAATGGCCAGTGGCCCCTGTGGGGAGCAGTTCAAGTCTGCCTTTTCCTGCTTCCACTATAGCACGGAGGATGTCAAGGGGTCAGACTGTATAGACCAGTTCCGGGCCATGCAGGAATGCATGCAGAAATACCCGGACCTCTATCCCCAGGATGATGACGATGACGACGAGGAGGAGAAGAAGAAGCCAGAAGGTTCAGAGGAAACAGCTCCCACTGAGGCTACTGCAACCAAAAAAGAGGAGGGCTCGAGCTAATGAAGGCCACAGACACTGGGCTCCAGTCCTTCCATTGCAGATTGATATGGACCTTTTACAAATGCCTTTCGGTCACTCTCAGAGAAAGCGTCTTTCCTTCTTCTGTTCTGTGCACTGTAACGTACACAATAACTTATTTTGAGGATCAAGGGTTTTGGCCCCTTGACAGATATGCTGAAAAAAGCAGGGGTTGTATGTATGTGTGTCTTATGTAAACCTATCAGCAAATGTAGCTGCCACTTGTGAATTCTCTTTTCTCAGACTGCCCTGAATTTTGCCACTTTGAAATAATGTGCTGAATGTTCTCAGCAACCAAAAATCATCCAGGAGTGTTTCTTGTGAGTGAGCTGATTTATTCTAATCCATTATGTCCCTTGTAGTACATTTCATATCCTTTTGGGAAATGAAACAGAAACAAGAACATCTTCCTTTAAAGATGCTGGCATGGGCCATTCCTAATAGTAGAGACCAGATTATCAGATACGTATTTCTCAGAAATCATCTAGATCTTGAGCATATAAGAGGGTACCGTGAGGTTGTTATATACTTCATTCCTGATCCGTCTTGGCTTTCGTTTTTCTGTTGAGTTGCAGGTTTTCTGCATTTGGAAGGAGGAAGTCTGGACTCTCCCGTTTACAGTCCCTTTGTAAGTGAAGGGAAAGGCTGGTTATCGCTGTTCCTTTTTTTCCCAAAAGCCCTGGTTCAGGGCCTGTGTTAACACTGGTTCTGTCTCAGCCTGTGCAGATGCCGTGTTCTTGAGAGGTGGGGACCTAGTTGTTACCAGAGTAACAGCCAAGAGGGAGACTGGTGTGAATTAAAAGGAAAAAAAAAAAAAGATTTCTACCTAATTTTGAATGTGTTCTTTGTTTTTTACTAGTTAAAGATGTTTTTGATGTAAGGAAATATAAATTATTAAAAAATTCAATTGAATTTCCTCTTCAAAGATACTGGTAACCCATTTTGAGTTTGTTAAAATTGTCTATGTTGAGTTCAAATCAAGCCGCCTTTTATTGTCTGTGAGTCAGATGCCTTTATACAGACACTGCACTCAATCCCTGAGGTGAGGAAAATGCTTCCTATTTGAAGATGGGGAACTGCAGCCCTTGCAGGTTAAATCACTTGCCCAAAGTGAGTGCTACGCAGTCTATTGCCATATAACAAATTACCCCAAAATGTAGTGGCTTAAAAATAACGAACAGTTATTTATCTCACAATTTCGGTAGGTCAGGAATCTGGGCGTGGCTTACCTGGGTCCTCTGGCTCCAAGTCCCACAAGGCTGTGATCCATGTGTCAGAGTTACAGTCATCTCAGAGCTTGACTGAGGAGGATCACATTTCAAAATCACTTGAGGTTTTTGGCAGGATTTGGTTCCTTGTGGTTCCTTGTGGCTGTTGAACTGAGGCCTCAGTTCCTCACTGGCTACCGGCCCGAGGCCTCCCTCAGTTCCTTGCCACGGAGCCTCTTCTTAAGGCGGCTCATAACATGGCAGGTGGCTTCCATCAGAACAAGCAAGAGAGCAAGAAAGGATGAGCAAGATGGAAGCCAGAGTCTTTTTGTAACCTAATCTTGAAAGTGGCATCCCTTTACATTTACCACATTCTGTTTGTTAGAAGCAAGTCACTGGGTCCAGTCTACACTCAAGGGGAGGAACACAGGGCGTGAATACCAAGAGGCTGCCTACCACATGGGAGGATGAGGAAACACTACATTAAAGCTCAAAGCACAGCTAAAACGTGAAGAGTCGTGGCTCAGAGGTGTTAGTGAGGTAGAGAACTATAGTATCAAAACTTAAAAAAAGCTTGGTTAGAAACCAAGAACCTGGAGCTGGCTGAGATTGGAAGTTATGACAGCCTCGTGGAGGGCCCTTGTCACTTCTTTTAGCCACACACATGTAAAAACTACTTTTCAGTGAAAATTTTGAGCACGATAAAAGTTACTGATGACCGTGTCATGATCCCATTTGCTTGATGCAGTCAAGAAACTTTTATAGGTCCAAGCCAGAGGGGCATGGGAAAGTGATTCATATATGGTGCCTGCCCTCAGGAAGTCACAACTGAGTATAGAAGTCAACATTTACTAGAAAGCAGAAAGGAATGGGTATTATGACACCAGATTCTCAGGGAAGATTATTATCTTCCAGCCATGGGAACTCTGAGAGCAGAGATCCTCAAACTGCCCAAGTCCACTTGGGTTAGGCAAAGGACTCCATCCTTTTCCACTTCGCAGAGGAGAACCAACTTGGTGATAAAGTGCCACTGCATGAGCAATTGGGAGTGGGTGGAGATTGAGCTTTAGCACCAGGAGTTTGGATAATTTATATTTAAACTGCCATGTAGCCTTATAAGCAAAAAACTTTCAATAGATTAAATAGATAATGTAAAGACAAAATTACAGAGATGATAATTTAAAAACAGCAATTGAAATGAAGGTGCCCTTAAGATAACACTGACTTAGAAACGCCAGCCACTCTTACACGTACAGTGTTTTGTTGTTTTGCCACATAGGCAAGTGCTGCATATCAGTCAGGCATCTTAGAACATTGAATTTTAATCTTTAATAAATTCTAGCGATGTTCAGGTTTTAATTTAGTAACATATTTTGGTAACTCATCGTGTCTCAAACTTCTAGAAAGTAGCCTTTAAGTAAAAATAAAAGACTTCTCCTTCACTTGGAAGAACTAAAGAAAAGACTTGTATGTTTTTATCATTTTATACATAACTTTCAAGACCCCAGAATGGTACTTTCAGAAATGAGTATTTTACTGTGATGTAAATACACAACCAAAGAGTGAAAAAAAAGAGCACACAGTTCACCAAAACAGGGTATTAAGAAAACAGAGGATAGCAGTATAGATGAAACAAGATCATCTATCAGCTGGTAATTGATTTACTCTTTTCATATATGTTTAAAGTTTTCCATAATAAAATGTTAACAGAAAAACCAGGTTCTAAGCAGAAATGTTTAACCTCCTGTTGTTACCTCAAGTTGTAAGTTCACAGCCAAGCTATTGCCCTGTCCCCCAGTGATGTCATGGGCAGTGGCTTACAGTTTGCCTTGCTGATCAAGGACTTAGAAAAAACAGATTTGCAAAGTTGGTAACTAGGAGGTCTTCGGGAAAGCATGAGGGTCAACCTCACAGAAAGGCAGAATGTGAAGATAGTCATCACTACACGAATGCCCACCAGAGGAATCCACATTATGGAGGGAATTCTCCATAATCAGGCAGACATGACAGCCTGTCTTGTGGATGTCACTCAACTTCTTTCCCAGCCTCTTTCATGTTCATGTAACCATGCACAAAACGGAGGCTGAGCATGGAATGTACATCATGATCTTTCGCTCCCCAAGGTTGCCCAATCTTCCAACATTAGAGGTTGATGTTGAGTCTTTGATATGGAAACATTTAGTGGTAACAGGTTGAATATTAGACTTAATCATAGAGAGGTAGGGGTGGTGCTTTACTCACTGGGATAGACACATATTCTGAGTATGGATTTGACTTCCCTGCCCAAAGCTCTTCACCGAGCACAACCGTTCCTGACTTACAAAGTGTCTGACATGTATCTTACAATGTCTCTATGGTATCTTGTAAATTGTCTACAAGCTAGGAGACATTTTAAAGCAAAGGCAGTGTATCGGGAGTCATACCCATGGAATTCACTGATTTTTCAATGTTCCCCATCACTCAGAAGTAGCTGATTTAATAGAATGGTGGAGTGGCTTCCTGGAAGCTCAGTTACAGTGCCAGTTTTTTTGAGGGGAGGCCTGTGGGCTTTGGATGCTGTCTTACAGGGTGTTGTGTATTTAATATATGGGACTGTTTATCTTGAAGCTAGACTGCATAGCTAGGAACCAAAGGGGGAAGGTGGGTCCTTCTCATTGTTACATTTGCTAATCCACTTGTAGAATTTTTTTCCTGTTCTTGCAACCTTGGGCTGGGAGAGAGAAGGTAATGTGACAGGAGTGGGTACCACGGGCATTTGGGTCACTTCTGTAACTTCCTTGTGCCTTCAGGTCCTACTCGAGCCTGATCTTGTATACATACCACTTTCATTTACTGATGCAGTGCTGCATTGCACATTCGACTTTATGACTCTGTGGGTCAGACAATACCCAGTTCATGAGGGTCAGCTCAGGCCTCATAGTAACTGGATGGCTCATGATTAAGTGTTCAGTCTCTACTAAGGACCAGTAACAAGCCAAAAACTGTTTCTCAAAAGGACAGCAGTTTTCTGCAGAGGACGGTAGGACTTTGTTCCAAAATCCTAAGGGTCTGCACTGTGAGTCACCAATAGGGGCCTGCCAAAGACCCCAAACAGCATCTGTATCTGCCACTGATGCTTCAAGCACCATTGGATCAGCTAGATGATCCATATGACCCAAGTGGCAGAACGGCTTACACGGCAGCCTGAACCTGTTGCAGAGCCTTCTCTTGTTCTGGGCCCCACTCAAAACTAGCAGCTTTCGAGTCACTAGATAAATAGGCTGGAATAGCACACTCAGACGAGGGATATGTTGCCTCCAAAATCCAAAGAGGCCGGTCAGGCACTGTGCCTCCTTTTTAGTTGTAGGAGGGGCCAGATGCAACAATTTGTCCTTCACTTTATAAGGAATTTCTTGACATACCACTGGACCCTTAGAAATTTCACTGAGGTGGAAGGCCCTGTAATATTTATTGAGTTAATTTCCCACCATCTGACATACAAATATCTTACCAATAAGTCTAGAGTCATTGATACTTCTTCCTTAATAGATCAAATCAGCATAATGTCTTCAATGTAATGGACCAGTGTGACGTTTTGTGGAAGAGAAAGGCCATCAAGCTCCTTGCAGACTATGACAAAGGGCTGGAGAGTTAATATACCCCTGCTGTAGGACAATGAAGGTGTATTGCTGACCTTGCCGGCTGAAGGCCTTTAGAAACAGGTATGAAGGAAAAAGGCATTGGCCAGATCAATAGCTGCATACTAGTGCCAGGAGATGTATTAATTTGCTCAAGCAATGAAACCAGCTGCGATTGGAACAGCAGCTGCAATTGGAGTCACCAACTGGTTAAGTTTACAATAATCCACTGTTATTCTCCAAGATCCATCTGTTTTCTGCACAGGCCAGATAGGCGAGTTGAATGGGGATGTGGTGGGAATCACCACCCCTGTATCCTTCAAGTCCTTGATGGTGGCACTAATCTCTCCAATCCCCCAGGATTGCGATATTGCTTTTGGTTTACTATTTTCCTAGGCAGGGGCAATTCTAATGGCTTCCACTGGCCTTTTCTACCATTATAGCCCTTATTCCACATGTCAGGGCTCCAGTGTGGGGTTCTGCCAGTTTCTGAGTATGTCTATTCCAATTAGGCCTTCTGGAGCTGATGAAGTCACTACAGGATGGGTTCAGGGACCCACTGGACCCACTGTGAGATGGACCTGAGCTAAGACTCCATTAATAACCTGACCTCCATATGCCCCTACTCCGACTGGCAGACCACAGTGATGTTTTTTGTTTCCTGGGATTAGTGTCAGTTCAGAGCCAGTGTTGAGTAATCTCCAAAAAGTCTGATTATTTCCTTTCCCCCAAGGAACAGTCACTCTCATAAAAAGCTGTAGATCCCTTTGGGGAAGGCTGGGAGAAAGATTAACAGTGTAAAGTTTTGATAGTGCAGTGAGTGGGGTCCCTCTCAAGGGAACCTGGCCTCCCCTTCATTCAAGAAGATGTGGGTCTATAAACTGGCTGAAGTCTGGGAATTGATCGAGGAGCTGTGACTATTTGGTGATTCAAGCTAGATTGCCATTTACTTGACCTATAATACTTTTGTTTGTACAGATCGAGGAAGTATTTAGTATGTTTCCCATCTATATCACTTCTAGGGACACCATGACTAAGTAGCCAATGCCGTACGTCCATGCGAGTCAGGACTGTTCTGATTACTGCTTTGACTGCTGTCCACTACAGTAACCACACTCACCTTGACTTTGACAATTAAGTGCAGCCACTTGGCCCCTGCCATCCCGGGATCCAATCGCCCCCATTGAAGTTAGGTGTCTTAATTCAGTTACAGCAGTTTCCACTGTAAAATCTGCCTGATATGGAAAAACAATCACAGCAGTTTTCAAGAATGCTGGGGCTCTCTTCACAAGTTTATTCCTCATGGTTGTGGTAAAAGGTGTGTCTTCTGGGCACTCCATGGGTGGGTCTATGGGTCCAACCTGATAAATCTGCTTTAAAATTCCAATTTCCCTAAGCCTTTGGATACCTTCTTCTACAGTATACCAAGGCAGTTCTGGCATTTCAGCTTCGTTTAGTGCAGGCCACCTCTTGGTCCATGTTTCAGTCAATCAACCAAATAAACTATTAGATCCGTTTGTAATCTCTCAAGCTAAAACACTGAATGAAGAATCTGTGCTTAGTGGGCACATATCAGTAAACTTAGACTGATCCAACTTTATGTTCCTTGCACCATTATCCCACACCCATAATAATCATGCCACACATATTCCCCAGATTTCTGTTTATATAAGAAAAATCGAGCATTTCTTTTGGAGTGTAGCATACCTCCTCATGGGTCACACTTTGTATTTCACCTCTTGGGGCTGCCTGGGACTTAAGTTTAGTTAATAGGTCTAGAAGCAAAAATGGGTGATGGTGGTGGGTCCTGGGGACATTCAGCAATGTCTTGCAAGGAAACTGTCCAAAGCACTGCCCCAGGCAAGGACACTTAAGATACACCTGGGTTAATATCATCAGATGGGGGTAGGAGTGATGGTTTTACTGGGGAAGGTCCCTTAACAGACAAAGCTGGAATAATCTCTTCAGATGGGAGGGCTGGTTCTTTTGGCAGGGTGGATTCAACAGAATTCAGGGACTTAATGTTCCTGGTTTCCAGATGACCTGCCCATATGTCCCCACCCCAAGTTTCAGGATTCCATTTATTCGCAGTCAATGCCCTCACTTTAATTTCAGATACCATTTGAGGTTGGGAATTCAAATGGCGTAATTCAGTCACTCTTAAGATAAGACTCCGGATTTGGTTTTCGGCATTATCACTGAAAGAAATAATTTACTATAAGAAGTAAGACTTTCCTTCAGGGCACAAATAACAACTTTCAGGTTTTTTTTAACCACTCTGAATAAGGGGTTTAGGGGCAAAAATATGGTTGATACTTAAACATGAATGCTGAGGGAGATGTTTAAAAATAAGAGAGAAATGTACAAACTTTCACCTAAAAGAATGTTCATTACACAGAATTTTGCCGAAAAAAATCTGATCTCCCAGCAAAAGAAATGATTGCATTTTCTAAACCAAAAAATTTTTTTATAAAATTGGAAATGTTCTAAAAGTATATGCACCAGGGTCTGAGCAGGTTTATTCTGGGGAGTTGTATGGGGTTGAAGAAGAACAGCTCAATGAGTCAGAATTGACTCGATGACTGTGGGTTTGGTTTTTTTGGTTTTGGTATAAATATAGACAGACATAGATATAGATATAGGGTTGCCATATGGTTGCATTACTTTGAGATATTAAATGCACCAAGGATTTTAATTGAATACTGAATATCTAAGTAAGCCACCGAAATAAAATTAGTCCATTAAGTTTAACTGAAAGCAAACCCTTGCTATATTTTAATTTTGCATTTGTAAGAGTGCCATCGTTTGAAATGGTCTTTTCTTTTTAAAACCTCATTCTTCCCCCTTCCCTTCCTCCTCCTCCTCCTCCTTATTTTTTTCTTTCAGGCAGTTTTTAAGATTTTTTGTGTTTAAAGTACTCATCATGCATTTTATGCAATTGTACAAACCATCAAGTAGTAACTAGTTTTTAAAAATGTGCTTTCATCTGTGGTTCCTGGATATTGCTTCCTCTTTGATGACGCAGAAATTTTCGGAGTGAATTTTGTTTTTTTTTTCCTCCTGTTTTAATGAACAGGGACTTACCCAAGCTGAGTAGGCACTCACACACAGGAGGAGCCTGGCCGTGGTCCCTCCCTGCCAGTGGGGCTCTCCCTGGTGGTGTCACCTGAGGCAGAGCCTGAGAGGAGTAGGTCAACAGCTGACTCTCCCAGTTCAGGCCCCATCCTGGGCCAGGACACCTTGGCCAGTGCAGCGAGAGACACTTCTGTATTTGGGTGCTGTGCTTTGCACTTGGTGTGACAGGCTGAGCTACACAGCCTCATCCCTGCCTCATGCGCTGACCCTGATGAGAAAACGTACGGGTGGGGGGCTTACAGCGGGCCTCTTCCTCATCCTCACCACTGGAGGCAAGAAGACCAGGGAGGCCACGGCTGCCTTATGAGTCTGAGAGGGTGAAGGGTGGTAAGGTCACAGTGGAAAGTCAGGGAGAAACTGAGAGCTGATGGAATAAGGGCTGATCTTAAAGATTCCTTGGGTTTAGTGGAAGAAGAAAATCCCACAATGTACTATACAAAGAGTGACACATAGATGTACAAAGAGAGCTAGGAGAACTGGGCTATCAGGAACCAAGGGATTAGAATTCAGAAAGGAGCGAAAGATTGATAGGCCAAAGGTCAAAAGAAGAAGTCCCTGGGTTTTGTCAGCTCAAGGAGCTTCTTGCCTGGTTGGGTGGAATCTACATCGGTTCCTGGGGCTGGAAGGGAGCACTGCCTAGACTCTCTGGCATGGTGGGGTGGGGGGTGGGGTGGAGAGAAAGGATGAGGTGTGAGGAGTTTGTGGAAAGTTGAAAGAGAAAATAGATTCCATTTTAGGAAAGTTTGGATGGGAAGTTTAAGATGGAGAAAATGAAGAATCCAGATGAGGTTGCCTTTCAGGAGAAGATGTGGTAGAGATGAATCTCTCTTGCCTTTTAGAACTGTCTTTATTGAGGGTATTTTGAGTTTTGAGTCATTCTTTCCTTTCTTAATCCTGCTAATTCGTCCTAGAGTATATATATATAATATACGTCTATACAATTCACTTTCAATTGTAAAAGGGACTGGTGTGTGTGTCTTAGCTATGATATGGATTTATTAGTTTTCTAACCTGTTCTATTGAGTTTTGTACATTTCATAGGGAGCAGGGGACACCTGTGCTTTATTGCCTACCTTCAGGAGGATTCTTAAGGAGGTATTAATAAAGGGATACCCATGAATGATTTGAAGAAAACACACCTCTTCTCCATCTACCATAATATAATCTATTTTACTTTTTATTGGTGTTGATATTTTTACTTGTTTGTTCTCTTGCCCCCATCCATGCTAGACAGTCTAGACAGAGCTTTCTTCAGGTCCCCACAAGGGTCTCTACAAAGACCTAGGCTGAAGGCTTCTGGGCCTTTCTGAGTGATCTGATGTATTCTGATGTCTCCTTTTCAGTAACGTTATAATATGCAAACAGCCCATGAGCTGATTCTGTCAACAAAATGGGACATGCCACAACACTGATTCCCAGACCTACACCCACACTCCCCAAGGCTGGAGGTGCAGCAACAGGTCCCAGCATCATGGCTGCCCTTGGTGGCACTGAGGAACTGAGAGTGGCTGCCTGCTACCATGCAGGGCAGGAACTCCTAGGTGTTCACCGCTGCCACCAGTTGCCAGCATCCCCAATACTTGCACGCACACACACACACACACACACACACACACAAAATGTGGAGAACCAGGCATAGGGAGCAGGCCAGCCCCCAAGGTCAGTGGCTACTTTAGGCCTCAGTGTGAGGACTCACAAGGTACAGAGGTGATGCAAGTGTGGCAGCAACAAGGTCCCAGGCTGAGAGGTGTGGGTGGTGTGAGTAGGGCAACACACACACACAGATACGCACACACACAGTACATAAAGAGACATTTAGATAGCTCCAGACAGATAAACTCACAGCTACACGTCCTCACCCAAACAGGCCCCTGTACACACACATACGAGTAAGCGCATGCGCGCACGCACACACATACACACACACACACACACACACTCTCTCTCTCTCTCCCTCCAGGAATCTAAATGCTTCCCCTATACATTCTCGCCTCCAGGAGCCCCGGTGGTGCAGTGGTTAAAACAATTGACTGCTAACTAAAAGGTCGGCGGTTTGAAATCACCAGTGGCTCTTTGAAAGAAAGATGTGGCAACCTGCTCCCATGGAGATTTACAGCCTCAGAAACTCTATGCAGTTACTATGAGTCAGAATTGACGGCAGTGGGTTTAGTGGGTTTGGGGCGTCTTGTGGTGGTCACTGGTTACCTACCCTAAAGCTAGTTCCTGGCTGGCCTCAGGAAGAGTGATAGGTGAGCTCTGTCTGATTCTCACCCTTCTGTGGAGGGGTGTGAGGGGACCTGCCTGCCAGAGGAGTGAGGGCACCCGCCCACAAGGGGAGCAGCCTGCGGCTCAAGAATCCTCAGGGAGGGAGTCCCCAGGCTCCAAGGACTGCAAATCTGGGGACGAGGTGAGGGAAGGCTTTATTTTCCCACAGCAAACCTCTCCACTTTCTAGTCCCCTCCAGTCCCCCTACAACTCCCGTCAGGCCCCCAGGGACTTGACACCTTGAAAACTCCCCACTGAGACCAATCCACTTACCCCTCCGCAAGGGGAGATCCTACCCATACGCATCCAGGGACATGCCACACCTGGAGAACCCTCATGCTGCATCCCCCTCTGCACAGAGTATAAAAACATCCAGAGGCCTCCCATGCCTGAGGCCTCCACCCCCAACTCACCCCCTACTCCCGCCAAAAAAAAGCCATTGTCTTCGAGTTGTTTCCGACTCATAGCGACCCTATAAGAGCCCCATAAGTTTTCTAAGGAACAGCTACTGGATTCGAACTGCCGACCTCTTGATTAGCAGCTGAGCTCTTAATCCTTGTGCCACCGGGGCCTCCTGTCCAGTCCAGTGAGAGGTAAGTACCCACCTAGAAGAGCTCCATGCTAGAGGTGGCTGCCCCCTGCAAATAGCCACCACCCCTCCAGTGAAGCCCTTTTTCTTCCATGGCTGCGGCCGCCCCTCCCCTGGGGGGTCTTAACCCCCATCCACCCAGACACCTACATTCTTCTTGGCAGGGTTCAGCAGCCTCTTCTTGGTCTTTATCTCTGTGAGGTGAGATGGAACAACAGGTCAGCTGAGTGGAGGGAAGCGGACCCCAGCTGCCCTCCTGTCAACCCTGGCCTGTGCCCCCTGACCCTTTGGGCAGAAGCCATGGCTCCACAGGCTGCATTCTAAGTCCTGAGGGACAGGGGTGGCCTTCTCACTGGGCACTGCAGTTGCAGCTGTGGTGGGGTGGGGTCAAGCACCCTGTGATGACCAAGAGTGCCTGAATTAAGGACCCACCAGGCAACTGGACCCTACCTGTTTGGAATATTGGGCCACAAGGAAGTGGTGGCCACCTGTGGAATGCCTGGGAATAGTCACCTAGCAAGGGCAGTGTGGTTAGGGCACCATAGCTCAAGTGGAAGGAGCTCCCACCCTAGGTCTATGTGTTTAAGGTTACAGTTTCAGGGAGGGAAAGTCAGGCTGGCCTGACCTGAGACACATGACTGCCCCTTGGCTTGGGAAGGGGTGCCTCAGTCACAATCCCACCACCCTGTTATCCCCAACAGGACTGTGGTAACTTCCCCAGGAGCCTGGAGAATGAGAAATGGTTGCTTATCACCAGAAAAATAACTATGTATTAAGGACCTACTACGTGCCAGGCACCCCACTAAGAGCTTTGCTTGTATGATCTTATTGATCCACCAGCACCACCACTACCACCATCCTATGATCCTATATCATAACCGAGGAAAGTGAAGCCCAAAGAGAAAAAGGTTTTTGGCCAAGTTCATGCAGCAAGTGAGCAGCGGCCAGAATTTTGACCCCAGGGCTGTTGCCATTGATCGACGAAGTGGTTCTACGTCTTGGCTGTATTTCTGAGTTAACTGGGGGTACTTTGGAGAAGTAGGGGGCCTAGGCCTCCCTCAACGCATCAATTTTTTAAAACCTATACTTTTCCTTTTTCTGCCAAGCACCAAGACTGGGAAGTTGTGCTAGCTCTTCCTTGAAAACTGGTGTTTTTCTCCCAAGATAACGGATTTGAAGGTGTTTGACACAATAGCAATAGAAAGGTGGGGCCGGCACGGATGGGATCAGGATTGACTGGGGTTCTGAATTGCGCAGGTAGCCCCCTCTGCTGCAGTTGGATCACCCAGCACTGGACACCATCACCAAAGGGCAGCTTGGGAAGAGCTGGAGCCCTCCCTTTGGCCAGAGCAAGTAAACTTTCCTGGCCCTAAAGCCTTCCTCAGGGTCTGAGAATTCCATCCCCTGACCCAGGCTAGACCTCAAACCCGTACTGAGGACCCATTGGTACAGCAGCTGGAACCTGTAAGAAAAGTGGATTCCTCCTGCAGTGAACCTTCAGTGCCCTCCACCGAGAAAGGTCAACACATCAGGCTCAGTGTGAAGGAGAAATGCTTAGAATGCCCAGTTCATTGTGAAGGTGAAGGTACTGAAGAATGAGTTGGTAGCTAGGCAACACATTGCAAGCTAACCCAACTCATCACCTCACAGTTAATAATATGATAATGAGGACAAATGGCTAAAGTTTACTGAGCAATTAACAATACGACTGGTGCTGTGCTAAGAACTTCCCACGTATAGTCTTATTTAATTATGCAAACAAGTCCATGAGGTAGGTTCCTCCTATTTTATAGCAGAGGCCCAAACAAGTTGAGTAACTCATCCACAGACTTGTAGCTATCAAGAAAGCAGAGACTGGATTCAAACCCAGGCTCTCTTCAGCACCTTGCTATACAGAGATGTCCCAGTTAGCATGGTGTGTGCCCTGCACAGCAGACACTGTTGGTTGTCTCCCACATTTCCATTCCCCACTCCTTCTTTCCAGAGCCAGCTACACTAGCCCCCAGGGGCACTAGGTTTAATGAGACACCCAATTCAATATGTGTCCAAAATTAATTTAACTAAAATATTATCAAAACAAACTAAATATCAACGAGTTTACATGAGTTCATATAGATGTTTTGCAGTGACGAAAATAGGATGCACAAGACCCAGCTGTAGAAAATACTCTTGTATTTAAGAAATGATTTATACAATCCAATCCTGATCGAAATACCAACAACATTCTTCAAAGGGATGGAAAAACTAATCATTAACTTTATATGGA
>NW_004443937.1:14764684-14793124 GCF_000243295.1 Trichechus manatus latirostris
CTGAAGTACAATAAAAAAAAAAAAAAAAAAGAAATGATTTAGTGTTGCAATCTTGCACAAAAATTTCACCACTTTGCTAGGACGACTACAGACAACTTAAAAGGCATGCATCTCAAGTGGGAACCATGTGAGGGGCCCTGAAAGCAACTTGGACAGAAACAGGTGCGTCACTGACCATTGCACCCATCAGGTAGCAGAAGCGATCAGGCAGCATCAATTGATGATGGTGTGCTGTCTCCAAGGCCTGTCTCAGTTATCACCTCCAACCCAGGAAGAAACACTGAAATCAGTATCTTTAATAAAACTTGAATTTGAATGCTATCATGGATTAAATAACAATTTGATCAAATGCGTAACTTTCAACCAACATGGGTATTTTTACTTAATTTAGAAGTCTTACCAGACACAAGTGAGTTAAATAAGCACTACACAAGTTTAGAATTACTTCTTTGGGACAAAAAAATTTTCAGACATTAATGGCAGAAAATTATTTGATGAAATTGAATCCCTAAATAGTTTGATTTCTGAAAATGTAAGTACTCCTTTGGAGTAAAAAAAAAAAAAAGCTGTAAAAAATCAGCATAACGAGTTTATGAAACTACCTCATGGGAGGAGGGAGTGGTTGGCAAACAAACTTAGAAGGCATATGTTATTTGTTTGAAAATATGGCATATATATGCCTACAGATACACCTATACATGTATGTGAATTTACTATCATAAGCCTTCCTATACACATGTATGCATCCATATCTACCTATGTAACCACACACATATTTTTTGGTTTTTATTTTGTTTTATTTACTGTTGCAACAAAATTATATGTTATAGCATTTACAAAAATGATCCCTTTTTCTTGTGTACTTCTTAGTGTCTTTATTTACCTTCGTCAAGTTGTGCTAAATTCACCCATATTTTGGATTGCCTTTCCCACCACCAAAAGTAAATATTGTCTGCTATCTAGACTACCACTCGTCTGTCAGTTTGTCACACAGTGGTGGTTTGTGTGTTGCTGTGATGCTGGAAGCTATGCCACTGGTATTTCAAATACCAGCAGGGTCACCCATGGTGTACAGATTTCAGTGGAGCTTCCAGACTGACAGACTAGGAAGAAGGACTGGTGATTTACTTCTAAAAAATATGACCAGTGAAAACCTTATAAATAGCAGAGGAACGTTGCTTGATATAGTGCCAGAAGTTGAGCCCCTCAGGTTGGAAGGCACTCAAAATATGGCTGAGGAAGAGCTGCCTCCTCAAAAGAGTTGACCTTAATGACATGGATGGAGTCAAGCTCTCGAGACCTTCATTTGCTTATGTGGCACAACTCAAAACAAGAAGAAACAGCTGCAAACATCCATTAGTAATCAGAACATAGAATGTACGAAGTATGAATCTAGGAAAATTGGAAGTCATTAAAAATGAAATGGAAAGCATGAAGATAGATATCCTAGGCATTAGAGAGCCGAAATGGACTGGTATTGACCATTTTGAATCACACAATCATAGAGTCTACTATGACAGGAATGACAAATTGAAGAGGAATGGCATCGCATCCATCATCAAAAAGAACATTTCAAGATCTATCCTGAAGTACCGTACCTTCAGTGACAGGATAATATCCACACACCTACAAGGAAGACCAGTTAATATGACTATTATTCAAATTTACACACCAAGCGCTAATGCCAAAGATGAAGAAATTGAAGATTTTTACCAACTTTTGCAGTCTGAAGTTGATCAAACATGCAACCAAGATGCATCGATAATTACTGGTGGTTGGAATGTGAAAGCTGGAAACAAAGAAGAAGGATCAGTAGTTGGAAAATATGGCCTTGGTGATAGAAACAACGCTGGAGATCGCATGATAGAATTTTGCAAGACCAATGACTTCTTCATTGCAGATACCTTTTTTCAACAACATTAATGGTGACTATACACATGGACCTCGCCAGATAGAATATACAGGAATCAAATCGACTACTTCTGTGGAAAGAGACAATGGAGAGGCTCAGCAGTCAGAACAAGGCCAAGGGCCAACTTTGGAATAGACCATCAAATGCTCATATGTAAGTTCAAGTTGAAGCTGAAGAAAATTAGAGCAAGTCCATGAGAGTCAAAATACTACCTTGAGTATATCCCACCTGAATTTAGAGACCGTCTCAAGAATAGATTTGTTGCATTGAATACTAATGACCGAAGACCAAACTACTTGTGGTATGACACCAAGGACATCATACATGAGGAAAGCAAAAGGTCATTAAAAGGACAGGGAAGAAAGAAAAGACCAAAATGGATGTCAGAAGAGACTCTGAAACTTGTTCTTGAACATAAAGTAGCTAAAGCAAACACAAGAAATGATGAAGTAAAAGAGCTGAACAGAAGATTTCAAAGAGCAGCTGGAGAAGACAAAGTAAAATATTATGATGAAATGTGCAAAGACCTGGAGCTAGAAAAACAAAAGGGAAGAATACACTGGACATTTATCAAGCTGAAAGAACTGAAGAAAAATTCAAGCTTCGAGTTGCAATATTGAAAGATTCTATGGTCAAAATATTGAACGATGAAGGAAACATCAAAAGAAGATGGAAGGAATACACAGAGTCACGGTACCAGAAAGAACTGCACGATGTTCAACCATTTCAGGCATTTCAGGAGGTAGCATACGATCAAGAACCAATGATATTGACAGAAGAAGTTCAAGCTGCACTGAAGGCACTAGAAAAAAGAAGCCTCCAGGAATTGACAGAATACGAATTGAGATGTTTCAACAAATGGATACAGCACTGGAAGTGCTCACTTGTCTGTGCCAAGAAATGTGGAAGACAGCTACCTGGCCAACAGACTGGAAGAGATCCATATTTATGCCCATTCCAAAGAAAGTGATCCAACAGAATGCAGAAATTATCTAACAATACCATTAATATCACATACAACTAAAATTTTGCCGAAGATAATTAAAAAATGGGTGTAGCAGTACATCAACAGGAAACTGCCAAAATTAAAGCTGGCTTCAGAAGAGGACTTCGAACGAGGGATATCACTGCTGACGTCAGATCGATCTTGGATGAAAGCAGAGAATACCAGAAAGATGTTTACCTGTGTTTTATTGACTATGCAAAGACATTTGGCTGGATCATTACAAATTACGGATAACTTTACAAAGAATGTGAATTCCAGAACACTTAATTGTGCTCATGCGGAACCTGTACATAGACCAAGAGGCAGTCCTTTAAACAGAACAAGTGGTTACTGGGTGGTTTAAAATTAGAAAATGTGTGTATCAGGGTAATATCCTCTCAACATACTTATTTAATCTGTATGCTGCGCAAATAATCTGAGAAGTCAGACTATAGGAAGAAGAACGTGGCATCAGGATAGGAGGACAACTCATTAATGGCCTTTGATATGCAAATGACACACCCTTGCTTGCTGAAAACGAAGAGGACTTGAAGCACTTACTGATGAAGATCAAAGACTACAGCCTTCAGTATGGATTATACCTAAACATAAAATGAAAATCTGTACTACTGAGCCAATAAGCAACATCATGATAAACTGAGAAAATATTGAAGTTGTCAAGCATTTCTTTTAACTTGGATCTACGACCGATGCCCGTGGAAGCCACAGTCAAGAAATCACATGACACAGTACATTGGAAAAATCTGCTACAAAAGGCCTCTTTAAAGGGTTAAAAAGCAAATATGTCAGTTAGAGGAGTAAGGTATGCCTGACCCAAGCCATGGTATTTTCAATCTCCTCATATGTATGTGAAAGCTGGACAATGAATAAGGAAGACCGAAGAAGAATTGATGCCTTTGAACTGTGATGTTGGTGAAGAATGTTGAACGTACCATGGACGGCCAGAAGAACGAACAAATCTGTGTTGGAAGAAGTACAGCCAGAATACTTGTTAGAAGCTAGGATAGCAAGACTTCATCTCACTTACTTTAGACACATTGTCAGGAGGGATGAGTCCCTAGACAAGGACATCATGCCTGGTAAAGTAGAAGGTCAGCGAAAAAGAGGAAGACCTTCATCAAGATGGATTCTCACAGAGGCTGCAAAAATGGGCTCAAACACAGCAGCGATTGTGAGGATGAATGGACTTTCACCCTTTGTCAAAGATCAGCTCCCTGTAGATGGGCGAATTTACTATTGGGTTCTCAATTCTATTCCATTGGTCTGTGTGTCAGTCTGTCATTGAAACAGTACCAGGCTGTTTTGATTACCGTGGCTGTATAGTCAGTTTTGAGATCAGGCAGTGTGAGGCCTCCTACTTTGTTCTTCTTCTTTAACATTGCTTTAGCTATTTGGGGCTCCTTCCTTTCCATGTAAAGCTGGAGATAAGTTTTTTCATTTCATTAAAGAACGTTGTTGAGGTTTGGATTGGGATAACGTTCTATCTGTAGATCCTTTTTGGTAGTGTTGACCTTCTCACAATGTTAAGTCCTCTGATCCCTGAGCATGGAATGTTTTTCCATTTATGTAGATCTCTTAGTATCTTGCAATAGTGTTTTATAGTTTTCCTTGCATAAGTCTTTAACATCCCTGGTTAGGTTTATTCCTAGGTATTTTATCCTTTTGGGGGCTAATGTAAATAGTGTGATTTCTTGATTTCCTTTTCAGAGTCCTCCTTGTTAGTGTAGAGGAATCCAGCTGATTTTTTACGTGTTGATCTTTTACCCTGCCACTTTTCAGAATCTATTAGTTCCGGTAACTTTCTTGCAGAGTCTCTGGAATTTTCTATGTATAGGATCATGTCACCTGTGAATAAGGATAGTTTTACTCTTCCTTTCCAACTTGGATACCCTTTATTTCCCTTTCTTGCCTTATTGCTGTAGATAGGACATCCAGTACAATATTGAATAAGAGTGGTGATAGAGGGCATCCTTGTCTTGCTCCTGTTTTCAAGGGCAATGCTGTCAATCTTTCTCCATTGAGAATAATGTTGGCTGTTGGTTTTGCATATATGCCCTTAATTATGCTGAGGAATTTCCCTCCTTTTACTATTTTGCTGAAAGTTTTTATCAGTGCAGGTTCTTTCCCTGATATTGGGTGACAAATCTTGGGTAGTCAGGGTCCTTCCACAGCCGTTATTGGATCATGTGGTCCTTCCATGTTACTGCTAGCAGTTAGCGTATTCTCTGGAGGTCAGGGCAGGATGTCTCTGTATCCACTGTGAGGGAGTGGTTCCTGAATGGGCAGGATAGGCCTGCTGTGTGTGCACGAACTGACGTCTCAGTAGGTGGTGGGGTATCAAGGGTTTTCAGCAAGTGCAGATGGCCTGCAGGAACTGTTTGGGTGTGGGATGTGTGGTGCTGTAGATGGGTGGATGCTGGATGAGGGCATTAGGACCTCCCACTCATTGTTTGGCAGAGGTGAAGATGGCATCTGTCAGGATCTGACTGGCATTACTGATGAGGTGATGTATCTTTCCAGCTGGTCACCAGGGTGTGGGTGCAGGAAGCGTTCTTGCCAGTTGCTGGGTTGGACACTGTGTGTGTGCACCATTGGTTGCCAGGTGGTCGGGGAAAGGCTGCATGAGTCACCTGTCACTGGATGGGTGACACGGGAACTTGCACCACTGGTTGCTGGGTGGGCAAGGCAGCGTGGTTGTGGGAGGGGTGTCTCATGACTCTGGTCACCAGTCCAGTGGCAGGAGCACATGCTGGCAATTGTGGCATGGGCGGGGTGGGTTGGGGTGGGTGGAGCAGGCAGAAGCCTCCAACTGCAGGTCCGAAGGCATGGGAGCATGCACCATGGATCTCCAGGTGAGTGAGGTGGTGCAGGAATGGCCAGAGCAGGCATGGACCTCTGGTAGCAGGTCCAACAGCACAAGAGCATACACCAGCAATTGCCAGGTGGGCAAGGCAGGTCCGGGGGTGGATGAAAAGGGCATGAGCCTCCAGTTGCAGGTCTGATGGCATGGAAGTGCTCACAGTGGACCACCTCATGGGGGAGGGAAGGGAACCCACTCTTGGTTACTGGGAGGTTGGTGGAGAGGACAAGGAGAATGTGTTTCCCCAGTCTCTGGCATGGGTGCTGGGGTACTCGCCACAGAGTACAGCCAGCAATCATGACCTGGCTCTGACCAAATACGATCGTGCGTGTGTGTGTGTGTGTGTGTGCTGCCCAGAGTTTGGATGGGTGGAGGATCTCTAGTTGCCACTCCAGCTATCCTCCGCTCTGCCGGAACCACGCACCCAAATGATCAGGGACTGCTGCTGGTGAGTATTTCTGTCCCTATTTTCTAGCTCCTTCCCTGCTCTATGGTCACCTGGATCCCTAGGGCTCTTGTCCACCTTCCTGCACTTTCCCTCTTTAGATGCAGTTCAAGTTCTGTTCACTCTGCTTCCTTCCAGGTTTGTCTACACAGTATCTTTGTCTCCTATTGGGGATTCCATGAAGTTGCCTTCCTGTGCTCCTCACCTGTGAACACTGCTCATTTTGTCTCAAGATGGCCATGCTGTGCTAGGCTAGCTGGCAGGGTATCTATATCCATAAGTCTCCTTGTTCAGTGTTTTCATTCAGTTTCCCTTCCCTTAGGTGTTCGAGCTAATTCTTCATCCTTCTGTTTGCTGTTCTGGGTTCCCAGATTGTCATCTGTACCTGTTTCACTTGGTTTCTTGGCTCTTTGCTGTAAGGGGATGGCATGGTGTGAGTGACCATCTTGGTTCTACTCTCTCGGAATTTTGAAATACATAAAAACAAATAATCTACAAGGTGTGATACTAACTCTATGGGTTGCTCTAAGAATTTTATTTAAGTTACTGTTGACAGTTGCTAGGTGCAAAAGAAGTTTGAAAACGTATTAAAACTTATCTGAGATCTAATACGCCAGATGATCGCTTGAATTCTTCTGCAATCTTAGCAATTGAAAACAGTGGAGTCCAAAAGTAGATCTTAATGAAATGATTCAAATTTTTGCAAATTTAAGAGCAAGAAATTTTTTTTTCATTACTCAGTGTCTTTTATAATAGTTTCTACTTAATTGCTTATACAATTACACATTTTGTACTTTATTGTTTGATTATTATGTTTTTAACAAAAACAGTTGTCTTTTTTTGTATGTATCAGTTGTAATCAGGGCAGATCACCCATAATAGTTGTAATAATAATAAAGATGTTATCACTAAAGAAAATGTGATTTTTATATTTGATGTAGCCTGTGTGCAATGTTTATTTCTTACTTTGTTACTAATTATATTTTTAACACATTATTTTTCAATTATTTATTTGAAATAAAATAAGCAAATAAGTACTAGACTTTTTTTGGTACTACAATGTTAAAGGGGTGTCACGGATGGATGCCGTCTGCCCAAGGTGTGAAAACACACTGCTTTGGCCCTGCCTCTTTCTAATAAAACTCTGAATGGGTCCAGGTATCCACCTCCACCCCTTGGTTACATGCCTTGATGGAGGTACAGCCTTTTCCATCCTGCAGGTGGGTCTTGATAGGTCGCAACCAATCACCATGCTTCTGTTCCCCTTGCCAATGACTGGTTTAAGCTTGAGTTTGTGACCCATGAGACGTGAGGGCAGTCTACTGGCACCTTCTGAGAAAGGTCTCCTCTTTCTTCAATAGAGTGAGAGGCACAGAAGATAGGCCTCTCCTCTTCCACTCTGCAGTGGCTCCTCTGTATGGGCCCCCATCATCTCACCAGGAGGGAGGATAGTCTGACAGCAGGACCAACACAAGGAGGACAGAGCCAGTAGAAACACCAAGTAGGGTGCGAGCCCAGAGCTCCCCTACCTTTGGATTTCTTGTCATTTTGGAAAACAACTAATCATTATGACATCAGTTCAGGTAAAACTTTGTCTACTTGTAGTCGAAAACATCCTACTGATACTTTGTTCCTATGTCATATAATCTGTTGCCATCCAGTTGATTCTGACTCACAGGGACCCTATAGGATGGAGTAGAACTGCCCCATAGGGTTTCCAAGGAGTGGCTGATGGATTCAAACTGCTGACCTTTTAGTTAGCGGTGGAGCTCTTAACCACTGCGCCACCAAATCTTCTATGTCATATGCTCATGTGTTTTTGTGCACATGAATAGAAAAATAATCTGACCTACTTTTTCACTTCAAAAATGAACGTATTTCTATGACAATAAATATAGATCTAGATCATTATTTTTCAAATCTACAAAAGGATTTGATAAGTATAAATGCTCCATAATTTAAATCGTTTTCTATTATTGAATAGGAGCCCTGGTGGCGCAGTGGTTAAGGGCTCAGCTAACTGAAAGGTTGGCAGTTGGAACCCACCAGGTGCTCCATGGGAGAAATATGTGGCAGCCAGCTTCCATAAAGATTTACAGCCTTGGAAACCCTATGGGGCAGTTCTACTCAGTCTTATAGGGTCTCTATGGGTTGGAATCAACTCGACGGCAATAGGTTTGGTTTGGTTTGTATTATTGAATATTTGGAATAATTCAATTATTGCTATCACGAACAATTTTTATTCATTTTCTTAGGATACATCCCCAAGGTTAGTACCAGGTCTAAGCTTGTAGCAAGTACAGTTTAGAGTAAAGGGTGCTGCAGATAGTGCTTTATTAGCTAGCTTGAGGCTGAGACCCTGCTAATGTAGATCCAGACCTACTCATCCCCACGTTACTCACCATGATCAACTTGTACCCATGGGCATGGCTGGGGGAGGATGGAGGAGTTTGGGCGGTGAGAGCTTGAAAGAGGGTAGGAGTGAAAAGAGGAGATTGTTGATGGCAGGTTCTTTGGACTGGGTTTGAGTTCCAGGGGGACAAAGGGGCAATGGCCAGAAGTTGACCAAATTCTAAATGCTACTCTTTCCCATTTAGAGCTGATTCTGGACCCTTGTAACAGAGGGAGGCACCAAGCTGTGGAGGAAGCCCCTCTCACCTGTTTCTGGTAAGATTGCTCTGGCTGCAAATAGCAGAAACCAGTCTAAACAGATAGGGGTTTACTGTCAGTCTCTAACAAGAAACCTAGACATAGACATTGGTGACACTGGAGGGCCAAATTAGGACTTTTGTGGGCCCTAGGCACTTTTACCTTCAGGGAGCACTTCTTCCATAAATGCTATTAACCATTATCTTTGTAACTGTATTGGCATAGATGGATATATAATACCATATGCTGTTGCTGTTTTATTAGGTGCCAGCGAGTCGTAGCAACCTTATATACAACAGAGCGAAATATTGCCCAGTCCTGCGCCATCCTCACACTCGTTGCTATGTTTAAGCCCATTGTTGCAGCCACTATGTCAGTCCCTCTCGTTGAGGGCCTTCCTCTTTTTTGCTGACCCTCTACTTCCAGCGTCACAGCAACACCTAACCCACCACAGTATGACAAACTGACAGACAAGGGGTGGAATAATATATATTAATATCGTATTTTGAAATGTTTTCTTCAGCCTAAAATGAATTAAAGCAATAAAATGCCTTGAGAGTTGTCCTGAAGTATGTAGGATACTTGGAAAACAAGTGCTAAGGAGCTTTATAAAATATCCAGTAACCAAGCTAGTTTACAGGCTTATTCTCGGTGACCATTACAGAAAGCCTTAAGTACAGCTCCAGCGCCATCTTGTGGGTAATATTGAGATCAGCACCTCTAAACAAGAAGAAAAGTGCAGAGCAGAGGTATGGAGGTAACATATTCTGGGAGGGTGAGTAGTCAGGTATCCTTGAAAGTTTGGGGAAGGGTATGGGCAGATGCAACTGGAAAAGTGGGCTGGGGCCAGCTGCTGAAAGAGGGCTTTATCTCATAGGCCCTGAAGGGTTTTTAACAGCTCAGTGACATGATCTGAAGTGTGTTTTAGGATAATTCAGCCCTGTATGCCTACTGCCTAAATTATCCTAAAACACACATCTGATCATGTCACTGAGGCACAGTGGTTAAATGCTCAGCTGCTAACTGAAAGGTCAGTGGTTCAAACCCATCAGCCGCTGTACGGGAGAAAGATGTGGCAGCCCGCTTCGGTAAAGATTTACAGCCTTGGGAACCTTATGGGGGCAGTTCTACTCTATCCTATAGAGTCACTATGAGTCAGAATCGATTTAACAGCAATGGGTTTGGGTTTGGGTTTTTAGGTACGTAGGCATAGAGGGAGAAAGAATCATATGCTATGGGATCAGATACATTCATGTCTATGCTTACTGCCTGAATTACTGGGCCAGACCACTGGAACAGCCGCCCCCTGCTCTAGTACATAAGTAGGGATACATATAATGTTGTTGTTGTTAGGTGCCATCGAGTCAGTTCTGACTCATAGTGACCCTATGTACTACAGAATGAAACACTGCCTGGTCCTTCGCCATCCTCACAATCCTTATGCTTGAGCCCATTGTTGCAGCCACCGTGTCAGTCTGTCTCGTTGAGGGTCTTCCTCTTCTTTGATGACCCTCTACTTTACCAAGTATGATGTCTTTCTCCAGGGACTGATCCCTCCTGATAACATGTCCAAAGTATGTAAGAAGTAGTCTCGCATGCTTGCTTCCAAGGAGCATTCTGGTTGTACTTCTTCCAAGACAGATTTGTTCGTTCTTTTGGCAGTCCATGGTATATTCAGTATTCTTCGCCAACACCACAGTTCAAAGTCATCAATTCTTCTTCAGTCTTCCTTATTCATTGTCGAGCTTTCGCATGCATATGAGGTCACTGAAAACACCATGGCTTGGGTCAGGCTCACCTTAGTCTTCAAGGTGACATCTTTGCTTTTCAACACTTTCAAGAGGTATTTTGCAAGCCTACTTGCCCAATGCAATGTGTCCTTTGATTTCTTGACTGCTGCTTCCATGCGTGTTGATTGTGGATCCAAGTAAAATGAAATCCTTGACAACCTCAATCTTTTCTCCATTTATCATGAAGTTGCTTATTGGTCCAGTTGTGAGGATTTTTGTCTTCTTTATGTTGAGGTGTAATCCATACTGAAGGCTGTGGTCTTTGAGCTTCATCAGTAAGTGTCTGGCCTAGCCCCGCTGTACAGATGGGAACATTAAGGCTTGTTCAAAGAGGTTAAGTCGCTTGCCCAGGGTTGCATGATAAATCAGCACAGAAGTCGAGATTCTGATCCATATTCACCTGACTCCAGAGACAGTGCTCAGGAAAGCCAAGGGAGCCCGGAGCATTGGGACTTGGAGATTGGTGTCTGGGGAAGGAGGAAGTACACATTCAGGCATTCTTGAAAGACCAGAGGAGCCTGGACAGAACTCAGGGATAACTCTACCTCAAGGTGTCAGATTAGGGAATGGACAGGTCTCCCGTGGTGCCTCCAACCCAACCCTGGATGTCTGAGGAAGGAGTCTAACACAGGCTGCTGGTCCTCTTGGCCTAGATTTGTCCAGCACCTGGGGCTGTGGACAGAAAGCAGGCAGTGAGGAACCCAGTGTATCTGTTCTCCTACTGCTACTAGGGGTCTACCAATGTGAGGTTTATTTTCTTTTCACTTGGAAAACAAGCCCAGATATGGGCAATCTGAGGCTGCTATGGCAGTTCAACCATGCCAGCAGGTCTCAGGGGTCCTTCTTATTGTCCATTCGGCCATGCTTCTAGAGATGGGCAAGGAAGAACACAAGGGGCTGAACGCCCAGTGGCTTCCTCCTACAGCTCATTGGCCAGAGCATAGTCATGACCACCCCAACCATAAAGGGGGCTGAGAAATGAGAATTTTTATGTGGGCATTTTGCTGCCTGTAGAAACATAGATTCCGTTAATAAGGAAGAAGAGAAGGTGTACTGGGGAGGAAGCAGCTCTCTCTGGCACACACTGCAATCCAGGCTTGCTGCTTTCTCTGTCATCCCAGAGGGCTGAAAAGATAAGAAGAACTTTATCTTCATGATACTTGCTGTTTCTTCATCACTTCTTAGGTACAATAATAACAGCTACACTTACTCATTTACAGATATTTATCTGATAGGCCAACTACAAGCCAGGCGCAGTGTTGGCAGCTGTGTCTGAGATGGTAAGGTGAATGCGCAAGGCCTGCCATGAGTCGACCCCATCTCATGGCGACCCCACGCACAACACAGTGAAACGCAGCCTGGTCCAACAAGCATCTCCATGATAGGGCGTGGATTGGACCGTTGCAATCCATAGAGTTTTCACTGGCTTATTTTCGAAAGTAGATCACCAGGCGCTTTTTCCTTGCCTGACTTAGTCTGGAAGCTCTGCTGAAACCTGTTCAGCATCATAGCAAAATGCAAGCCCCCGCTGACAGACAGGGGGTGGCTGTCCATAAGGTGCATTGGCCAGGAATCAAAAGTGGGTCTTTCTCAGGGAAGGTGAGAATTGTACTACTGAACCACCATTGTTCCCTTATAGGACAGGGTAGAATTGCCCCATAGGGTTTCCAAGGAGCAGCTGGTGGACTGGAACTGCTGACTTTCTGGTTAGCAGCCGAGCTCTTAACCACTGTGCCACCGGGGCTCGTAACATGTATTGCTTTGTTTAATTCTCACAGCAGTGCTGGGAAGTAAGTACTGTTATCCCCATCTTATGGACAAGTAAATGGAGGCTATCATGGATTGAATTGTGTCCCCTAAAAGTATGTATATCAATTTGGCTAGGCCATGATTCTAAGTATTTTGTGATTATCCACCATTTTGTCATCTGATGTGATTTTCCTATGTGTTGTAAATCCTGTCTCTATGATGTTGATGAAATGGGATTAGCGACAGTTACATTAATGAGGCAGGGCTCAATCTACAAGATTGGATTGTGTCTTGAGCTAATCTGTTTTGAGATATAAAAGAAAAAATGAGCAGAGAGATAGGGGAACCTCATACCAGCAAGAAAGCAGTGACGGGAGCAGAGCGTGTCCTTTGGATTCAAGGTTCCTGCACTGAGAAGCTCTGAAACCAGAGGAAGATAAATGACAAGGAACTTCCTCTGGAACTGACAGAAAGAGAAAGCCTTCCCCTGGAGCTGGCTCCCTGATTTGGACTTGTAGCCTCCTAGACTGTGAAAGAATAAACTGTTTGATAAAGCCATCTACTTGTGGTATTTCCGTTATAGCAGCACTAGATAACTAAGACAGAGGCTCTGAAAGGAGGATAAAAATCTATTCAGGGCTCTACAGTCAGTGTAACAGAGTTAGAATTCCAGCCCATGCTGGTTCCCCTCCAAAGCTTTGGCTCTTTACGATTATTTCATACCAGTGGTCCCCAACTCTAGCTGCATGGGAACCACCCAGAGAACGCTTATAAAATCCAATGCTAGGACCTACCCGCCCAAAGATTCTGATTTATTTGGTTGGAGGTGGAGCCTGGGCATCAGTATTTTCTTATTTAATCCTCACAATGACTGGAGACAGAGGGATTTTCCTCTCTACTTAAAATCAAGAAGACTGAGAGTAGAGAGGTGGATTCACTTGCCCGAAGTCACACAGCTAGTCCACACGGAGGCTAAGATGTGCCTAGGTATCTCTGCCGTCTCTAAAGAGCTATCCTTAGCGCCAGAAAAAGGCAGTCTCCGTAAAGTTAGGGGATACATTGGCCAAGCCCTCTGCCCCTGGCAGCCCCAGGAGCCTCCCCGGAATGTGTGCATGAGGGGCAGGGCACCAGGTGGCGAGTGGGTGATAACTGGGCCTGGCCATGCCAGGATGTGCGGCGGGCGCCCAGCCCACCAAAGGCAGAGGTGTGGCCGGGGCGGACATGGGATGCACTTTTTCCCCAGCACAACAGGCTGAGGGCTTCCTCCTCTCCAGCTGAGCCCTGCTTGATATGTCAGGCCCAAATGGGTCACTTGCCAGGGACCAGAGGGCTGGCAGGCGAGCAGGGGCCCAGGGCCAACCCCTGGAGGAAGTCACATGGCTGGGGTCACAGGCCTGCCCCAGGAATGGTGAAGGGAGGGAGATATTTCATGCCCGAGAGGAAGGACCCAGCCCACGAGATGAATCACCCGGGACAGAGATTATCCTGAGGAAGGCCTTGGGGGGGGATTGCGATAAACGTCCTCCCCCCAAGGTGACCAGGAGCCCATGGTCAGCGGCTCATGATCGATGAGGCAAAGCGTGGCTGGAGCACTCAGATGCAGCTGAGAAGCCCACTGCTCCAGGTGTTTTCTAGAAGTGATATCTCGGTGACCACACAACGTGGGGATGAGCACCTCTACTCTGAAAAACGGAGCTTCAGAGATATGTCATCTGCTCAAGGCCACACAGTCAGTGAGGGGCGGAGATGGACTGTGAGTGGGGGTCTGTCTCTCTATGACTGCCAGCTTGCCTTCCTGAAGCCGAGAGCGAAGACTGCTACTGCCCTCTCTGCTCCCCCAGGTGCACCCTGAATGTACATGAACTTTCACAGATTAAACAACCAGGGTCTAGACTCCTAATGGCAAGCTAGGCCTCAGGTCTTATGATTGCTTCTGAGCGGAGTGATAGATTTGCCCAAACTCCCCATTGTACGAATGGGAAGTATGGAGTCCAGTGAGGGCAAAGGACTCACCCAAGATTCCAGGGTAAGTAGGGGCAGAGGCTGACTTGATGTAACCCCTGCCTCCCAGCCCACAGGTCAGTGCACTGTACTATGGTTCGGAGTCAAAAGTATTATGGTGGTTCTGCCACATGCTGCGAAATGGATGAACACTGAATACATTATGGGGAGTAAAATAACTCAGATCCCTCTTATTCAAAACATCTAGAATAGGCAAATGCATAGAGATACAAGATTATTAGTGGTTGCCAGGGGCTGGGGAGTGGGTGAACGGGAAGTTATTGCTTTCGGGGTACTGAGTATCTGTTGGGGCTGAAGAAAATCTTCTGGAAATATATAGTAGATATGGTTGCACAATGTGAGTGTAATTGATGTCACTGAATTGTACACTTAAAAATGGTTAAAATGACATTTTTTGTGTGTGATATATATTTTACCACAATAAAATTATTTTTATAAAAGCATTACTCCAGAACAACTTTTGGATCTCTGAGTGTGGCCCTAGACCAGCAGCACCAGCGTTCCCTGGGAACTTGTTAAACATGCGAATTCTTGGGCCCCACCCCAGATGGACTGCATGGGGGCAGCATGCTGGGTGTTAACAAGACCGCAGGTGATTCTGATGCCCTCTAAAGTCTGAGAGTTACCCCTCTAGGTTATTGTCCTATTAAAAACCCTCTGCCGTCAAGTAGATTCCGACTCATAGCGACCCTATAGGACAGAGTAGAACTGCCCCCATAGGATTTCCAAGGCTGTAATCTTTATGGAAGCAGACTGCCACATCTTTCTCCTGCTGAGTAGCTGGCGGGTTTGAACCACTGACCTTCTGGTTAGCAGCCGAACGCTTAACCATTGTGTCATCAGGGCTCCAGGTTATTGCCACCAAACCCCAAGGTCCACACGTGTGTGCACACACACACACACACACTCACACTCATACTGTAGTTATTTAGTGTAGAATGACCTTACAATGCTCTTGTAGACAATCCCATTCAAGTGATGGCCCATCCATGGTCTCACAAACCTTCAGAAATCAACAGTGATTGTGGGTCTAAAATTTGAAGAATGTGCAGACCCCTTTAAAGGGCAAAACTTCTTGCATGCAGTTCCCCTGCACAAAATATTGGTTTAGCTAATTTTTATTACACTATTTCTTAAATATGTACTATCATAAAACTAAGGGTAGGCTCTTAGGCAATTCTAACACCAACAAGTTCCAGATTAAATATAAACAATAGCTACAATCAACACTCCAAGACTATGTGAATTTTAAATGAATGATGTTGACGATACGGCCAAAAAAGCTGATTTGCTGAAGCCAAGAGGCAGCTTGCAGCCTGACCATCATATATGGCTGTTACCAGACGGACCTTTTAAATTTGGCACTGTGTATTATTTCCCAGGAGCCCTGGTGGTGCAGTGGTTAAGAGCTCAGACTGCTAACCAAAAGGTCGACAGTTTGAATCCGCCAGCTGCTCCTTGGAAACCCGATGGGGCAGTTCTACTCTATCCCATAGGCAATGGGTTTGGTTTTTTTAAAAAATTATTCTCCTATGTTGTAGGATGACTCAGTTTTCACCCCTTCTCTCTATCCCAACTCCTAATGGTCCTTCACACTTCACAAGAGGTTCAATGCACTATTTGCATATTGCCCACCTCTGCTTTCTTCTCATTTGCTCCAAATCACCAAAGTGGTTTGAGCTGGCAACCTCACAGCTATAAACACAAACGCAAACTCAAGCAGTGAAATCAATTAGAGCGTTGTTCTCAGTTATAACAGGAACCCTGGTGGTGCAGTGGTTATAAGCGTTCAGCTGCTAACCAAAAGGTCAGTGGTTCAAACCTACCAGCTGCTCCGTGGGATAAAGACGTGGCAGTCTGCTACATAAAGATTACAGCCTTGGAAACCGTTCGGGGCAGCTCTACTCTGTCCTATAGGGTCGCTATGAGTTGGAATCTACTCGACAGAGGTGTTTTTTTTTTTTTTGGTTTTCTCAGTTATAAAGCTGACATTCTATTAGTTCAAAATATGTAGACGTAGATTAATGTTGAAGTGAAAACAAACCAAAACCAAATCCATTGCCACTGAGTCGATTCCAACTCATAGAGACCCTATACGACACAGTAGAACTGCCCCGAAGGGTTTCCAGGGAGCAGCTGGTGGATTTGAAGTGCCAACCTTTGGTTAGAGCCGTAGCTCTTAACCACTGCGCCACCAGGGCTCCTGAAGTGAAAACAAGACATTAAAAAATTCTCCCTCTTAGAGCCTTAAGCATGCCTCTCTGGAAGCCCCATTTGGAGAGACACAGACATACACCTGGGATGCCTGGCCCCATGGTAGAGCTGGAGAAGTCAAGGACCAGAGAAGAGCGGGACCTGCTCTTCCTTTCTCTGGTCCCTCTAACCTCCAGCAGCTGAGTTCCCATCAGTGAGAAGGACTGGGTCTCAGCCACAGTTGTCCCCAAATGCAAGAGACCGCCCTGAAATGAGGTGAGCCTCCTCCCTGAGAAATGTTTGAGCAGATGCAATACAGAGATGCTGGACTCAGGGAGGCTGTCCCAGAGGAGGCATAGGCACTGCATGAGGACTGGACCACAGCAGGGATCCCCAAAGGCTTCAACAGCATCAGACTTGGCTGACACCTGGGGAGTGGTTATAAGAAGAGAAATGACACCTCCAGTCCAGCCTCAGAGGTCCGGAGTGGGGCCTGGGCATCTGGGTTTACAACCCGACACACATGAATGTTTGAGAAACATTGGCCTAGACGACCTTTAAAATTCCGTCCGAGTCTAAAGTGCTGGATTCCAATTCTCATCATCATCGACGGTCTCATGTATTGAGTGCGTGATATACGCTAAATGCTTTGCATGTGTGACTGCATGTAACCCTCACTCATGAAGTAACATTAATATTAATCCCATTTTACAAGTGAGGAAACTGAGGCTGAGGGAGATGAACCATTTTCCTGCCATCACGCAGCAAGCGGTTGAGCCGAGAGTCCAGGCTGGGTCTGTGGTCCCAAAGCCCTCGGCAGCATGGTCTTGGGGGCTCTGGTTTGATATCTGACTCTGCCTCTCACTGTTTATGTGTCTTGGGAGCCTCTTGTACCTGCTTTGGGGTGCAGTCTCCCCATGCATGGAATGGACGGTCTCTTTGTACCCTCACTGCTCCATGATGTCTGCAGGCTGGGCAATCAACAGGACTCTGGCAGCAGGAGGAGGGAGACACTGCTTTTCCAGCCCTGATGCCCATGTTCCAACTCCTCCCATTCAGGATGCTGCAGCCTGGCCCGGCCCAGCCTGGCCCCACCTGTGCTAATCACTGAATCACCGGCCCGGGTGAGGCCCACCTCGTGCATAGCCATGGAAGGGCTGGAGTGGTTCCTCATGAAGATGAAATCAGTGTGGAGGCCGCCAGAGGGGCGGGGAGATGTGGGAAAAAACCAAAAGGGAATAGCGATAGCTAGCTAGATGCTGGATGCTGGGCAAGTGACTTCACCTCTCAACACCTCCCTTTCCTCTTCTAAAAATGGGACTGTCATGAGGAGCAAGGGCCGGTGGGGGTTCGGTGGTAGAATTCTCGTCTTCCATGCGGGAAACTCAGGTTTTATTCTTGGCCAAAGCACCTCAAGCGCAGCCACTGCTCAGCCCATTCACGGCAGTGGATGGCTTGCGTGTTGCTATAATGCAAAACAGGTTTCAGCGGAGCTTCCAGACTAAGAGGACTAGAAAGAAAGGCCTGGCAATCTACTTTAGAAAATCAGCCAAAGAAAACCCTATGGATTACAACCATCCCATCCTGTTGTGCATGGAGTCAGGGCCATGAGTCAGGGCCAACTTGACAGCAGCCAACAACAACAACGAGTAGTAAATGAGATCCACTCATTGATTCATTTATCCATTGAGAGTTGACTGTGTGCTGGGCATCATTCAGGAAATGCATCAGTGAAGAGTGTCAAGTCTCCCCACCTCCTTTGGCTAACAGTGCAGTGGGGACTATAGGCAAAAACAAGTCAACACATAAACATATAGTGTAGAGTTGGGGTGGTGGGGATAGGTGGTAGGAAGATAAAGTAGGGGTAAGACAGGGTCTAGAGAGTGCCGTGAATGGGCTGGTTGCCTGGGGACAACTTCCTGGGAGGTGATATTCTGCTTGAGTGAAAGGAGGGGCAAAGCATACGGCTCTCTGGGGGACAAGGGTTACAGGCAGTGAAGAAATAAAAAGAATCCCCAAGGGACCCTGGCACATGGAGTTGTTGTTGTTAGATGCCATCGAGTCAGCCCCTTGCACAACAGGATTGGACCATTGTCCTCCATAGGGTTCTTATAGGCTGATTTTCAGAAGTAGATCATCAGGCCTTTCTTTCAAGTCCGTCTTAATCTGGAAGCTCCACTGAAACCTGTCCAGCATCATAGCAACTCACAAACCTCCACTGACAGATGGGTGGTAACTGCGCATGAGGTGCATTGGACAGGAATCGACCCAGGGTCTTTTGCATGGAAGGGGAGAATGCTACCACTGCCCTCTGGCACATAATAGGTGCTCAATAAACGGTACACGCTCTTATAGCTCAGAGGAAGGGCTCACATCCTTATTTTACCAGCTGCGTGGACTTTGTCCTACTGCTGCTGTCCTGTGTGGGAACGTGATCTGCAGGCCCCGGCTGCTTGTTCTCCTTGCTCTTGTCCTGGCAGAGGGACCTGAGGACTGACGGCCCTGAGACTGCAGGAGGAGGAGCTTCTGGTGGAGAGAGGCTGCACAGCCTCCCAGCAGCACCTTGCACCCAGTGGGCAGCTCCCCCAGTGGAGACATGGTGCCGGTCAGAGGGGGATGAATGCTGGAAAGTCACAAAATAATGGAGGCTCTCCTTGCTTGGGAACACCTAGGTGGAACTGGTCACCCCTGTTCATACACCCTGGCGGCTTTCCTCAGCTACAGGGTGAAGTTAGCACATCTTTACAACAGACTCCGGAACGACTTCTGCAGCCTGCTTTCAACAACTTCTCTTCGTGATCCGTCCACTCTCCAAGGCTGCTGACCCAGCGTCTTGTGAGTATTGCCTGAGCGTCCCAACTGGGTCTGCCCTCTGGAGGAGCTCAGGCAGGGAGGGAGGTGATGCCGGGTGGTGGCTGCTGAGCGAGGCCAGCGCGGGGCTGTGGGAGGCCAGTGTCCCAGGAGAAGGAGGAGTTGGTCCCCTTCTGGAGGAGGCGAATTGAGCCTTAGAGCACGCTTTCACTGTTCAGTCCTCAGTGCAAATGTCTCCTGTTCTGACCGCTCTAGTTCAAGTTCCCCACAAAGCCACCCTCTGCCACATCTCTTCATTTCCTTCCAGCATGATCCCCGTACGAAAATTTCTATTTCCTTCATCCACTCATTCAGCAAAACCTGTGTGCCCAGCACGGTGCCAGTGCAGGAGGCTGGTGAACGAGGTGGGCCATCTGGCCCCCGGCCTCATGGAGCTGCCCTTCCCAGGGAGGGAGAGACACAAGCAATAAGTGCAGAAATAAAGGGGGCACTTTCTGAGAGTGGCTCATGCTGTGAAGGGAATTAAATGGGGTGAGGTGATGGAAGGCGGCTGGGCCTCTCTGAGGAAGTGACTTTCTCAAAGAGTAATGACAAAGCTGAGATGATTTCCCATCAACAGAGTGCCTAGCATATAGCAGGGTGCCTAGCATATATTATGAGGTTAACATTCCATTCTAACCTCATTCTCTTGGCTTCCATGAAAGATCTCCCCCTGCCCCAAACTCCCATATTCCCTGTATTCCTTCATGTTGAAACAAAAATCCGGTCGCCATCAAGTTGACTCCGATTCATGGCGACCCCATGTATGACAGAGTAAAACTGTGCTCCATCGGGTTTTCAGTGGCTGATTTTTCAGAAGTAGATTGCCAGGCCTTTCTTCTAAGCCTTCTCTGGTTGGACCCAAACCTTCATCCTTTTGGTTAGCAGCCGAGCTCGTTAACTTGTTTGGACTCCCTGTTGAAAGAGGCCACACTTTTCCAGCAAGCCTCTCCAGACAGAATGAGCACGGGGAACCTGGCTCCCTGAACTCTCCTTATCTCCCAGCTGCTCTCAGCAGCTCCAAATATTCTAATCATAAAAGCTTTTCCTACGGTTTGTGTTGCTGAAGTTTTTTTTTTTTTTTTTTTTTAATAATCATTGTCATGGATTGAATTATGTGCCTCCAAAATATCTGTCAACTTGGCTAGGTCATGATTCCCAGTATCGTGTGAGTGTCTACCATTTTGTCATCTGATGTGATTTTCTTAGGTGGTGTAAATTCTATCTCTATGATGTTAATGAGATGGGATTGGCAGCAGTTATACAGACTCAATCTACAAGATTAATCTACAATTTTAAGCCGATCTCTTTTGAGACATAAAACAGAGAAGCCAGCAGAGAGACAGGGGGAAATCATACAACCAAGAAAGTAGCACCTGGAGCAGAGTGCGTCCTTTAGACCCGGGGTCCCTGCACTGAGAAGCTCCTAGACCAGGGGAAGATTGATGACAAGGACCTTACTCCAAAGCCAACAGAGAGAGAAAGCTTTCCCCTGGAGCTGGCACCCAGAATTCAGACTTCTAGCCTCCCAGACTGTGAGAGAATAAACTTCTGTTTGTTAAAGCCGTCCACCTGTGGTATTTCTGTGATAGCAACACTAGATGGCTAGGATAATCACCAATGAAGAAAACAAAAGAGTAAATACGTGGGCAGACTCTACAGTCCCATCTCCTGGGCGCCCTCCAACGAGACTGCTGTAAACACAGGTGTCTTTTCCTGATCAGTGGTGGCACCCAGTGACAGTCGTGGCCTCCCTATAACTTAGTTCTACAAATGTGTACATGACACTCACTATGTTCCAGGCAGTGTTAAAAGCACCACACAGGTAGCATCTCAAGTCTCTCAAGCACCCTAGGAGGTAGACACTATTACTATCCCCAGGTCACAGATGAGAGAACTGAGGCACGGAGAAAATTAAGTCACTTTCCCAAGATGACAAAGATAATAAACCGTGGAGCCATAATTTGAGCTTCTCTAGAGCCCTCATTTAAGGCAGTCTCTGATACATAGTCTGGCCAACTGGCTGGAAGAGATCTTTATTCGTGCCCATTCCAAGGAAAGGTGATCTAACAGAATGCGGAAATTATCAAACAGTATCGTTAACAACATATGCAAGTAAAATTTTGCTGAAGATAATTAAAAAATGGTAGCAACCGTACATCGACAGGGAACAGCCAGAAATTCAAGCTGGATTCAGAAGAGGATGTGGAACCTGGGATATCATTGCCCATGTCAGATGGATCTTGGCTAAAAGCAGGGAATACCAGGAAGATGTTTACTTGTGGTTTATTGACTACGCAAAAGCATTCAACTGCGTGGATCATAACAAATTATGGATAACATTGGGAAGAATGGGAATTCCAGAACACTTAATTGTGCTCATGGTGAACCTGTACATAGAACAAGAGGCAGTCGTTTGAACAGAACAAGGGGAGACTGCGTGTTTTAAAATCAGGAAAGTTGTGTGTCAGGGTTGCATCCTTTTACCCTACTTATTCAATTTGTATGCTGAGCAAATAGTCTGAGAAACTGGCCTATATGAACAAGAATGTGACATCAGGATTGGAGGAAGACTCAGTACCAACTTGCTATATGCAGATGACACAACCTTGCTTGCTGAAAGCGAAGAGGACTTGAAGCCCTTGCTGATGAAGATCAAAGACTACACCCTTCAGAATGGATTACACCTCAACATAAAACAAAAACCCTCGCAACCCGACCAATAAGCAACATCATGATAAACGGAGAAAAGACTGAAGTTGTCAAGGATTTCATTTTACTTGGATCCACAATCAACGCCCGTGGAAGCAGCGGTCAAGAAATCAAACGACGTATTGCATTGGGCAAATCTGCTGCAAAAGACCTCTTTAAAATGTTAAAAAGTAAAGATGTCACTTTGAGGACTAACGCACACCTGACCCAAGCCGTGGTGTTTTCAATCACCTCATATACATGCGAAAGCTGGACAATGAATAAGGAAGACCAAAGAAGAATTGATGTCTTTGAATTATGGTGTGGGTGAAGAGTATTGAATACACCATGCACTTCCAGAAGAACGAACAAATCTGTCTCGGAAGAAGTACAACAAGAATGCTCCTTAGAAGCGAGGATGGTGAGACTTTGTCTCACATACTTTGGACACTTTATCAGGAGGGTCCAGTCCCTGAAGAACGACATCATGCTTGGTAAAGTAGAGGTCATCGAAAAAGAGGAAGACCCCCAAAGGGATGGATTGACACAGTGGCTGCAACAATGGGCTCATAGCAACGACTGTGAGGATGGCGCAGGACAGGGCAGCGTTTCATTCTGGTGTTTTCAGAACCGACTCGACGGCACCTAAGAACAACATAACAACTGAGCTATAGTAGGGCTTAATGCATGTTCGTAATACTTATTCTTATGGTCCCCTGGGATCCAAGAAGTTCCCTGGGAGGTGCAAACAGTTTGCTCTCAGCTACTAACACAAAGGTTGGTGGTTCAAACCCACCCAGTGGCACTGTGGAAGAAAGGCATGGTAATATGCTTCCATAAAGATTACAGCCAAGAAACCCTATGGAGTGGTTCTATTCTGTAACACATGGTCTTGACTGGCAACGGGTTTGGGTTTGTTTGTTGGGATGCAAGCAGCCATGACATCTGTCTCCAGCAGGGGGCGCCAAAGCCTCTGGCTGACTGCACCTGCCTCAGGTAAGCTTGGTTTGGCTAAAAGTGGAACAAAACTGGCTGAAGAGAGATGCCCTTCTCTTCTCTTGATCCAGGCAGAGGGAGCCAAATGGTTGGAAAGATTCTGGGTTAATATGTGTCTGCTAAAGAAAAACTTTCTGTAATGGGTCCCCTTGAATCACTAGACATTTATTCACACCTGGTCTTGGAATGAATTAGACACAGTTCTCCTCTTGGGGGCAGCTTCCAGCAGAATCAAGGACTAAATAACCTAGGAATTATTAGCCCCATTTTAGAGATGAGAAGCTGGAAGCCCAATGAGTTTTGAAAACACACACAAAACTGTCCTGTGTCATGCAGCTATTCAGTGGCACAGCTAGGATTTGGATCCAGGTTTATTTGACCCCAAAGTAATTTTTTTATTTTTGTTAAACAAGCCAAGGTCTTCAGTTAATTCAAGCCTTGTTCTGGGTGCTGGGGATACAGAGACAGAGGAGACAGGGTTCTTCTAGCAAGGGGCTTACATTCTAACAGAGGAGAGAGGAATTGAGCTCAGACATCATTCAGGGTGGAGAGGGCTCTGCCAGGATCAGCCCAGGAACTGTAGGGGCACAAAGGAAGAAACGCATGAAAATGTGCTGCCTAGGAAGGAGATCCTATCTGCTGTGTTCACTGATGTGTCCCCATACCTGGGACAGGGCCTGGCACACTTTAATCCTCAATAAATGTTTGGAGAATGAATGAGAAAGAGACCAAGCACCTAGGATAGAAGCAACATTGATTAAGGAAGGCTTTGCAGGTGAAATTGATATTTGGGTGGGCCTTGAAGGATAAATAGGAGTATACCAGATAGAAAAGTGAGATAAAGGCATTCTAGGCATATGCAAAGGAATGAAGACATGACAGAGTGGAGTAGTAGTGGTCTCTCAACTTTTTTTTTTTTTTAATCACCAGCCACAATATACAAACATGGTGGTCCACTACACATACACTGACACAGACAGACAGACACATGCACAGCTGAAACCCTAATTATGTGCAATGCCCTTTGTTATTTTCTGGTCTATTTCCTTTTTGTAAATGCTAGTGGCAACCCCCTAATTTGTTGTGATACAGGCACAGCAGTTTGGAAAAGGTAGAGAGTGGAAGGGTAATTTGGAGCCAGACTGTAAAGATCTTTGGAAGCGAGGGTGACGAGTCTGGAGCCTTTCCAGTCCTTGCCTCCCTTGCCTTCTCTGTGAAGTCTGACCCTGCAGACCCCTTTCTCCTCTCTCCTCCTGCCTCTCTGGCTTAGTCCTCTTCGGTCGCCCTTAGTTGCTTCTTTTCTCTTTTCCCGAGCTGGTTCTTTAACTCATGCAGAGTTTCTGGGACTCAGCACTAGGCCTTCCCCATTCATCCGTCTCAGCCTCCAAAGCTTCCTGTTCACACCAGGGTCTGAATGACTGCCCATTTCTGACTGTGGAGCCCCCATCACTCTTGATAGCCCAAATCTGTCACCCCTGAGTACCAGGCACACACATTCCTCTGCCTCCTGAATATGTCCTCTTCAGTGACCTACAGACACATCAGACAGCACACTCAACATTGTATCCATCTCCCTCAAACATGCTCCTCTCCCATCCCTTCCCCATGTTGTCCTCACCAGCCACCATGTCTCACAAAATCCTGTCCTTAGGGCCTCCCCCACCCTGTCTATTCTGCCTTCAAGATAGCTCTCGCATTCCTCCATGTCTCTCCTTGCCATCTGCCACCACCCTTGCTCAGGCTGGTCTCCTCTCCTCTGGACAACTGTGGAGACCCCATGCCTTGCCCCTTGTTTCCAGCTCCCTTCTATTGACTTACCACAACAGCCTCCATGAACCCTCTGAGACTTAAATCCGATCATGCAATGCCCTTGCTTCCCTTTCTGATAAAGCCCAAACTTATTAATATGCTATAAGTGTGTCCTCAGATCCCTGCTGGTCCTCTTCCCTGCAACTCTGCCCCCCACCCCCACTCTCTCTAACACTCCATTCTCCAGTCACTTTGGACCATCCATGGATCCTGCTTTCTCTTGCTTCCCAAACTACCTAGTTAACACCAGCTCATTCCTTCAGGATCCCACTTTAGAAACATCTCCTCCAGGAAACCTTCCCTAACTCACCCAGCCTGGATTAGGAGCCACCTCCTCTGTGTTCCCACAGTCCTTTCTGTATCCCCCATCGTGCTACCTAACGCCTTCTTTTCTATCACACTGAATCTCTCTTCTCCATTAGATGGCAGCATAACTGAGGGGTTAAGAGCTGAAGCTGAAGCCAGTACTCTCTAGGTTCAAATCCCAGCTCTGCCATGTACTGGCTGTGGGAGTGTGTGACTTTATTTAATCCCCCCAGGATTCACATTCCTCCTACTGTAAAATAATGATGATAATGATGATGATAACAATAATATTAATAAGAAGAATAGCACCTACCTCATAGCATTGCTAGTGGAGTAAGTGAGTTAATATGCTAAAGTTTTTAATGTTAACTGCTAACCAAAAGGCTGGTGGTTCAAACTCACCTGGTGGTGGTGGAAGAAAAGACCTGGCAATCTGCTTCCATAAAGATGACAGCCAAGAAAATACTATACAGCAGTTCTACTCTGTAACACGAGTTACTACGAGTCAGAACTGACTGGATGGCAACCACCAACAACCACTACATGCTTAATAATTAAATCAGGCCCGACTAGTTGCTCCAGGAGGACAGAGACTGGATTTATTTGATCTACTGCTATAGCCCCAGCAACTGCCCCACATCCAGGTGCAAGTGCCCCCCAACATTTGTAACATAAATAAATCTTTGGTCCAAGATAGTGGCAATGCATTTAGAAAAGAAGGGATGCATTTTAAAGAGTTTTAGGAGTTAAACTGCTCAGGGCTTGATGCTGATTGCATTTAGGGGTGAGAGAGGAGGAATACAGGAGGGAAGAATATGGCCAAAAGAGACTTCGTAATTTTTTTTTTCCAAACCCTCCAACCCTCCCCACATCATTCATCAGCACCTCCATCCACCCAATGACACCAGCCAACATAGAGGTCATTATTCGTTCTTCTTTCTCTTTCTCTATTCCCTCCTCCTCCTCTCCATCGAGTCCCTCAGCAAGTCCCATCAGGACTGCCTCTGTGCTATGTCCAGTTTCCTGTACTGCCCTCTGTATCCTACCTCCACCCTAGTCGCTCCAGTTACAACTACAGTGTAACAAGCAACCCCAAAACTCAGTGGCGTAACACAGCCATTTCATTATGCTCGTAAGCTATGTGGCTCCAGAATGTGAACAGAGCACATTGGGGATGACCACACAAGACACTGTCCACAATGCTGCAGCTGGCAAGACTCAAAGGTTGGATGACTTGATAGCTGGGGACTAGGATCACCTAAAAGTTCCTTCACTCATGTGTCTGGCACCTGGGCTGGGTGACTCCAATGCAGAACTCAACTGAGACTGGTGACTAGAGCCCCTCCACATGGCCTCTGCATATGCCTGGGCTTCCTTACAACATGGCGGCCTCAAGACTTCTTCCATAGGAGCCCAGGGCTCTAGTTTGAGTTCTAGCATACAAGGCGGAAGACACATTGCCTTGGAAGTCTTGCAGGGTCACTGCTGCCTGCCCAGATTCAAGCCCAAGGGCACAGAGAACCCACCTCTCAATGGGAAGAGTGTCAAATAATTCTGTGGCCATGTTTTAAAACTGCCGCCCTAATCCAGACCAGCTATATCTTGTAGCTGGATCCATGCCATAGTCTCCTGTCTGGTCTCCCTAGCTCCACTTTGCCTAGCCCTGCCCGTCCTCTCCAGGGATTCTCCAAACGGGAGCCAAAGGGAGTTTTTGAACACACAAATCAGATGACTCATTCCCTTCTTCACATCCTCCAATGTCGTCCCATTGAACTGAAAGTACAACTCCCTGAGAGCCACGCAGCTGTACCCACCTCCATTTCCTCCCGGCCTTCTTTCTCTTTCTCAGGCACAGCCCACAGACCTCTCCTGAGAAGCTGGGCTAGAAAGCCTGGGGTGGGGCGCTCATGTCCCCCTAGGAGGCTCTGCATTTGCCGGTCCCCTTTTCTGGAATGCTGGGCCCCAACCCTTTGTCCTTCAGGTCTCAGCTCGAATGCCACCTCCTCATATAGGCCCCAGATCTAAACGAAACCCTCCAGCACTCAGTATTCTCTCTCCCATCCCGTCTTATTCTCTGCACATCTCCCGGGGTACCTGAAATCATCTGTTGACTTATGGGCTGTCTCCCTCACTAGCTCCAAGAGAGAAGGAGCCTGGTCTGTCTTGTTCCTCATTGTACCCACAGTGCCTACCATGGTGCCTGACACAGAAATCTGTGGAATGTGAATGAATGCACAAGTAGTGGTTTTGACGGAAGGAGTGTGTGTGTTGGGGCAGGTGGGAGGCGAGGCATATTAAAAAGATAATCCTGAAGGACTGGCAGGCCTGGGTGGCGGGGGTGAACTAGAGTCAGACACACCTTGTTTGCAATCTGGCTTTGCCACTCACTAGCTGCTGACTTTGAGAAAACACCTTTACATGTCTGAGCCTCAACTTCTTCGGTTGTACCTTGAGTCCAGTAGCTTCTAACTCATTGGATTGGGGTATATGTCAAAGGAAAGGACCAGCCCCTCAAGTCAGCAAGGACTCTCAGTACCCTGTCTCCGGGAGCCAGGCCTAGCTGCACCACCCGCCGCGTCCGCCAGGTGACGCCGCGAGCGCGTGCTGAGCGGCCGGCGGAGCCCCGCGCCTTCGACCGGCTCTGGCGCTCCGCGTCTCGGCTCCGCGATGGGCGCCCCGGCCTCAGCCAGACTTCGGCTGTCCGCTGGGGGCAGGACCCCAGAGGAGACTGCCGACCTGGGCACCCACCTGCCGCCCTTTCCCTCGATGAGACGGAGGGCAGGTGTGTAGGCTTGAGCCAGCTATCCCCGTTCCGGAAAGGGGGCGCCCCCAGTTCCCTCCCCGGGAAGCTGGGCTCGGAAGCCCGAAGGACAAGTGGAAACGGGCGAGTTGGGGTGGGGGAAACGTGCGCCCTGTTCCCTATCCTACCCCGGCTCTGAGCGTTCGGCTGGGCGGGGAGGAGGCGCCGCGCAGGGCCAGGGTGCACGCGTTCTCGGCCGGGCACGGATCCCTCCCACCCGAGGGCAGCCCCGAGCGCCCGCTCGCCCCGCAGCCTGCCAGTTAGCGGCGGGTGCCGGGCGAGCGCTCTCCCACGCCCTCCTCGCCCCCGCGCTCCCGCCTGCCGCCTGGAGCAGGGAGGGGGTGCCACGGGAGCGCGCGGGG
>NW_004443937.1:14793333-14808690 GCF_000243295.1 Trichechus manatus latirostris
CCCGGCGCCTCGCACACTTGCACCAGCAGCTCGCTCGCGGCCCGGCGTCGCCCCGCGCGGCGCTCGCTCCTCCCTCCCTCCTCCCGCTCCTTTGCTCTCGTGCTCCCGGCGAGGCTCAGGCGCTGAATGCACGGACTGACGGCTCTGGGACGCCTCGGTCCGTGCCTCCTGGGCTGGCTATGTGGATTGTCCCGCCGGGGCCGGCCCGCGGGATCTGCACAGCCCTGCCCGCGGCCCCGGCGGCCAGCGGGGACTATGAACCGGAAAGCGCGGCGCTGCCTGGGCCACCTCTTTCTCAGCCTGGGCATGGTCTACCTCCGGATCGGGTAAGGCCGCTCTCGCCCCCTCCGCGCGTGTCCCGGCAAAGTTGGAGCAGCCCGAGGAGCGGGGTGCGGCCGTCCACGGGCTGCCGCCGGGCCACTACGTTCCCTGGCCCCAGGTGGGCGCGGTGCGGGAGCGGTGAGCGCACAAAGCCCCCCGCAGGCAGGCGCCCCCCGGAGCGCGCATAGCCCGGGAGACACAGGCAGGGGGACTAACCGTCCCGAGGACGTCTCAGCTTGAAAGCCCCCAGAGACAGCCGGTCCCAGGGACATTCCAGCCTGAGGGACTCTGGAGAGGGCCAGCTGCTGCAAGGGGTCAGCATCTCCCAGGGACCCTCCAGACCCGGGCACAGGGAGAGCAGGTGCAGCAGGGTCACTGAGCTAGGACCACAGCCTCTCCCAAGGCCCTCAGACCCCCCAGGGCCCCAAGAGAAACTCAGCACAAGGTGGAGCGGTCTCAGCCGCTTTTAGAGACAAGGCAGTCCCCGGGCGGCAGGCGGGGCCGGTCCATACAAACGAAACAGGTATCCAGAGGGAGGGACATTCGCTGCCAGAGGCACCCACCCGCGCACAGTGCCCTGCACCACCAGATTTCCAGATTCACAGAGCCCTTTCCCAGGCCGACACGCCAAGGGGACAGCGTCTCCCACCCTCGACAAACACACACAAAGGTAGAACTGAGAGGTGGCCTGAGACACCCACGGAGACAAGCTCTCGAAGCTAGCGCTAAAGAGAGGCGGGACACCCTGCCCTCTAGAACTGGGCACCCAAGGCCGCCGGCGCGTCTGCGGAGCGCCCCTCCCAGCTGCTTCGCCCCAGAATTTCTATGGAGGTGGGGCTTGGGGGCGGTGCTCTGGCTGGAAGGTGGGATGGGTGGCACAGGACGCATCTTGGAGCTGCGTTTTCAAGGCTAGTCAGTCACCCTTTGTACTTGGGAGATAATGCATGTGAAGCACAGAGGTTTGGGAGGGGGGTTTAGGGGCTGATAGAGGTTTTAACGCTGAGGGGCCACCTAGGCCAGTTTCACAAAACCATCTCCCCCTCTCCCCCCGGCCCCCAGCAGGGGACATCCCTCCACCGCCTCCTTGGGAGGGAGGCCTGTGCCAGGGGGCGTGGGATATGTGTGGCAGATCCTTTGTGTGTTGTCACCTCTCCCCACTTCCCCATCACGCGCCTCTGGAGCGGGGATTCCGCAAATTAGCCGACCACACCGTGGCCAGCAGGTGCGCGCCAAGCAGAGGGGGCGGCTGCCTGCCCGGACAGCGACCGCGGGCAGACGGGCCACCGCGGGCAGAGAGCGGCTGCGAGGAGTAGTGCGCTGTCTGCCTGTGTTTTAAGTGTTATCGATTCGCCCGCGTCTGGGTGGTTTTTCTCCTTTTCCCTGCTTTAATCTTCATCTTGGCCTGCGCCCTACCGCCCCGCGCGCATCCAGCATCCAGGAAGCGGGTCAGGCCGATTGGCGCTGACCGCGTGAGGCTTTATCTCCCTTTTAATTAGAAACGGGCAGAGGGACAGGGAGGGGAGAGAGAAAGGGAAAACAGCAGAAAATAACCTCCCCTGGCGCTGCAGCCTCGTAGGCCCCACTACTGCCCCCTGTCTGGAGTGAGGGAGGGAGCAGACCCAGTCCCCACTGGCCCACGGCTCTCTGGGTCAGAGAGGGGCCAGGTTGGGAGGTGGGAATTGTAGGGTGACTTTGGGCCAGGCCCTGCTGCTCTCTGGGCCTGGGATTAATTATCCCTCTGTAAAATGGGTATGAGGGGTAAAGTATCGACATCGCCAAGAGGCCATCCAAATCCGCAAATGCAACCAGTTCCTACCCTCTCTGAGTTCTTGACAGGACATCTGTGGCATTCATATTTTATTTGGATAGTTTAGGTGACTCGAGCACGAGCTCCTTGTAACAAATAGATCCAGTAATAATAATGACAATAACGACAAATTAATTGAGTGCTTATTATGTGCCTGGTACCTTCTAAGCGCTTTCAATGTTTTAACTAATTTCCACAACAACCCTGTGAGGTGGGGCTCATTAGCAGTATCCTCATTTTAGCACTGAAAAACTAAAGTACAGAGAGGAGATGGAATTTGCCCAAGGTCACACAGCTAGTAAGTGGAGGAACCTCAGATGCCACCCTAGGCCACTGGAGTCTGCCCTCCTAACCACTGAGCTGCTGGACTATTGTTCCTATGCATTCTGGACCCCAGTATATCATCACATTTCTGCTGGTATAGAAATCTCCTGGTGGTCTGCTAGGTGCTCAGAGGTTCCTCCTAACTTGTGCCAAAACATTTCCACCATGATGTAATCTTTCTCTGCGAGGTCCCTTTCCCAAACATTTCAAATGTTCTAGCCCTGTGTTAGGCTCTGTTTTAGTAACTGAGAAGAATTTGGTAGAGCCAGGTCCCTGTTTCAGATCCGTCATCTGCTAGCCGAGGGACTTCTGCCAGGTTTCAAGCTCTGTAGCCTCAGTTTTCATAAATGTGAAATGAACATGGTGATTCCTACCCAGCAGGGCTATTTAGAAAAGCTGCATGAACTAATGCTCGCAGACGCACCAACTGTGCTGCCTCTGCACATAGTAGGAATACCACAGAAGTTCCTTGGTCCATTTGATGCACATTTGGGGGCACCTGCTATGTAATCCTGAGCAACCTTTCTGAAATTCCACCTCCATTCATTCAGTTGCCAGTGACGAACCAGCAGACAGCCTCCCTACCCTCAAAGAGCTTCTATTCTAATGAGGAAGACAGGCAATAAACAGGTGAATACACATCTTAAAAATGAACACATACATTTAAAAAATTCAGAAGACCACGAATAATCAGGATTATCAAGTAAACAAAGCAGGGTACCCTGATGGAAAGTTATGGGGGTGGTCACGGAGGTGACCTGCGGTCCCGTGAGTAATGACAAGAAGCCAGGCATGTGAGGATCAAGGAATGAGGGAGCATCAGGATAAAGGAAAGTTATGGGGTGGTCAGGGAGGTGACCCTGAGGTCACGTGAGTAATGACAAGAAGCCAGGCATGTGAGGATCAAGGAATGAGCGACCAACAGGGACAAAGGGCCCAAGGCGGGAAGCAGGCTGATGTGTTGCAGAATCGGAATGAAGGAGGGCAGGAGTGGTGGGGATGCACCTGGGGAGGACAGAAGCGTCCCCTACCTCATCTCTTGGTGTTGCTACAATTTCAACACATCTTCCCATAGCTTAGCCCAGTGGCTGGTAGAAAGTGCGTCCTCAGTAAATGGAAGCTCTTATTATAACCAAAGTGAGGTGTGAGGGGCCAAGTCTTCTCCTTTTAAGTACTCTTTATGCATTCAGAGGGTAATACAGAAACGACACCCCAGACAAGTGGGGTGCCTGCCTCATTAGGATACTGTCAGAGCTTGTTTGGGGTTATCCTGATATTCCTAAATGGCACCACCCTTAGGCCAGATACCCAGGGGTCATGCTGGATGCCTCTCTTTCTTTGGTACCCTGCTCATGCTTCCCCCAGCCCCACCCAGTCCATCAGCAAGCTTGGCCAGCCCTCCACCACGCCCACCGCTGCCACCACAGCCAAGCCACCATCTCTTGCCTGGCCAGGGTCCCTCCTCCTGCTCTGGCCTTCCAGTCTTTTTCCCATGTGGGAGCTAGAGGGCTGAGATCCTGCCATGACCCTGCTTACAACTCTTCCATGCTTCCTGACGTACCTGAGAAAACGCCAGCTCTGAGCCAGCCTGCCAACCTCTCCACTTTCCTCTCTCCGACTTCCCCTGCCCCAACCCCAGCTTTGCACCAGCCCCACTGGGTTCTTTCTGTTCCTTGGAGATCCCAAGCTCGTGCCACTCTCAGGACTTTGCCCTTCCTGTTCACTCTGCCCAGAATACCCTTCCCCAGGTCTTCCTGTGGCGGGCTCCTTCTGGCCATCCAGTCACCTCCTCAGGGAGGCCCTCCCTGATCACCCAGCTAAAGCGGCCCCTCTGCCTTCCTGCCTCACCATCACAGCATCTTCATTTGCTTTTTCCAGCATGCATCACGGTCTGCAACAGGCTCCTTTATTCATCTGTGACTTGTGCGTTGTCTCCCTCCATAGACATGATAAGCCCCTGGAAGGCAGGACCTTGCCTGTGGGTGCGCAGCTGCTCCTAGCCCCATGCCCAGCACATGACAGAGTCCAGTATATCTCAGTGACGGAGATGCAGATAGGAAGGCTGGTCATAATAGTCATCCTCACCCTCCAGGCCAGCTGTGTCCAGAGCGGGGACACACACTCCAGGGCAGTGTGCCACTACCCATTGGCGTGACGGGGAGAATACGAGCACTTCTATTCACAGTGACTTTTAAAGGGTTTTTGTTTTTGGTAATGAAACATACCACACACACAAAAGAGCATATATAACATGTATGAACAGTTAAAACAACAACAACAAACCTGCTACCCCTTCAGAAGCAACTGCTACGTGAAACTTTGTAGTTATTATTCCCTTCCTTTTCTTTAGAGTTTGGCCACATACAGGGTTTCATCTGGCATGTGTTTAAACTTCATCTAAATTGAATCCTACCATAAACACAAAGGTGACTTGCTTTGTTTGCTTAACATTATGTTTGTGACATACATCATCTTTCTTTTTTGTCTCTCAAATGGAAATTAAGCTTCACTAGTAATATTCAGTATCTACATTGACACAGCACCTGTGTGGAAATTATAAATGAATAGACATGGCTTGGAGAGGAACGATTCAGAATGCGGGGAGACCCCTGCTGGGGGCTAGAGGATTCTTGGCCATGGGGGCGGGGGCGCTGGGCACCCAAAGAGGGGCTCCAGGTCATGCCCCCCACCTGCTCACCTAACGCTCCATCTTTCTGTGTCCCCTGCTCCAGTGGCTTCTCCTCGGTGGTAGCTCTGGGCGCGAGCATCATCTGTAACAAGATTCCTGGCCTGGCTCCCAGACAGCGGGCAATCTGCCAGAGCCGGCCCGATGCCATTATCGTCATAGGAGAAGGCTCACAAATGGGCCTGGACGAGTGTCAGTTTCAGTTCCGCAATGGCCGCTGGAACTGCTCGGCGCTGGGCGAGCGCACCGTCTTCGGCAAAGAGCTCAAAGTGGGTATGTGCTCCCCGGACACCCCGATTAGGGTCTTCCAGGCTGTGTGAGACCAGAATGCCCTCTGGGCCCCCTCATCTGCCCCATGCTAGATGTGCCCCTCAGTGTGGGATCCTGCAGATGCCACAACCTGAATTCAGGTCTTCTGACTAGAGTTTGAATCTGTATCACCCCAAGGGTTTGTCAGTAAAGTGGCAAACAAGCACCTGGTGACCCAAACGCTAACTGGCTGATACAGTGCTGATAGTGTTTTTTAAATTCAAGCACAAATTTTAAAATTTGCTATTGTACCTAAAAATATACTTTTCTGGCTTCTTTTGAAAAATCAAAGGATCTGACAATAGTTACTTGCGTGCCCCCATAGTGTAATGGACTGGAGCTGAGGATGCAGCTTTATTTAGATGGAGCCTGAGCAGCCCTTTGCCACAGTCCCCACCATTCCCTCTTGGCTCTTATGCCCAGCCTGCTCAATGCATTTCCGTGCTTGCATGGCCCCTGGGGGCTTTTGGTTTTACAACCCCTGTTTTATGGGAAAGGCGTGTGAGCACACACACGCACAAACAGGCACACACATGCACACGGACAGGCACACACATACAGAGTCTTGGGCCACGAGTTTGACTTCTGAAGCAACTGTGAGAAAAACTTGAGTGGAGAAGGGGATATAGAGAGTGGTCAGTGTGGAGGCTCCGGTGGCGAGAAGGCTACGCACTGTGTTCTCACTTGTGTAGACTGGCCTGGGGGACGGGGGCAGAACGCTGCAGACTTGCTTGCTTCTAAGTCACAAACCTCCCTGAAAGTCAGGTCAGCCTGGGGTCTCGGGGTTGAAGTGAGTAATTCACCCTGCCTGCTCAGCTGATCAGAGGGTATCCTGAAGTTCCTGCTATCCCTCAACCCCTAAAGTCTGCAAATCCAGCTGGCGCTATCTCAAAAAGGCTCACCCCAAATCCAGCCACTTCTCCACCTCTTCGCTGCCTCCCCCTCTGCTGAAGTGTCTGGTCTTAGCCAACTGCCCTGTCTGCCCCCGATCCCCTGGCCCTCCTGCAGACCCTCTTTAAACGGAAATCAGATCATGTCATTACCCTCTCTGTGGTGGCGGCTTCCCATCTTGTCAGAACAAAATCCCAACTGCTCACCTGGCTGCTGCTGACCTCCGCCCTGCCTGCTCTATCTTCCCCTTGCCCTTGCTCGCTCGGCCTTGTCCTGCTCCCCAAACACCCTGCACTCGGTCCTGCGCTGGGGCCTCAGTGCCAAGCATTCCTTTGCCCTACATCCTTTTCACAGCCTGCACCCCTCGCCCCTGTTCTTTGCGTGGATTGCCCTCTCCCAGCATCCTGGCCTCAGCGAGGCCTTCACTGATCACCCATCTAAAGTTCCCCTCACCCCGAAGCTCCATCCCATCAGCCAAGCACCCAGCACTGTCTGAATCCATTCCTCACCCATTTGGAGTGTCAGCTCCATGTGGGTGGAGCTCCCCACCACGGTCACCACTGAAGGTACTCTTCTCCTTCGTCTTGGAGGGAAAACAGAGTCAACTTGGAGCTGTGGCAGATCGTGTTTTGTCCCCGTGTTCTATCGGTGGCTTCTCACTCACTCCAGAGGGAGCTGAAGATAGGGCCCCTGTGTCCAGAGCCAAGTTGGCAGGGCTGTGGTGGCATGGCTTCGGCGGAGCGCCTTCCCACACTCCCTTCCCGCCATCTTTGCTGTGCAGAATTTTGCTTTGCCCCACCTGCCCTTCCTCTCTCTCTTCCCAACCTCAGGGCTCACTTTTCAGGTAGAAACCAGGACACAGAGCAAGGGTGGACCTGCCCCAGCTCACACAGCAAGGTGTCATCAACACTGGGACTCCAGTTTTGGTTGCTGAAGTCTCAGCCTTGTGAGCCTCCCCTGGCCCTCAACCCATTGTTTTTCTGTATTCTGCTGCTCAGATCCCCACTCCTGGGACACATGCCTGGGCTCCGGCAGAACTGTAAATGCTGCTGACATAGGGAATGTTACAGATGAGGAACCTGAGGCTGGGAAGAGACTTGCCCAAGGACAACAAAATGAGCGCAGGACCCCCCAGCACTGGGCCCATTCCAGCACCCCTCGCAGTCTCTGACTAGCCAGTCCTGCAGGCGTTGGGGGCAGAACCAGCCCCGCTGTAGGCCCTAGGTGTTGGATTGAGAGACCATTGCAGGCTGAGGAGGCCTGGTGCCATCAGGATACGGCGAGGACTAGAATCCAGGGCAGGAGGCATTCTAGCCACCTTGGGTGGGTGCAGGGGGCAGCAGGAATTCAAGCAGAGAGGAGCCAGAGAAAACCCTGGGACAGACATACTGGGGCACCTGGTCTGCAGGGCCTGGAGAGAGGGCGGCTGGAGCAGGAAGGTGCATGAAGCCAGTCTAAGGACTTTGAGTGTCTAGTTGGAGGGGCGGGGGGTAAGGGGCAAGTGTTGAAAGATTTTGAGCATGGGAATGGCTTCACCAACATATGGGTTGAACTGGTTGAAATTTCCAGTATTCAGTGATTTTTGACCCACAAAAACAGCAACATCATGTGATTCAACTTAATAAAAGTTCTGGAGGATTGACTAAAGGGTGGGTGAGGTACAAAATTCATTATTCATTGATCTATTCATTCACTGGTTCATTCATGCATTCACCAGATACTTATTGAGTGCCCATTGCGGCTGGAAAGTGCAAATGGTTTGTGCTCAACTACTAACCTAAAGGTTGGCTGTTCGAACCCACCCAGCAACCCATGGGAGAAAGGCCTGGTGATCTGCTTTCATAAAGATTACAGCCAAGAAAATCCTATGGGGCAGTTCTACTCTGTAACACATGGGTCACCATGTAGCAGCGGGTTTGGTTTTTGGTTTTTTTTGTGGCTGGAGGCACTGTTTCAGTGTGTGTGGTCAGGGAGGGCCTCTGGAGACCAACCTAAGGGAGGTGAGCCATGGGCATCTGTTGGGGAAAAGTGTACTAGGGAAAGGGAACAGCAAGTGCAAAGGCCCTGTGGTGGAAACTGCTTGTGAGTTTGAGGAAAGCAAGGAGGCCAGTGAGTCTGTAGTGCAGGAAGGGAGGGGGAGAAGAGGAAGGATCAGAGGTCATAGAGGGAGCCAGGAGCTGGGCAGTGTGGCGTTTGTCAGGCCGAGGTGAGAGAGGTTTGGATGCTATTCCACGTGAATGGAGAGCCGTCGGAGGGGCGAGAGCATTGCTCTGGCTGCTGGGCAGAGAATCCACTGCAGAGGGGTGAGGGCAGGAGTTAGGAGTCTGGTATTGTCTCCCAGGCAAGTGGTGATGGTGGCTGAGACCTGAGTGAGGGCAATGGAGGTCTGGTTTGTAAGTGAGCTGCTGGGATGGAGGGAGACTGATGACTTAAAGGCCAGTTAGGAAGAAGTTATCCAGGTCTGGGGCTTCTAGGGTGGTAGAGTGGGATCAGAGAAGAGGAGGTCAATGGAAAGATCCAAGATGACTCCAAGAGTCTGGGAAGTCACCTCCCCTCTGCGCCTTGGTTTCCTCACATGTAAACAGGTATCCTGCTTGAGGACATCAAGAAGCAAGCCTTAAGTTTAGGCTTATGGGGCTCCCCATCAGAGCTCTTGTGCCCCTGGGGGTGCCACTTGCTGGGAAAAACCAGCTTACATGGGCTGACTCATAGGGGCGAGGAATCAGGGATGTCATCACTGACTTTCAGAGCTCTGGCCATCAAGTCCATACTCTGGACAGCAGGAAGGTGAAAGGAGTGGACATATATCCTGCCTTTAAAGAGACTTCCCATAAACCCTCTCCACCCCTCTGCATACATATCAGAGGCCAGAACTTAGTTGCATAGCCACCCCTAGCTGCAAGGGATGCTGGGAGTACAGTTTTTTATTCCAAGGTGCCATGTGCCCAGCTGGCAATCTGTCTCCGAGGAGGAAGGGGAAAAGGGAAGTCAGTGTGGGCAGCCAGCCCCTGGCAGAGGTCCTCTATCCTATATGCAGGCCTTTAGGCTCTTCACCCACTTCTTACCCCCGTCTGTACTTCATGGCTCTGTCTTTCCTTCTAAGTCTCCCAGCATGAAGGTAGACTCAGCATGTCTCTGGCAGCATGTGCAAAAGTCCTAAGGTTCACTCCTATTGGACCAGCTAACAAAGGTTGACTTGTAGGTCATCTGTCTGTCCCAAAACAATCACAGGGGCCAAGGGCAACAGTGCTTTTATTAGCCAGGCCTGAGAGCCCCACCCAGACCATCTCTCAGGGGACAGGGGCTTCTAACAAGCAAGCAGAGAGCAGTGTGGCCAGTGCATTATGGAGACATGTCTAGGGTGTGGTGGATGCTCAGGAGGAGACGTCAAGGGCAGAGGAGTGGTCTGGCCAGTGGTAATGGCCCTTGATCTGGGTCTTGAAGGGGAAGAAAGGAACAGCAGGGACAAAGACGTGGCAAACACTGGGGGTGGTGAACAGCCTTGTGTAACCTGGGGAGCCACAGGGGCAGGGAGTGGCGTGTGAGATGGTGCTTTATCAGGGGTCTTGATGCCAGGGAGTGTTTGGGTGTTGGGTGTGGGGTGTGGCACCATTATCAGCTTTATCAACTACAGCACATCCCAATGTGGCCCTTGGGGGCACCTAGGAAGGCACTCATCCCTTTCCAGGCTTTTGCTTTTCCTTTTTGCCAATTTAACATTTTTTTACATATATAATTCAGTGACATTGATTACATTAATCGTGTTATGCAACCATCACCAGTACCCATTGCCAAATTTTTCATCGTCAGTAGCAGATGAAAAAACAGTAACTCTCCCTTTCCCCTTCCCTCCCTCCTGCCCCTGGTAATCACTGATAAACCCTGGCGTCTATACATTTGCTTATTCTAGATATCTTATATAAGTAGGATCATACAATATTTATCCTTTTATGGTTGACTTACTTAACTCAGCGTAATGTTTTCAAGGTTCCTCCATGTTGTAAATGTATCAGGATTTCATTTCTTTTTATGTCTGAGTAATATTCCATTGTGTGTTGTACCACATTTTATTTATCCATTCATCTGTTGAGACATTTCGGTTGTTGCCACCTTTTGACTATTGTGAATAGTGCTGCAGTGAACACTGGTGTACATGTGTCTGTTTGAGTCAATGCTTTCAAGTCTCTTGGGTACCTGCTAGAAGTGGAATTGCTGGGTCATTTTACTTTTCTTAAACAATAAAACGCATTCACCTCTTGAAGTCACCACTCCACGCAACAACTTGAACTCTGTGAGCCTTCCCTGGGCTCCCTGCCTCTCCCCTCCAAAGCCAAGTTCTCTCTCTCCCTCTCTCCTGAGTCTTAGGTTTCCTGCCCATTCGCTTTTTTATGTTTAATTTATTCTATTGATATATATTCCTCACAAGTATATTATTTAGTTTGAGTTGTATTTAATTTTATAAAGAAAAGTCATCACATTATATGCAGTCGTTAACAATTTACTTTTTTCACTCAGTATTAACCAAATCCATCTATATTTTTTCTTGAAGCTGTTGTTGATTCATTTTAGCAGCGGTGAATAGACCACGTACGTATCCGTTCTTTCGGTTGTGGAACATCTGGGTAGTTTCTGAGCATTTGGTCTCATTAGAGATTCTACTACGAACCTTCTCATGCATTCTCCTGGCACACATGTGGGTGCTTTTCTCTTGAGTATATACATAGGAATGGAATTGCCAGTCGTAAGGTATGAATTACCTAAGGAGAAGAAACTGAAGTTGAAGTTGTCAATGATTTCATTCCACTTGGATCAACAATCAATGTCCATGGAAGCAGTAGTCAAGAAGTCAAACCATGTATTGCACTGGGGAATTCTGCTGTAAAAGACCTCTTTAAAGTTTTAAAAAGGACAGATGTCACTTTGATGTCTAAGGTGTGCTCGACCCAACTCATGGTCTTTTCAGTTGCCTCTTACGCATGTGAAAGTTGGATAGTGAAAAAGGAAGACAGAAGATGAATTAATGAGTTCGAGCTGAGGTGTTGGTGAAGAATATTGAGTAAACTGTGGACTGCCAAAAGAACAAACAAATCAGTCTTAGAAGAAATACAAGCAGAACACTCCTTAGAAGTGAGAATGGAGAGACTTTGACTCACTTACTTTGGACACGTCATCAGGAAAGACCAGTTACTAGAAAAGGACATCATGTTTGATGAAGTAGAAGGTCAGTGAAAACAAAGGAAACTCTCAATGAGATGGATTGACACAACAGAGGCAACAATGAACTCAAACATACCAATGATTATGAAGATGGCATAGGACTGGGCAATGTTTCATTCTATTATACATAGGTCACCATGAGTCGGAGCTGACTGGACAACACCTAGCGATAACAACAAGGTATGAATGCCGCCCTGATTCCAAAGTGATTGTGTAAAATCCCACTCCTGCAAGTCAGCAGTGTTGATCCACTGCTTCTCCAGCACTTGGCATTGTCCAGACTTCTTCATTTTTTCCTGGTGGGTGGGTGTGGTATGCTACCTCACTGTGGTCTTGTTTGCACTTCCTGAGAAGTGACGAGGTTGCAATCTCTTCCTCTCTTCACTGGCCGCACATGTTTACTCTTCAGTGAGTTGCCTGTTCTCACCTTTTGCCCATTTTTCTGTTGGGTTTATGTTCTCCTGTGAAGCTTGGCCATCCATGGTTGTTTTGTAGTCATGGTGCAAGGGACAAAGGGCTGTATTAGGGGGATCTTAGGGAGAGTGGGTCATGGGGGCTTCAGCCTCTCCTATCATTGTCATTCATCTTCTCACTGAGGGCTAATACGGGCCAGAAGTTGAGGCAGCCCTTTCCCACACATGGCCTGGAAAGGAGGGACATGCACCTCCATCTCACACCTGGGGACAGGCTTGGAGTGAGGCTATTTTATAACAAGGCTGAGATCAGTAGTGAGTCCCCTGTTGTTGGCGAGATTCTTCTGTTTGGGTGAGCCTTGAAGATTTGAGATTCTCATGTCTGCCATGTATATGGGGATGTCTGGTCATGTGGCTGGGCTGTGTGGGGCAGCCAAGTGAGCACTGGAAGCAGGGTCACATGGCCAGGCTCCATCCTGGCCCACCACTGCCTTGCTGATGACTGAGCTAGTCACTTCATCTTTCTGACCTCAGTCTGCCCATCTACAGAATGGGCGAGTCACACATTGTACCTTGGCAGGTAGGCCCAGCTTAACAATGAGTGAAGCCAATCAGAGGATGTGCCTTCCTCCTTTCCAGGGGCCTACATGCCCATCTCACACGAAGAATAGCTCAAGGAGTTGGGGATACATGCCCTGGTTGTATCCTTGGTGCAGTATCCATTGGTCTGATGTATTCATCTAAGTTCACCGTTTTGACTCTACCTTCAAAATATGTCTCAAATCTGTCCACTTCTCACCATTTCCACCATCACCTCCTGGCTCAAACCTCCATCCTCAGAGAGTAATCTCCTGGACAGCTACATCAGCCTCTTGAGGCACCCCCCACCCTTGGATTCCCCAGTCCACACAGTCACCCAGCATAGCATCTTCCAGTGTCACTCTGATCATGGTGTCTTCTTGTTTAAAACCCTGCCATGGCTTCCCCTTTCTCTGAGAATACCATGCAGACTCGTCCCCGGGTCCCCAGGACTCGGTGATCTGTGTCCCAACCCCACCTCTCTGACCTGTCTCCCACCTCCAGCACCGCTGGCCTTCTTCCTACTCTCAAGCATGCCAAAGTCCTCCCATCTCAGGGCCTTTGCACTCGATGTTCCCCCTGCCTGGAATGCTCCTCCCAGATGTTGGCTTGACTCCCCCATCCTTCCGTTCTCTGTTCAGGGAAGCCTTCATTACCCTCCTACCTAGTGTAGACTGCCCACCCATCCCTCTCCAGCCCTCACCTGGCCTTATTTTTCTTCATAGCACTTTACTTTTCCAGGATATACTGTCTATCTATGTGCTCATTTGTGTAGTACCGAAGCTACACTCGGGACTTTCCCAGCTTCTCCATTTACTAAGCTGTGGGCTCTTGGCCAAATGGGAATGCTAACAGAGTGCTCCACAAATCACAGTTACATTGTCATGATCACCTGCCTCTCAGACAGATGGAAGCTCTGTGTGGGGGGCGGAGGCTTCTGACACAGCACTGGCACATGGAGGGCACAGTCACCCTGGGTGGACTTAATGCATGTAGGGACACTCTCCAGGACTGGTGCAGACCCTGCCCCGATGTATCTTGGGCATAGGGGTGGAGAGAAGGGCACGTGGGAGAGGCAGCTGAGTGATGATGGGTAACCTGCTGGCTCCAGCATTACGAAGGTCTCCACTCAAATGCCATCTCTTCCATGAGGCCTTCCTGGACCACCCATCTAAGACAGCCTCCCCATAGACTGCCCTGCGCTGTTCTCCTTATAGCACCTACCACTTTTGAAAGTGACTTTGCTTCCTGTGAATTAATGTGACGAAGTTGATCCTCCCCACCTGTGAGGCTCCATGGAGCCCAGTCAACTGTCTTCTTCACTGGGCCTCTAGCACCTAGCACAGGGCAGGGCACACAGTAGACACTCACACAAGAAGAAGTGAATGAACCCCAACAGGCCAGCACTTCCCTACCTGGTTGTTGACAGTTGCTCCAAGACTCTTGAGGACAAGACCTGTGTATTGTTTGTCTTCATGAACCCAGGTCTGTGTGGCACCTTCCATGTGTTAAGTACTCTGTTTTCTCTGCTGTGTGGTGAATGCTCTTCTCTTCTGACCAAAATACGAGACTGAGCATTCATTGCTGCATATTTTGATTTTGATCCATCTTAGCCCAGCATTCTCACTCATCAAAATATTTTTTAAATATTGATTCATTCAACTATTCTACTAGCTCTTCCACCCACCTTTGCATTAGCTTCAAATGGGATACAAAGGTTGATTAGGTCAAGGCCCAGGAAAGACCTGCGTGATGTGACCCAAGAGGAGCTTATCCTAGAGTCTCTTCAGCAGAACACTAGTCCCCACCTCACCCCCACTGCTACCGGCTCCTCTGGGGAAAAAGCTGGGTTCCATGGATGATACATTTGGGGAGCTCAGCATGTTGTATCCCCTGCTCCTAGAGACTCACAGTGCCCACGAACCTATTAAAGGCTCTGAAAAGTCCTTCATAAAAAAAAGTAGCTCGACCAGGCTTCACCTAGAGTGTCCCACTCTTCTCTGACCTTGGAACCACTGGCCGTCCTTCAGAGACACCCCAGTAGGAAACATCACTCTGGCGCAGAGCTTTGAACCGGTTCTTCCTGGTTGAGTCATGGCCGATGAAGCGAAACCGGGACAGACCCAGATTTTTAAAATTTATTTATTTATTTATTTTTCTCTCTTTTTTCCAATTGTACTTTGTTTATTTATTGTACTTTAGATGAAGGTTTACAGAACAAATAGTTTCTTATTAAACAGTTAGTACACATATTGTTTTATGACAGTGGTTAACAACACCACGACATGTCAACACTGTCCCTTCTCAACCTCGGGTTCCCTATTACCAGCTTTCCTAACCCCTCCTATCTTCTAGTCCTTGTCCCTGGACTGTTGTGCCCATTAGTCTCATTTTGTTTAATGGGGCTGTCTAATCTTTGGCTGAATGGTGAACCTTGGGAGCGACTTCATTATTGAGCTAAAAGGGTGTCCAGGGGCCATACTCTCAGGGTTTCTCCAGTCTCTGTCAGGCCAGTAAGTCTGGTCTTTTTTCATGAGTTAGAATTTTGTTCTACATTTTTCTCTAGCTCTGTACAGGACCCTCTGTTGTGATCCCGGTCAGAGCAGTCAGTGGTGGTAGCCGGGCACCATCTAGTTGTACTGGACTCAGTCTGGTAGGGCTGTGGTAGTTGTGCTCCATTAGTCCTTTCGACTAATCTTTTCCTTGTATCTTGTTTTCTTCATTCACCCTTGCTCCTGAAGGGGTGGGACCAGTGGAGTATCTTAGACGGCTGCTCACAGGCTTTTAAGACCCCAGACTCTACTCACCAA
>NW_004443937.1:14808836-14874483 GCF_000243295.1 Trichechus manatus latirostris
CTTTTGTGATTGACTTATTTCATTCAGCATAATGTCCTCCAGTTTCATCCATGTTATGAGATGCTTCACAGATTCATCATTGTTCTTTCTCGTTGCATAATACTCCATTGTGTGTATGTACCATAGTTTGTTTATCCATTCACCTGTTGATGGGCATTTAGGTTGTTTCCATCCCAAATTTTTAAAATTTAGGTGAACTGGAATGATAACCAGAAAGGGAAAAATTACAGGTTGAAGCCCTGCTGGAAACCTAATCCACCTCTTAGAAAACAAGGACAGCGTACACATTGCATAGCAGCCAAATCTCTTGCCTGTAGGATTTGGAGCAGAGTCGGAAACAGTGGTGCCCTGCTCAAAGATGGCAGCCAACCATGCTGCTTTGAGTAAGTGTTGCTCTCCACAGTCCTGCCAGTAATCTAATCTCATGCATCAGGCTCCTGAAAGGGCTCACTACACCTCTTCCAAGTCTCCCATTCTGAGCTTCAGTCCATAATTTTTCCTGTTCCAGTTATCATTCCAGATCACCCAAATTGTAAAAATTCGGGGTCTGTTCCAGTTTCCCTCTGTTGGCTATCACTGAGCTGGCTCGAAGCCCTGCTCTGGAGACACCTCACAGATTGACCGTACTCTTAATGTGGTTTTTGGACCAACTGGGAATCTGCCAAAAATATATTCATCCATTCCAATTTCAACATCTTTCCCCAGACATACAATAGGGTCACATCTTAGCTTTTGACATCAATGTGTATAGTGAAAATCTATTCTAGTCAACATTACCCTAAAAAATCGCTTAAATCATCCATAAAATGCCCAGTTTTCTCTACAAGTACAGTCAAATGTTCATGTAAATGTATAATGTACAGTAATGCACTGGCTATAATAAAAAGTATGTATCCCAAAATATAAGTATACAATAGTTTAAGTTATTTTTCACTAGGTGCATTGGCTGAATTCATGTAAGTTAAATGCTCATGAGGTAACACTCCCTCCATGCCCACCATTTGTTTATCCATCTGTCCCACAGACGTTTACTAGCACCTACTGTGTGGTGATGTTGGAGAACCACAAATGACTTAGCCACACTGAGGCCCTGTCCTCAGTCACTCAATCTGGCAGGGACTAGCGAAATCAGCACTGAAATGTGTCTGGGGCTCTGGTAGAAGAAGGAGGGGCACTTGGAGGATGGGCACAGGGCCAGATTACCCAATAAGCAAGGTACACATGGGCCCAGTTGTGCCTTCCCACCAATCCGCAGTGCGCAATTTCACCTGTCTCCACTACGTCAACGATATGGTGAAACCCACGTGAAATTGCTCACCACAGATTAGCAAGTAAATACAATTAAGCCTGTGCATAACTTGGTCAATGCAAGCCGGTTGCACACCCATGCTTACTGGTTAATCCGCCCTTGGTCATGGGCAGGTGGCCTGTGGGCCTGCAGGCATCACTTGAAATGACTTTTAAGGATAAGTAGGGGCTGATCAACAAGCCAGGAGAGGAAGGTGTGGCAGAGGGAGGAGCAGCAGGACTAAGGCTGTGTGTGACCCAGTGTGACCCAGTGTGACCCAGCCAAGGGTGCCTGGAATCCAGAGGAGTTTGGGCAAGCTGGACTATAGAGTATAAGGTAGGGAGGGCAGAAGGAGGTGGAGAAAGAGGTGCAGTCCAATCCTCAGGGTTTTGTGTTCCAGACTCAGGGGATTTGCCTGGGAGGGGAGTTGTCAGAGGGATTTCATCAGGGGAGAGATAGGATCTAGGAGGATAACCAAATCCTTCGCACATGTAGAAATTTGCTGTGTCTCATGCTGGAAAAAGAAGTGGGGATTTCTAGACCTGTGCTCCTAGGGAGAGCTGCATTCTTCTCCAGTTGCTCACCACCTCCTGTTTGGGAACCCCTGCTGGAATTTTCCCAGGGATGAGTACAAATGACCTAGGATTAAGCTCCTGGAGTCTGCCCTCCTCTGTCTACACATCAAGAACCAGGATGCATTTCCGGACTTTCGCTCCTGAAGCATTCGGGTGACCACTTCTGCTCTCGGTGATCACTTAGCAGCTTCTCCCACCCCCTGGGGTGGCTTTCTGGTCCTAGAGTCCTGCGCCTGGAAATCCACGTGCCTCACAAAAACAGCTCCATCTTTTTCACCCCTCTTGGGCCGTGTGAATACATCTGTAGAAGTCTTGGAAGGATGGGTTTGAAGACCTTTCCAGCGAGAGAGAGAGAGAGAAGCAAGGGGCAGGCAGCTCCACTTTCTCTCTGTCGTTTCTTAACAATACACCATCTTGCCCCAGCAAAAGACCTATTCTTCCCCCATTCTTGATTAGGATGCAGCTAACAAAGGACTTTTTGTCTCGTTTGCATTTTTTTTTTTTTGCAAGCCTCAGTTCATCCTGGGTTTTAGCGCTCCTGACACTATTCTTTGAGATGAATTCTTTGTTATAATGTTCCTTTTCCAGCTTTCATATGGTAGACAGATAGACACATACACACACACACACACACACACACACACACACACAGTCATTCATTCATTCAACTGTTGAGGCTTCGCAGATGAATAATCCAGGTCCCCACAACCCAGTGGGGAGAGACTGATAATTAAACTCAATATGATAAGGCTAAATAAGGGTGGATACGGTGCTGGGCCATAGCAGAGGGAGGGGATGTCAGGAAGCCTTCTCAGAGGAAGGGACATTTGAACCACATCTTGATGGGTATGGTGCTAACCATGAAAAAAACCAAAAAAATAAATAAAAACCAAACCCATTGCTGTTGAGTTGATTCCGACTTATAGCAACCCTATAGGACAGAGTAGAACTGCCCCATAGGTTTCCAAGGAGTAGCTGGTGGATTCAAACAACTGACCTTTTGGTTAGCAGCTGAATGCTTAACCGCTGCATTAAGCAGGGCTCTGTGTTAACCATACCAATGGTTATATGCGTCCAATAAGAGCCACCATTTATTGATCCCTTACCTGGTATGGACCAAGCCTTTCATGTGTAGTGGTTAATTTAACCCTCTCAACAATGCTGGGAGGCAGGGATTTTATTCTTTCCATTTGAGAAATGAGGAAACTGAGGCCCATAAGAGGTCAGTAGCCTTACTTCAGCTCCCGCCACTGGTGGAGCCTAGATGCAAACCCAGGTTCATTGGCCTCCAGAACCCTGCTTTGGAACCACAGGGCTACTTCGCCTCTTATTCGGCAGATGGGGAGAGGAAGGGCATTTCCAGGTGGGGAATAGCATGTGTGACCCAGCCAGGAGTGCCTGGAATCCAGAGGAGGCATGGAGACAGGAAGGGGCAGACGATGTTGACCGTGTAGGGAGGCCTTGCTTGGTGGGAATTAGAGGCCCTTGGATGGAGCCAAGGCAGAAGAGGTGGCGGGAGGCCTGGGCCTTCATGCACTCCTTCCCATTTCCTTCTCTTTGTGCCCCTTACCTTAGCCAATCTCATCCCAAGCCCATGATCCCCACACCCCCAAATCTTCCTGTCGTTCGTAGAAAGGCTGCTGAGTTCTTTTAGCCAGGGACAGCCCGGTGTGGCATTCTGAGCCCGGAGGCGCTGTGAACTGCCCTGCCGCAGGGCTGGCAAAAACAACTTTTTTCCGTCTGTATATTTTCCAAATCATCATATATTTCAGCTTGTGTCACGGCAGATTGCTCACTCTCTGACCCATTGGCTTTAAATAGCAAAAGAAAAAAACAGTACAATGCATTTTGTGGTTTCCAGTAAGATACCGTAAATACACCCAGATAATATTCTGGTGCAAACCATTTATAGCGGCTGCACAGGGCGGTGGAATGGAACCTTTCGGGCAGGCTGGGATACCAGTTGATTTCCTGTAACCGCTGGGATTGGTGTGCAGCTGGAATGCGTGAGGGCATCAAGGGCATCAGCCTAGGCCCCCATTTCCATCTCAGTGATTAACGCTTGCTACGCTTCCTTGTCTTGTGTACCTTCTAGGTGCCTGGGCTCTTTACACCTGATGGTTCCCATTTTACAGGTGGGAAAGCTGAGACTCCTTGCTTAGATGGCCCAGCTGAATGAGGAGAGAGGGGAGGGATTGACAGGTTCCTTCTTGTCTTATTAGAGTTCTGAGCTGAAGTCTGCCTGGAGAGTCCTGACAGGTGCTCCCCTGGGCCTCCAGGTGGAAAACTTACCTGAGAGAGATGTGGATCTAGAGTTAAGGAGACTGTGGTAGGGTTGAGGGCAAGGGCCTCCATGCTGGGAGCCTGGATTCCCCTGTTCTTGCTAGTGACTTCAGGGGAGTCTCCTGGTCTTCCCCGACCAGACTTTCTGGGTGGTGGATTCAGGGATTGCTGTGGAACTCTCAGACTCTATGTCTGCGGCTCTGGGGGTCTGTTCTCTGATTCTCTCTGATTCAGGGTCAGGGTGATGTGGGTCCAGCAGGACCCAGCTTCTGCCTGCCACTGCAGCCTTCTCTCCTCTCGTATTCCTCTCCCTTACCTGCTCCCGCCCCTGCCACGCCATCTCGGGGTCATCGCTCGAGCTGCAAATCACTTAACTTCTCAGAGCCTCAGTTTCCCCACCTGTAGATTATGGAGAATGGTGTCTACCCAATGGGCTGGTGTGAATTACTGCACAAATAGCCAAGTGTGGGTCAGACACATAGTAGGTGCTCAACAAATGTCACTTTCTCTTCAACACCACCCCCCCAAAATACCTCAAGCCTGGTGGGAGACCTCTGACTACCTTGGGGGGGTCTTTCTGAGTGGGCTGTGGAGGTGGGCCATCAGGAGGCTTCAGGGAGCATCTTTCACCCTGTGTCTTCAGGGGCTCCGTGCCTGCCTGGTCAGATCCTCTCTGAGCCTCAGTTTCCTCCTCTGTAAAATGGGCTTGCTAGTGTTACCTCCCTCAAGGGGTTCTTTTCCTAAGGGATAGATGAGTATCCTCTTCTAAGCGGCTTAGCATGGAGCTTGACAAACAATAAACACTAAATAAAAGCCAAGTAGTTGTTGGCCACTGTTTGGATGGAGTTTGGGGAGCTTTTATTCATTCATTTATTCAACAGATATGTACTGAGTACCTGCTATGTGCCAGGCCCCGAGGACACAGCAGGGAACAAGACAAAGTGCTTACCTTCAAGGAAATTATATTCTAGAGGGACCGTGGCATGGTGGGGGAGGTGTGGAGAGCAGACGATAAACAAATCTAAAATAGCAGGTAGCAAGAAGTGCCATAGAGAGAAATAAAGAGGGGGAAGCTTCTCTGTACCTCCCAACGGTGCCTGTGATTTCCTCAGTTATAGTAATCATAATACTCACTACTGTTGATTTAAGCACCTGCAATGTGCCAGTTGATAGCCATTTCTTCCTACAGGGCAGGTGCTTATTAATAGGTGTGGAAACGGAAGCTCAGAGAGAGTGACTTGCCCCAGGCCACCCATCTACTAAACCCCCCCCAAAAAAACCAAACCCGTTGCCATCAAGTCAATTTTGACTCATAGCGACCCTATAGGACAGAGTAGAACTGCCCTATAGGGTTTCCAAGGAGCAGCGGGTGGATTCAAACTGTCCACCTTTTGGTTAGCACCTGAGCTCTTAACCACTGTGCCACCAGTGAAATTGAAACTCAGGCCTGTCTCCTTCAGGAATCCCTCACACATTATGGTGGGAGTTGGAGACAGATGTGGGCTCTGTCCCCTCCCAAACTCACAGCATGGCTGGGCAGACAGACTCCATACCAGCTCTGCACACTTCCTCTGTGTGAGGTTGTCTTGTCCCTCTGGATGTCATGGAACACAATGAAGCTGAGAGGCAAAAGGGACTCACTGGTAACAGCAACAAGGATAGTAACAGCTGACAGTAAGGATAACGACAACAATAACAACAATGGCTGGAGTTAAGGGTAATAATAATAACAACAACAATAATAATAATGGTTGGATTTCAGGGTAATTCTAACAACAAACACCATCATAATAACAACAGCTGGCATTTACTGAGCATATACTGCGTGCCAGACATTGTGCTCAGCAGCTTCCCTTCACAGACTCTGTGAGTTTGTCCACATGGTGGCCCATGGTTTACCAATGCTATTATTAGCCCCATTTTACAGAGCAGGCAAAGGAGATGTAAAGAGTTTCACAAACCAGACATTAGTTACACAGCAGCCAGATGCCCAGGGCAGTGTTCGCTGTGGTCGGTGGAGACAATGGCAGTGGGCATTTGCAGCTTAGGGGAGCAAGGCCAACATCACTAGGGTCAACAGCAACCCTTGAGCATCCAGTAAGTGGACCTTAGCAGCCAGTATTCAAATCTATTCTTGAGATGGTCTCTAAATTCAGGTGGAATATAGTCAAGGTCGTACTTTGGCTTAAGAATAGATTGGATGCATTGAACACTAATGACTAAAGACCAGACGAGTTATGGGATGACATCAAGGACATCATACACTAGGAAAACAAAAGTTCATTAAAAAAGACAGGAAAGAAAGAAAAGACCAAAATGGATGTCAGAAGAGACTCTGGAACTTGCTTTTGAACGTAGAGTAGCTAAAGCAAGCGGAAGAAATGATGAAGCAAAAGAGCTGAAGAGAAGATTTCAAAGGGTGGCTAGAGAAGACAAAGCAAAGTATTATAATGAAACGTGCAAGACCTGGAGTTAGAAAACCAAAAAGGAAGGACACACTCCACATTTCTCAAGCTGAAAGAACTGAAGAAAAAATTCAAGTCTCAAGTTGCAATATGGAAGGATTCTATGGGCAAAATATTGAACAACACAGGAAACATCAAAAGAAGATGGAAGGAATACACAGAGTCACTGTACCAAAAAGACTTGGTCGAAGTTCAGCCATTTCAGGAGGTAGCATATGATCAATAACCAATGGTATTGAAGGAAGAAGTCCAAGCTGCAATGAAGGCGTTGGCAAAAAACAAGCCTCCAGGAATTGACAGATACCAATTGAGATGTTTCAAGAAATGGATGCAACACTGGAAGCACTCACTCGTCTTTGCCAAGAAATCTGGAAGACAGCTACCTGGACAACCAACTGGAAGAGATCCTTATTTGTACCCATTCCAAAGAAAGGTGATCCAACAGAATGTGAAAATCTATCGAACAATATCATTAATATCACACGCAAGTAAAATTTTGCTGAAGATAATTCAAAAATAGTTGTAGGAGTACATTGACAGGGACTACTAGAATTTCAAGCCAGATTTCGAAGAGGACATGAAACGAGGGATATCATTGCTGATGTCAGATGGATCTTGGCTGAAAGCAGAGAACACCAGAAAGATGTTTACCTGGGTTTTATTGATTATGCAAAGACATTTGACTGTGTGGATCATAACAAATTATGGATAACATTGCAAAGAATGAGAATTTCAAAACACTTAATTGGGCTCATTTGGGATCTGGACATATACCAAGAGGCAGTCGTTCAGACAGAAAAAGGGGACAATGTGTGGTTTAAAATCAGGAAAGGTGTGCGTCGAGGTTGTATTCTTTCACCATACTTCTTCAGTCTGTATGCTGATAAAATAATCTGAGAAGCTAGCCTATATGAAGAATGAGGCATCAGGATTGGAAGAAGACTTATTAACAACTTGTGATCTGCAGATGATGACCTTATTTGCTGAAAGTGAGGAGGACTTGAAGCACTTACTGATGAAGATCAAAGACCACAGCCTTCAGTATGGATTACACTTCAACGTAAAGAAAACAAAAATCCTCACAACTGGACCAATAAGCAACATCATGATAAGCAGAGAAAAGACTGAAGTTGTCGAGGATTTCATTTTACTTGGGTAGACAATCAATGCCTATGGATGCAGCAGTTAAGAAATCAAAGGACGTTATTGCGGTGCTCAAATCTGCTACAAAAGACCTCTTTAAAGTGATAAAAAGCAAAGATGTCACTTTGAGAACTAAGGTGCACCTGACCCAAGCCATGGTATTTTCAATCGCCCAGATGCATGAGAACGTTGGACAATGAATAAGGAAGACTGAAGAAGAATTGATGGATTTGAATTACGGTGTTGGTGAAGAATATTGAATATACCATGGACTGCCAGAAGAACGAAGAAATCTGTCTTGGAAGAAGTACAGCCAGAATGCTCCTGAGAGGCAAGGATGGTGAGACTTCGTCTCAGGTACTTTGGACATGTTATCAGGAGGGAGCAGTCCCTGGAGAAGGACATCATGCTTGGTAAAATAGAGGTTCATCAAAAGAGAGGAAGACTCTCAGATGAGACGGACTGACACAGTGGCTGCAACAATGGGCTCAAACATAGCAACGATTGTGAGGATGACGCAGGACCGGGCCGTGTTTCGTTCTGTTGTACATAGGTTCGCTGTGAGTTGGAACTGGCTCAATGGCACCTAACAACAACGGCAGCCAGTACCTGGCCCCTGGGAGCTCTACAGCTGGAATGGCGACCCTCATTATTTCCTGGTCCTCACTGCAGCCTTTACTTCTGGGGGCAGTGTGTGCCGTGGAGAGGGGAAAGGTCCTGGGCATACGATAAGGCTTCACTCTGGTTCGAGGTCTACCTTGAACTAGGGGGAGTTCAGTGTTTCCAGGTGCCGCCGCCCTGCCTCCACCTCCTGAGATATGATGGGGTCAGAGTGTGGAATCAGAAGCTATCCTTACTACCATTGTCTTTAGGTGTCTGTCACTTGCCATCTGCATTGTCATGTGCTGCGCAGAGGGCTGGGGGACCCAGGACGGTGAGCTGCTGGTGGCAGAGCAGGGGCACACAAAGTTACCATAAGGAGGTTGGGCTAGCAGCCACCCCCCCCACCCCGGTCCTGGCCCGCCCCCACCTCAAGGATGAGCATAGGAGAAGAGTCTCAGGTGACAAGCCAGGCTCCACCACCTCCATTTGCATTCTCCATTCTCGGCCTGATAGAGTGGACAGGGTCTCCTTTCAGCTGCTTACGCCTGTGCCAATCCTCCTGTACCTTGAGGCATTTAATCACTGGGGACAGTTCTTGGTCTGTATGGGGTTTCTGGTGGCAGGGTCTTCGGCTCGGTTCTGCTGCCCACCCATTGGGCAGCCTGGGCAAGCCAGAGCCCTCTCTTGGCCTCAGTTTCTTCAACTGTAAATGAAGATAAATGAACACCTCTACCCCTTCCCTCACAGCCCTCTGGTAAGGTGCTATTAGTGCCACCACCAATACAAGTCATAATAAATCTCATACTTGGGGCTACTTTCTTGCACCCTATGGAATTTTTTTTTCTAGTTTTTTTTTTTTTTTTTTCCCTAGTCTTTTCAACCACCCTAATAAAGCGGGCCCAGTCATCATCCGGTTTTACAGTGGGGGAACTGGAACACAGAGAGGTTAGGTGACCTGTCCGAGGTCACACAGCTAGAAAGTGGTGGAACAGGGATTTCTCCCCTGCCCCACCCTGTTCTGTTTATAGTCTCGATCTGATTGTTCTAGAGGGCCTAATCTCGCTGTTTGCTGTATCCTCTGGTGTGTTTTCAAGTGAGTTTGGTAGTCAGTGAGTGTGAGCTTGGTGGGGATCCTGGGGACTCACTGGCCTGGGATGAGTCCTCTCTATGGGACCACCTGGAGCATGCAGGGAGAATAAATCTGAGTCCTAAACCTGCAAAGGTAGGAATGCAGCTACCGGTTCCCAGGAGATCTGGGTTTTAGCCCCACCTCCAGCACTCACCCCCCTCCCCACCTCCTGCTCTATTCTGAGTCAGGCCAGTTTACTATTGTCTCACTTTGCTTAGGGGAAGATTTTTCCAGTCTACCCTTGCCCTGGGGGTCCGTCAAGCGCTATCTCTCTTACCAAGTCCTGCTTCCTGGAGCCCAAGGCCTGAATTCCGAGCTCCCTCCTTTGCAGAGCCCAGCAATGTGAGGACGGCCACATTCTGTTTGCACCTACCCTTCTGGTGGTCACTTCCTTCTTCAGTACGTGGCCCCTGTGAGTTCTCTTGCCCATCAATTGGGCAACCTGGGCAAACCGGAGCTCTCTTGGCCTCAGCTTCTTCAACTGCAAATGAAGACCTCTACCCTTTGAGCCCAGCCAAGCAGTGGTAGATTCTGTGCAGCATTTCTTGGTGTCCTCTGAGAAGAGTGATGTTGGGCGTCCAGCCTACCTTATCGCCAGACTGGAGGTCGAGCTCATGCTACTGCCTGCCCTGTGGCCACCAGGCTGTGTGCCAGACCCTGCTGGGCACATGCTACACAGATATTGCTCCTAATGCCAATGAGAACCCTGCGGGTGCTCAAGTAAAGCTCTCTGCGAGCCCCAAAGATTGCGATGCGGTTAGGGGGAGAGGGCAGAGGCTCTGCCCCACCCCGCTCTGGTGAGTCCCCAGTTTGGGAACGTTTGTTGAGCCAGGCACAGTGTTAAGCTTTTCACACGTGCCCCTGTCAGGTGGGTGCTGGCCCTACTCACATTTTAGAGGCGAGGAGACTGAGGCTCAGAGAGAAGAAACTCACCCAAGACCCCATTCGTTGTTAGTGAGTTGGGATTTGAGCCCCCTGTTAATGATGGCATTCTCCAGCCTCTGTGGGAGGCTGTGGATGGCCAGCTCAAAATGGCCATGATGTTGTTCGGTCCAGCAGACGGATGGATGGACCTCCATGTCCGTAGGATGTGAGGGTAGTGATGGAGGAGCCAGGCAGGTGCTTTGTGTCTTAGCAGCATGGGTGAGGGAGGCCAGAAGGTGGGTGCGGGGTGGATGGGAAAAGGGTCTTCCTGCGTAGAGGTCAGAGCCACCTCAGGCGCAAAGCAACTTGAGGGTTGCCTCACCCATTTTCCTCACCCGCTGCTTACGTCATCTCTGTCCTCACATCCTGAAACACTTTCTCCCAGTTCAACCTCATCTGCCTGCTCTGGGCTCAGGGGCCTCTTCCTCCAGGAAGCCTTCCCTGATACTCATCCCACCTCCACTGCAAGAACCAGCTTGCTGAGTGCTCAGCAGAGCTTGTATTACACAAGGCTCTTCCCATAAAATGCCTTAGTTAATCTTCACCTGTGAGGTAGTTGCTGCTCTCTGGCCCATTTTGCAAGTGGGGAAACTGAGGCCCTGAGAGACTGGGTGGCAGGGCCTAATTTGCGCTAGGCCTGCGTAACACCTCACCCAGGGTTCTGTCTCCTGCACCCCAGCAGCTGTCCGAGCTCAGGGGACCCCCCCCTACCGTGCGCCGCAACACACGCATAAAGTCCAGCACCAGCTGTGTGGGTCCTTGGAAATCTTTACATACAGTTCCCAGCCGCCCAGCAGGGCCATCTCCAAACAGCTGGGAAGACCAGACTGTTGGGAAGGTGACTCCCAGAGGCAGCCCTGACTCCCCGTGGAGGCTGGCTTGTAGCTAGATCCTCCTTGGGTGCTCACCTGCCCCCTTCCCTCAGCCACGGTAGCCTCCTCTCTCCCAGGCCTTGTGTTCTGTATTGGGCTGAGGCCTGGGGACACAGGTGTGAAAAGAGCCAGGTCTCTGCCCTTTAGGAGATGCTCTGAGTTTGGCGAGGGACCACGGGGAAGGGGTGGGGATAGTCATCTCTAGTAGCGGAGGACACACAGCAGTAATAGAAGCCGCCTCAAGAACAAGCAGGCTGTGTGTGCCAGACATGGAGCGGAGAGGTTCACCTGGACAAACTCCTATCATCCTCCCTCCATCACCATGAGAAAGGCACTACTTCTCTGTCCCCATTTTATGGCAGAGGAGGCTGAGGCACAGGGAGGGTGGTCATTGGCTGAAAGTCACAGAGCCAGGGAGTGATGTTACTAGAATTTAACCCAAGCCTGCTTGTGCAGAGCCTGTGGGCACACTGGCTGTTTAAGAAATGCTACCTTATGGTACATGTCCAGATTATGTGACCACTGGGCACATGTACAGGCTGCATGATCATGTCCAGTGTGGTTGGGAGTGGGGGGCTGGATGGTAGTCAGCCTGGTGGTCAGCCCACGCACCTTCTTCCTTCAAGGGCATTCAGAGACTGGGGACTGGATGACTGTGTGGGTGATGGGGGGTGCTCAGGCATTGTGATCCTCCCAAGCAGGAGCATTCTGGTGAGAAGGAACAGGGAACAGTCTTTGTGGAGCCATTAGAGTGAGCTCAGCCTCCTCCTCATCCAGGCCCCAGCCTTGTCCCAGGTCATCCGGTTCCTGACCCCAGTGTTTCTGCTTTTCTCTCCTCCTCGCAGGGAGCCGGGAGGCTGCCTTCACGTACGCCATCATTGCTGCCGGCGTGGCCCACGCCATCACTGCTGCCTGTACCCAGGGCAACCTGAGCGACTGTGGCTGTGACAAGGAGAAGCAAGGCCAGTACCACCGGGACGAGGGCTGGAAGTGGGGTGGCTGCTCTGCTGACATCCGCTACGGCATCGGCTTCGCCAAGGTCTTTGTGGATGCGCGGGAGATCAAGCAGAATGCCCGGACTCTCATGAACTTGCACAATAACGAGGCAGGCCGGAAGGTAGGCAGCCAGGGTGGGGCGCCGGAGGCTCAGCCGAGATGCTGCAAACAGCTGGTCGATAAGGGCTGGTGTTGGGTGTCTGGTGATGGGCCACGGGGCTCTGCCCTCAGCCCCGCTCCACTTGACTAGGTCACCGGTTTGTTGCTCGTCAGGAATTGTGTATGGCATGAGAGGCTGAATAACTGAATCTTGGTTGCAACAAATTGGATTTAACTCAGCAAGATGGAAAGGGCGATCAATGTGAACTCTTATACTTGGGTCCGCAAAATCAGCTGTAGAAAAGTCTGATTAGGGGAGGGGTTTGAGCTGAGGTCAGTAGCGTCATCTGTGTGCAGCAGCTGCCAGAAAAACCAGCGTGTTCTCTGGTCACCTTAAGCAAGATCTGGAGCTCAGAGGGAAGGAGGAGACTCTTCCCTCTTTACTGTCTCTTTAGACCCTCCTGAATTCTGGGCTCTGCTTAGAAGAGTCAGGGATGTTCCAGATGTTTCTAGTGGAGGCGGCTGGGATAGGAAGGAGGCTGGGGACCCCATCCAGTCAGGAGTTTGTGTCCCAGGGCAGGGGGAGCAGATAAGTCTGCAGGCCTAAAGTATAGGGTCCATGGGGTGGGGTGTCCCAGGGAGGCAGGCCTGCCAGGGTGAGGACAGGCTGGATCGAGTTGCTTTTAAAGGAGTGAGCTCCCCACCCTGGGAAGTATGGGAGCAGAGGCAGCTTGACGAGGCATCTCAGGCTGCCCAAGTCAGGGCTGCCTATCGTGGGCAGTGTTCCAGGCTGAAGCCTGAGGCTGGGAGTGGGCTCTGGAAGTGCTCTCGAAGAAGGAGGTGCTCAGAGCCCACCCTGGAGCCCCTAGCCCAGGAGGTGTGGGGAGGGCTCTGGTGTTGGCTTGCGCTCCACAGAGAAGTGTCATGAGCCAGGACGGATAGGAGGGAGGGCTGGCTGCCCAGCTGTGGGGGGGAGTGCCACTGCAGTAACAGGAAGATGTGTGCCGGGGCCACCACCGGTGGCCACAAACACAATTGCCCATGGGACTGGGCAGGGCTGTGGAGAACTGAGAACACAGGCTCATCTGAGGGCCTGGCTCAGCTCCAGCCCACTGTGGCTGAGCGGGAATGCGGGTCCAGGGTGGCCAGACCCTTGGATCTTAGCTTCTGATGTTTATGTGCAATCACCTCATTTTAAAATGTTGCCAACTCCCTATGATTATTTTTTTTAAAAAAAGGAAAAAAGAGAGAAGATTACCAGAGGAGATCAGACCTAGTGTATCTCCTGGCTAAGCATAGCCCCCGAGCTGCCCGTGTGGGCTTGGGTGACAGATGGTAGACACCTCTTCTTGGGGTGTGTCACTTCCGAGGCAAGGAGGTTTCCTAAGCACTGGATGCACCAGCCCACTTAATCTTCACACAATCCCTGTGAGGTGGGCACCATCATTATCCCTCCCTTACAGGTGAAGACACTGAAGCATAGAGGAGTTAAGCAACTTGCTGAAGGTTCCCAGGGCTAGCCCCCGGGCCTGTGGCGTGGTGGTGGAGGCGTGGGCTGGGCAGTCAGCTGCCTGGTGCCCTCATGCCCATGAAGCAGAGACGGCAGCAGTGTTCTCACAGGCGGAGGTGAGGAGGGAAGAGAGAGGCAGGGAAGTACTTACCCCAGGGCCTGGCACACAGCACGGGGTAGGTGTGGTTGTGATTTATGTAAACATCACCATGCAGGAGGGAGTCTGTGAGTGTGGGTGTCAGGGAGTAGCCAGCCCACCTGGGAAGGGGAACAAGGCCTGTGGAGTGCAGAGGATGGGTGGGGCTTCACTAGCGCTGCCCCTTCCTCCCTCCTGCCTCTCCAGCCTCCAGCCACTTCCTGTGTGTCAGAACCGTCCCGGGCCATGCTGAGTCATTCAGGCCAGGTGAGCAGAGCCACTTACCTGGCCTGCAGGGATGGTTGTCCTGGGGGAGTTGTGAGGGAGCACTGGCTGGGACCTCTGCCTGGGGCCCACACCTCTCTCCGGGTCTTCGACTGTCATATCATCCCTTGGGGCGGAGGTCACAGGTCACAGCCTCCCTCCTGCCCTCCTCCCCTCTCCCAGCCTCAGTTTCCTCATCTGCAGCTACCTTGTGGGGCCACTGTGACAATTCAAGGCACATATGCCTGGCCTGGGGTGAGGAAGGCTCAGTTTACATCAGGTGGGGAGCAGTTTATGACCACACAGCTCTAGCAGTCCAGAGGGCTCCTGGTGACTATTAGTGGTGTTGCAAGACAGCCTAGGGCCAGGCAGGCACTGGGAGCTGGCAGAGGTCATACGAACGACGGAGGTGGACTTTCTAGAGAAGGTGGGCCTCAGAAGATGAGCCAGGTTTGACTAGGTAGAAAAGAGAGGTCTGGCATGGGGAGGTTGTGGACAAAGGCCAGGAGGTGGGCTCATGGGGCCGATTCAGGGGGCTAGACTGCTGGGTCCCTGATCAGGTAAGAGCCCTGTGACCACCTTCTCCTTGTCATTCGGGTCCCAGCTCACCGTCTTTCCTCAGAAAGGCCTTCTTTCCTCTCCTCCCTGGGTTTGTCCTTGATGTTGTCTTCTTCCCTGGCCTCCTGGCCTCCCCAGTCTGCTGCAGCCCTGAGTGTTCATTCACAGAGTCTGGCATACAGCAGGTGCTCTATAAATATGTATGGAGTGAATGGATGAGGATCTTCGGTCACTGGGAGCTACTGATGATTTTGGAGCAGGGTGGGGATGGAAGTCTCCTGTGAGGCCAAGTGAGGCTGAGTCGGAGGGGACAGGAACAGGATCTAGGGCAGAGCTTTCGGGAAGAGGGCGCGTTGGGCCTGATCTGATGTTTCTGGGTGAGACAGCTCCCCCACTGAGGGAAGCCCAGCTGAAGAGGTGCCCAGCTCCACTCTGGTTAGGAAGGACCTATGGGGGTGACGTCCTGGAAAAGCAGTTCAAACAGGGACTATGCATTTTTCTGAGCCAAGAGGTAGAATTCGGGACTACCCACAAGTGTACAGGAGAAAGGCCTCATCAGTCACAGTCAGGCCCCGCTGCATTACGGGGGTGGAAACGGAGGCCCAGAGAAGATTCCAGCTGGCCCTCAAGCACCTGGGGCAATGGCCACGTGCTCAGCCCAAGCAAACAGGAAGGTGATTGCCCCATACAGCCCCAGGGGCAGCCAGATACCCTTATTCCCTGCTGCAGAGCACCCCAAGTGCCTAGACACATATACAAGTGGGCAGGAGCAAGGACAGCCACCAGCTGGCTGTGAGTTCCATCCTCTCTGGGGACCTCAGTTTCCCCATCTGTCAAATGGGATTATGGCCCCTGACCTGTCTTAGATCCCCCTGTGCTGTCCAGGGCCAGATGAGAGTGCGCGTGGGCAGTCCTCCAGGAGGACCCTGTGGTGTGCTGTTTAGTCTAAGACATGGGACCCCACCCCAGGACTCCCCCATTGGGCTGCCGTGGGCCCCATGCACCACGGAGTTGGGGGACTGACAGGGGGAAAGGGGCCAGCCGGCAGCCGCTCACGTTGAGCGTCTTGGAAAGGCTCACAGATGTGTTTATTGCAGGCTGCTTGCTCCTGCTGTGGGAGACAAGACTCAACCTGACCACCCGCTCTGGGGCTTGTTGGCAGCTGGAGCGAGAGAAAGGGGGAGGAGGGGGAGCCGGGGAGGGGTGTGTCCCGGGGCAGAGGTGGTGGCAGGAACCCTCTCTCCTTCTGCAGCACTCTGGGTAGGCCCAATACGGGGTGACCCAGGGGCTGTCCCCCACTGCCGTCCAGGGCTAGAGGAGCCCCCCACCTCACCTGGCAAGTTCAGGAGGAAGCGCCATGTGACGTCCTGCCCTGCAGGTCTCCAGCTTGGATCTGAGTCTAGGCAGAGCCAGGCCTTTGCCGGCCAAGGACGTGGCTGTAGGGGCTTAGGAGGGGGCACACACCCCCAGTGAGTCCAGGCTCCCCCTCTTCCTTCCATTGTCTCATGTAGCTGTGAGGGCTCAGGGTCCCATCATGCAATGGTCAGACTGGAAGGACCGTCTGACAACCCTATTCCTGGGAAATTGCGCTGGCGGGTGTAAACTGCTCTTTTGGGAGGGTGATGTTAGAATTATACTCTCTGCATTCTGGAATTTTATGGTCATAATATGCTTGGGTGGAAATCACAGACTGTTCAGGTTAGGATGTAGGATATTAGGTTCGAATCCTAGCACGTGAGGTTTGGAATCCTAGGACCTTTGCTGGGAGGGGGAGGGGAGTCAGAATCTCTGGGATGATATGTTTAGGTAACAGACTTTTCGTGGCTTTGGATCATTTCTTGTCAGCCTTTGAGGGGACTTGCTGTGGGCAGTGGGGAGAGGAATTAATTAAAGCAGGTTTTGCCCTTAAGATGCTTATAGTCTGGCAGGAGAGTCAGATCAGAGGAGGGAGATTATGGCTCCAGGCTGCACATCACAAAACCCTTTGCCATCGAGTCGATTCCGACTCATAGTGACCCTACAGAACGGAGTAAGACTGCCCCATAGGGTTTCCAAGGAGTGGCTCGCGGATTTGAACTGACGACCTTTTGGTTAGCAGCCGAGCTCTTCTGCACAGCCACGGGAGAGATGCGGTTCCGAGGGTGAAGAGAAGAGTGCAGAGGAGGGGTGGTTTCCTCTCGGGGAAGGCTGAAGCACTTGGAGGGAAGAAGAAGGAACGCCTAGCAGGGCTCTGAAGGATAAGTAGGAGTCCTCCAGGGGGACAACTGGGAAGGAGGAGGGCCATTCAGGCAAAAACAACAGCACATACAAAGGCATGAAGTCCTAAAACAAGTGGCGGGGAGGGGGCCCCTCGGGGGCTGGGGCCCTTGTGGATGGGGAGGGAGTAGGGATGGTGGGGAGTGATGGGTGATGAGGCTGCAGGGAGGGGCTGGGGCCAAATGCAGGCCTTAAATACCGGGCCCAGGAGTGGGACTTCCTCCTTCTTCTGTGGGTGCCCGGAAGAGGCTTGGATTGGGGAGTGATGTGGTCAGGTTTCTGGCCCTTCCTGGGACAGAGTGGAAAATGAAAGGACCAGGTTGGCGGCTGATGCCAAACCAAGCAGGCGCTGTGGATGGGTGGGAGGGACAGCTGCTTAGGAAGCACAATTGCAGGAAGGCTTTAGGCTACATTTGGGGTGGATGGATGGGTGCTGCCCTCACTGGGGTTGGGAACCGGGGCAGGGGGCGATCAGTTTTATGGGAGCGGGGGGGTCCTGTGAGTAGCAGGCGGGGGTGCCTAGGAGGCCGCTGGTGCCTGGGTCTTAGTTCTGGAGCAAGGTCTCGGCTGGAATGTTCCCCGGTGGTGGCAGCAGAAGGTGGTAACAGAAGCACTGGCATTGCATTTGGTGGGGTTGCCCAGAGAGAGGACTAACGGAAGAGGGAAAGAGCCAGGACGCTGGCCTGGGAGAGTCAGCTGAGGTGGAGGGCTGTGGGGCAGCAGGATGAGACCAAGAGTAGGCACAGTCAGGACGCATTGGCGAGCTTGTGTGAAGGGTCCCCTGTGGGGGCAGGGAAGCCCCGGCTGCGCCTTGAACCAGCCTCTGCTGTTTCCTCTCTCCGGAGCTCTGGCCAAGGGACAGGACAGCCTCCAGATAATACTGCCCCTGCTCGGGCTGTCCATGCCTCGCGGGACACTGAGAGTGAAGTGCACCAACTAGCAAGGAAGGTTCTTGGAGCGGGGAAGGGGGCCTTCTGCAGCCCCTCTTGGGAGCCTGGTGACTGAGCCCAAGAGGGAGGCAGCCCTGGGGATGGGGGCACAGCTGGGATGGGGCTGGCCCCTGCTGGAATGTGCCGCTTGCTCTGAGGGAGGTGAGCTCAGGAGTCTGGAATTCCACCGGAGTGAAAAGTCACCTCCCTGCCCAGCCCCAGCCTCACGGAGGGATGTCGGTCTTGTCCTTTCCTGCCCTGCCCCATCTGGTCTGGGTGCTCCTGGGAGCTGGATTCCCACTTCTGCCCTGGCCACAGGCAGGCCTGTGAGTCAGGGGACACCAGGGACCAGCCCTGACGACTGAGGCGGGGCCGAGATAAGACTTGCTCAACTATGCTCCTCTCCGCTGTCCTGAGGGCCACTTGAATATTTGATCAGATAGAGTGGCCAGCGGTGGCACGTCAAGGGCCTGAGGAGCCAGGCCCCGCCTGGCCTGAAGCCAACCGACCAGGACAGGCTGAGAGGAGGCCTCCTTGGGCTGCGGTACCCCCGTTCCTGCCCCAGATGGAAAGACCTGCAGCTGGGACTCAGGCGACTTGGACCAGGGATGGCCCTGGGCAGATCTCGTCCCTCCAGGGCCTCAGTTTCCTCCATAGGGGACCTTATGGTTTCAGAGGGATTTTGCAGGTCTGACATGTAGGACAGGAGAGGATACAAGGTTCTTAGGAGCATTGGATGCCTACCTTGTCTCCAACTACCCTCCCTTGCTCTCCAACCTTCAGCTGTACTGTCTGTTCCTGGAGTCTGCCAAGCTTGCTCCTGCCTCAGGGCCTTTGCACATACTATTCCTCTGTCCAGAATGCTCTTCCCTCAAATCTTTGCACAAGTAGCTTCTTCTGTTCCTTTAGGTCTCCACTCTGATACCGTCTTTTCAGGGAGGCCTTCCCTGCCTACCCTACCCAATGTCCACCTCATCTGTCTCTGTCACACCATGCTGTTCAATTTTCTACAGAATATATGTCACCATAAGAAGCAATCTTATTTACATAGCTCTTTACATGTTTATTCAGTGTCGCCTCCTACTAGAATGTCAGCACCACGAGGGTAGGGACAGTGTCTGTTCACAGCTGTATCCCCTGTGCCTAGAACAGTGCCTGGCATACAGTAAGTGCTCAAGAAGTATTTGTTGAGAGAAGGAATGAAAATGACAAGAGTCTGCTCTTTCCTGAGGGAATTTCCCAGGAATAGGGTTGTCAGATAAAATGCAGGATGCTTAGTTAAATCTGAGTTTAAAATAAATAAGGAATGATTTTATTATAAGTATGTCCCAAATATTGCCTGGGAGATATTCATTCAAAAATATTCAGTGTTTATCTCAAATTAAAATTTAACTGGGCATCCTATATTTTTTTAATCAAACTTTTTATTTTGAGATAATTCCACAGGGGTGAGATTCACAGGCAGCTGTAAGAAATAATACAGAGAGATTCCATGTGCCCTTTACTCAGTTTCCCCCAGCGGTGACATCTTGCAAAAAAGTATATACAATATCACAACCAGGATACTAACAATGATATAGTCAAGACAGAGAACATTTCCATGCCCACGAGGAGCCCTCCTGTTATCCTTTTATAGGCACACCCACTTCCTTCCCACCCCACCCCATCCTTAACCCCCACAACTGCTGATCTGTCTTCTACTTGTACAATCTTATCATTTCAAGAACGTTATATAAATGGAATCACACCAAATGTAGCCTTTGGGTTTAGCTTTTTCACTCAGTATAATTCCCTTGAGATTCATCCAGGTTGCTGCCTGTGTCAATAGTTCGTTCCTTTTTATTGCTGAGTAATATTCCATGGTATGGATGTACTACAGTTTGTTTAACCATTTCACCTGTTGAAGAATACGTGGGTTATTTCCAGTTTGGGGCTGTTATGGATAAAGCTGCTATAAATATTTGTGTACAGGTTTTGGTGTGAACAGATGTTTTCATTTACTAGGATAAATGCTCAGGAGTTCAACTGCTAGGTTGTAATTGCGTGTTTCATAACTGCTATTCATAAGGTTTTCACTGGCTAATTCTTTTCAGAAGTAGACTACTGGGTCCTTCTTCCTAGTCTGTCTTAGTCTGGAAGCTCAGCTGGAACCTGTCGACCATGGGTATCTGAATACTGGTGGCATAGCTTCCAGCATCACAGCAACACAGGAGTCGGAACCCACTTGACAGCACCTAGCAACAACTGTTGCGTATTTACTTTGATAAGAAACTGCCGAGCTGTTTTTTAGAATGGCTGTACCATTTTACATACCCACCAGCAATGTATGAGACATCCAGTTTCTCTGCATCCTTGCCAGCATTTGTTGTTATCACTATTTTTTATTTTGGCCATTCTGATCTGTGTGTATCTCGTTGTGTATATCTCATTGTGGTTTCAATTAGCGTTTCCCTAATGGCTAATGTTGAACAGCTTTCATGCGCTTTTTTGCCATCTGTGTATCCTCTTTGGTGCTATGTCTCGTCACGTCTTTTGTCCATTTTCTAACTGGATTGCTCCGTTGTTGTTGTTTAGCTGCTGAGTTTTGAAATTTCTTTATATGTTCTAGATACTAGCCTTTTGTCAGACGCGTGGTTTGCAAATATTTTTTCCCAGTCGGTAGCTTGTCTTTTCTCCCACTTCACAGGGTCTTTCACAGAACAAGTATGTTTAATTTTAATAAGAGTCCATTGATCGATTCTTCCTTTTATGGACTGTGCTTTTGTTGCCGTCCAAGAGCTCTTCGCCTAGCCCTAGATCCTGAAGATTTTCTCCTTTGTTTTTTCTAAAAGCTTTATAGTTTTACATTTACATTTAAGTTCGTGATTCGTTTTGAAGTAACTTTTGGTTAAGGCGTGAAGTTTAAGCTGAGGTTCAAATCTGGCAGCCCTTCCACAGCCCCTACTGGCCTTTCCAATAGCGTGCCCTCCAGACAGTGCAGAGAACTGTTGAATCATCTTAGAGGTAGCAACTGTCCTTTCCTCAGCCCCATTAATCAGTGGGAGGCTGAAACCCAGATCCAGAGGGCCCCTGCCAAGGCCTCTCACACTCAGACAGTGGAGGGGTCAGGCTTCACACCCAGGGCTGGCTCCCGCCTCAGACCTCCCGCTGTGCTGCATGGTTGACCAAGGCGGATGGAGCTGGGCTGGATGAGGAGCTGAGGGGGGCCGTGAGATGCACTGGGGCGGCGCACTGGGAGGACCAGGCCGGGGTGATCGGGCCCAGAGGAAGGAGCCAGGCCGGGACCAACTGGAACAGAAGCCGCTGAGGAGGGGCCCGAGGGGGACTGGCCCCGGCTGGGCTGGACAATGCCCCCGAGGCTAGAGGTTTTTCCAATTCTCTCCGATGACACAGCAAGGGCAGGGCCCAGCCAGGTCCTGTCAGTGATGCCATGGTGATAGCAGTGGCAGTCGCGGTGCCCAGGAAGGGAGGGGACGAGATAAGGGAGGCCATGGGGCGGAGGGGCAGGGGTGGGGCGGGAGTAGCCTTTGTCTATAGAGAAGGGAAATGTCTGTGGGACCCCAGCTCCGTGGGGGCAGGACCCTGCCATCCCACTTTGTCTGGACTGTTAAGACTAGCCTCCCCCAAGCCGGAGGTGGATTTGGCAGCCTGGGGTAGGTCCAAAGGAGGCGGTTGGAGACCCTGGCTTGGGAGCAGCTGGACAGCTTAGCTTGGAATAAAGCAACCTCAGTGGGGACGACTGTCATTGTCCCCTGTCCTCAAAGAGCTATCGGGGTGGGAAGATACCAGACAAGACCAGGACTCACAGGATGGAGGAATGTGGAGAACAGGTAGGTTTCATCTCAGGTGAGAAAGAACTTGCTACCAGAGGAAGAGAGCCAGGTAGAGGGCAGGTACTCCTTTGCTGGGAGATTATAGACAGGAATCTCATATTAGCACTTGAAATACATGTACTAATTTAATCTCAGCACAGCCCAACGAGGTTAACATTCTCTGTGGTTCTCTCCCTTTTATACATGGGAAAACAGAGGCACAGAGAGGTTAAGAACTTTGCCCAGCGCAGCACAGCTGGCAGCTCTGTGATCTGAACACAAGCAGTCGGGCTCCAGACTCAGTTCTTAACCACTGAACCATCATACCAGCCCCATGGGTTTTTGGACTCGGATACTTTTACTGACACCCACCCTCTCGGTCCCGACATCCTGTGATTGTAAGATGTGACCCTAAGATTCTAGGATCCCCCAACTTGGGGAACTTGGAGACTCTGTGGTCTTCAGGCCCCATAAAGCCCAGACAGTTGGTCATGCAGGGATTGGGGGCTTTTTAGGCGCTGTGCATCCTCTCCCACTCTGGTCACTGTGGTCCTGGGGCAGTCCTCGGGCCACCGTCTTCTGCTTGGGGGAGGACACTTCAGGGCCAGGAGGGAACCAGGAGAGGAGAATTCTGCATGTGGCCCCTCCTCAGTGGGCAAGGGAACCTGGGCATCACGGGGAGCTCGGGGTGATACTGGGAGATGCCCAGACCAGGGGTGGGGGTGCCCGCACCTGGTGCAGAGGCCTGGGCACATCTTGTATTAAAGAAATTTCTGGGCATATGTGGCCCTGGGAAGTCTGTCCTGCTCATCTCCCAGTACCCAGCCCGGGCCATTACGCAGCAGGGTCTCTAGCGGTGCAGGTACCACTGATCCAGGCTGACATCAGAAATGCCCACTAGAGAACTGATGAGCAGTGGGGTTGTAAGGACCTTGTCCTCTGGCTTCTCTCTACACGGGTGTGAACATGGCTGTGGGGGGGAGGGGGTGCTGGGGTGTAGGAGGTGGGCCCTAGGCTCTGGAGCCAGCTCATGGCTTTGCTGTGTCCTAGCTGTGTGACCTTGGGCATGTTACTTTGCCTCTCTGTGCCTCAGTTCCTCCATCTGTAAAACAGGGATAGTAATGGTACCATAGTATATTGTAAGGATTACATGATTTAATGAATTTAAAGAGCTTATTGGTGTGCCGTCCAACACAGTAGCCACAAGCCTCGTGTGGCTATTTAAGTTAGTATGAAAGAAATAAGATGAAAAATTCAGTTCCTTGATCTACATTTCAAGTGCTCAGTAGCCGCTCGTGGCTTATGGCTGCCATATTAATTCTGTCTTGGCAGAAAGTTCTTTTGGACAGAGCAGGGGCAGGGGGCACACAGTCAGGGCTCTGGGGTCAGACGCTTACTATTATTATGAAGCGTGCTTGGGAGTCTCACCCATAGTGGTGGGAGGCGATCCTTTTACCTCCCGGCCCCTGGCCAGCCAAGGGGTCTCAAATACTGGCTGTCTGATTTGCCAGTGTCACTGCCGCCCCTCAGCCTGGGGCTCATTTGAAGCTGCCCTTGGCGCGGAGGGGGCAGCGTGGCGAGGCCCTGAGAGGCCTCCGCGTGAGGAGAAGTCAGGGCGGGCTCAGTTACACCACGGTGAGACCAAGTCAAAAGGCGCCCACTGGGGACAATCACTGCCTTTGTCCTCAGGAGGCAGACCGGGATTCCCGGGTGTTATCAAATCTGCAGGGATAGGGGAGCTAAGTGGTGCTGGGAGGAGGCGGGAGAAGGCGGGCAGGAACGGTATTAAAGGGAGGGTGCGAAGCAGGGGGTCATCTGGAGGAACTGGCACCGAGCTAGCAGCCTTGGCTTTTCCTATTCCTGAACACTACCGTGTCCTTTGAGGAGAAATCCAGGTATGATTATGTCCCTAAAAATGACTCCCTGCCTTACAAAGAGGCTTCCTTAAATCAACACCTTCCGGTGTCCATTTGAGATGCAAATAGAAAAGATAGCTCACAGTGGTGAGCATTCGCTCTGTCCCGAGGCAGGCTTCTCAGAGCTCTACAGGATTAATTTTCCCAACCACCTTAGGCGTCCTTGTTAACTCCCATTTCCCTGCTGGGCATCTGAGGCCCAGGCAGTGGCCCCCGGGGTGGGGGAGCTGGAGTGGGTCTCAACTGGATGAGGCTTCCAGACTGCCCCAGGCCCTGGCCCCAGAGACCAGCACTCTTGGGCGGCTGGCTGTGTGGTGCTGTGTGCCCCTCTGAACCCTAAGCCTCGATCATTATTGAGGACATTCATGATGCTGATTGTGTGCCCGGCACCATTCCAAGTGCTCTGCATTCATGATCTCACAGGGAAGAGCTTGTTGTTATAACCATTTAACAGATGAGAAAAACTGAGGCACAGAGGGGTTAAGTACTATGCTTAAGGTTGCCCAGAGAAAGCATCCAAGCCAAGATCATCTTGCCTCTGCATCTGCCTGCCTGCCTGTCTGTCTGTCTCTCCCCTCCTGGCCCTGCGCAGTCAGGCCCTATGGCTCCTCTGACCTTGTTTCCTACTCTCCCCCTTGCTCACTCTGCTCCACCTACACTGTTCTCCTTGCTGTTCCTCAAACACACCAAGGATGTTCCTACCTTAGGACCTTTGCACGTAGTATTGACTCCACCTGGAATGCTCTTCCTTCCAACCATTCACTATTTCACTTCCTCACATCTTTGCTCAAATATCACCTTCTCAACAAGGCCTTTCTGATCATTCTGTTTAGAATTTCCCTCCTGTCTGCCTCATCATTTCCTGTCCCCTTTTTATGTTTTATTGTCCTACATGGAATATATGACCATCTGACGTAATATTGGTAGTTTGCCAAATGATTCCAGTGTGCCTGGGACCAGTTAGACTGTTGCTATAGGAGGTCTCCTGTGGGAACAGCATGGGCTCAGACAGAAGCTTCCTTCCCAACTTCTTTTTCTTTCTTTCTTTTTTTTTTTTTGTTATGCTTTAAGTGAAAGTTTACAGTTCAAGCTGGTTTCTCATACAAAAATTTATACACATATTGTTATGTGACCTTAGTTGCCTTCCCTATAATGTGACAGCACACTCCTCCTTTCCACCCCTGATTTCCCGTGTCCGTTCAACCAGCTCCTGTCCCTTTTTGCCTTCTTATCTCACTCTGGACAGGAGCTGCCCATTTAGTCTCATGTATCTACTTGAGCTAAGAAGCACTGTCTTCATGAGTATCATTTTACGTCTTATAGTCCAGTCTAATCATTGTCTGAAGAGTTGGCTTCCAGAATGGTTTCAGTTTTGGGCTAACAGAGAGTCCAGGGGCCATGTCTTCCGAGGTCCCTCCAGTCTCAGTCGGACCAGTAAGTCTGGTCTTCTTACTGGAATTTGAGTTCTGCACCCCACCTTTCTCCTGCTCCATCAGGGACTCTCTGTTGTGTTCCCTGTCAGGGGGGTCATTGGTGGTAGCCAGGCACCATCTAGTTCTTCTGGTCTCAGGCTGATGGAGTCTCTGGTTTATGTGGCCCTTTCTGTCTCTTGGGCTAATATTTTCCTTATGTCTTTGGTGTTCTTCATTCTCCTTTGCTCCAGGTGGGTTGGGACCAATTGACGTATCTTAGATGGCTGCTCCCTAGCTTTTAAGACCCCAGACACCACTCACCAAAATGCCTTCCCGACTTCCGAGCATGAGTCTGTGTCCTCAATACTTGTTCCAGTGGGCCAGGAGTAAATGGAGATTTTATTTTTTAAATATATATATAGCCCTTGTCTGACTACAGGCACTATTCTAAGTTCTTTATATATATTAACTCATAGAATTCTCTCAAATGAGGTAAGACTGATATTTCCTTTTTAAAAATGAGGAAAGAGGGATGGAGAGGTTCAGTGACTTGCTCAAGGTCACGCAGCTAATAAGAGCCAGGATATACTCTAGCTATACTTCCTCTTTTGTGCATTCATTCACTCACTCATTCACTCATTAAATATTTATATCATGCCTTCTTTGTGCCAGGTAGTGTGCAAGGTTTCAGAGACACGCAGATGACTAAGAAATGGTCCCTGCCATCAGGAAGCTCGCAGTCTAGTAGGAAATGCAGAACAAGTAAATACGAGGAAAGGGGAAAATGTACTCATTCAGCAGACATTTGCTGACACCTACTATGTGTCATCCCTGTCTTAGGCACTGGACATCAGGGATAAATAAGGCACAGTTCCTGCTTTTGAGGGGCTTACATTCCAATTACAGAGGGAGAAGGGTGAATTACTGTGTGTAAACATGACAGCATAAACTGGATTTGTTAGAGGGAAGTGTAGGGGACTGTGGGACCCCAGCATAGAAGGTCTAACCATTTGGAGGTTGGTTTGGATAGGTGGATGTTTGGATGGATGCTTGCATAGATGGGTAAATGGTTGGATGGATGAATAGTTGATTGGATGGATGGATGGAAGGATGGATGAATGGATAGGGTCATATAGATAGGTGGTTAGACAAATGGATGAATAGTTGGTTGGATGGATGAATGGATAGCTGTTTGGAAGATAGTTATTTGGATGAATGGATGGTTGGGTAGATGGTTAGGTGGATAAATATTGGAAGATGGTTAGATGGATGTTTGGGTAGTTGTTTGGATGGATGGATGGATAGATATTTGGAAGGATCGTTGGTTGGATGGATGAATGAATGGGTGAAAAGTTGAGCTTATTGTTAGCAAGTTGGACGTTTTCCCAGAGAGATCACGAAACCACCTAAAAGAAAGTGTTGTAAATCCGTACATTCGTTAATTCAACAAATAATTTTTTAAGCACCCTATTTATGTGTCTGGTACTGTTTTAGGCCTGAGATTAGAAATGGCCCTTGCCCTTATGGAGCGGACATCTGTGATATCTGTGGAGAAGGCAGACAGCAAACAAATAATCAAATATGTAGAATCTGTTGTCAGGGAGTGATAGATGCTATGATGAAAAAATAAAGCTGGTGAGAGAATAGAGATGAATGGGAGGGGAGCATTTCATTTTGGGTGGTCAGGAGGGGCCCCTCTGAGAAGTTGCGTTCTGAACAGAGGCCTAAAGGAAGTGAGGAAGTGAGCCATCTGGGGAATAGCATTTGAGACAGAGGGAACAGCAGGCACAAGAACTCTGAGGCGAAGAGGCCAGCATGGCTCTCCCTGAGAGAGTGACGGGGAGAGAAGCAGGAGATAAGGTCACAGCTGGGTGTGTCGGGGGTGGAGGCAAATCACCTGAAGGTCCTGTGAGGAGTTTGAGTTTGGTGGTATCTTGGAAAGCTGATGGAGATTGTTGAACCTGAGGTGATCTGTGTTGGGAAAGCCCCCACTCCCCTGCTCCCCTCTGGATGGGCTCCCAGCCCTGCTCCGCCCTCCCATTCACAGCAACGCTGTCAGAATTTTAATTACAGCTCCCAGCTCTCAGTGGTTTACAACTCAACCGTAAAACAGGCCCTGGGCAACATGTGGCACCTCTGAGTGATTTACTTGTTCACCATTTCTATATTTAGTGCCATTTAATGCCTGTTGGCCACATTTTCAAAGGAAGAAGAAGGGAGAATTCGGGGGAGTTGTTTAAGTTTTTTTTTTGGTGTGAAACACATAGATCTATTTTTCAGTTGTTTTCTGAGATTATTTCCCAGCCTTTAAAAAGTTACAGGGTGCCAACTGATTATACATTCTGTGAGATTTCTCATTTCTAAACGAGAGTGCCTAGTCCTTTGCTAAGCTGCCTGTTTTCTCTTCAAAACATGTCTTTGCTTCCTGGTGAGAGAGCTGGGTTTAAAGGACACTGCAGGCTGAGTGTGTGACTCAGAGGCAAAGCCATCGATTACTTGATGCTTCACATCACACAGGCTGAACTTCGAGGCCGTTTGCTCCAACTCCTAACCCGAAGCTGGGATCCCTTCTAAACCCGAAGCTGGGATCCCTTCTAACACTTCCCAGCCAAAGTGTCTGCGGTACACTAGAACTATCTGAGGAGCTTGTGAAAATCCAACTTCTGATCTAGCAGGTCTGGGCAGAGCCAAGATTCTGCATTTCTAACAAACTCGCAGATGATGCTGATGCTGCTGGTTCAGGAACCACACTGTGGGTAACAAGAATTTAGACCAGCACCGTCCAGTTTGGAGATATAATCTGAGCCACGTATGTAATTTAGAATTTTCTAGTAACCACGTTTAAAAGGTAAAATGTGGTGACATCAAATTTAATAATATATTTTATTTAACCTAATAGGCCTCAAATATTATTATTGTAATATGTAATCAATATAAAAAAATACTGAGATAGTTTACATTCTTTTTTTTTTTTTTGTAATAAGTCTTCAAAATCTGGCATTCATTCCACAGTTACAGCACATCTCAGTTTGGACTAGTCACATTTCAAGTGCTTATGTAACTGGTGGCTCCCGTTTTGGACAGCAAGGATCTAAATCCAGTTTGAATGCCTCTGGTGATGTGGAGCTCACTCCCTCCTGGGAAGCACACTCCATCCCTGCAGGCTCTGAGTCAGGAGCTGCCCCCTAGGAGTAGCTAGGGAGACCCAGCTGGGCTGTCTGGGTCCCCGAGCTGGTTTGCACATCTGCCAGGAAGGGCCCTACAGCACTTTTGTGGCTCCGAGCTGGCCCCGTTGAAGGCCTCTTTTCCCGTGCCTGCTGCGGCTTCCTCCTGCGGAGGCAGGCTCCTTACACACGGCTGCATTTCACACTCACAGCAACCTGTGATGGTTTCTTGTTGAAGAACCAGGCTCAGAGAGGTTAGTGATGTCCCCGTGGTCACCCAGACAGAGATAGCAGAGCTGGGAGTCACGGTCAGGACTTTGAACCCTCTCCTCCCTCTGCTGCAGCTCTAACAAGGCTCCAGTTCCTTTAATGTGGCGTGGTTTTCAAGGGCCTTCCAGGTCCACTTGTGCTCCTTCGGATGCGTGAGGCTGGCCCAGATATTGTTAGCAGAGCCTCGGAGATGGGAGGGGGGGCAACGAAGCCATGCAGCTCTTAGTGGCAGGGCTGGGACAACCCAAGTCCCTCTGAGTCCTGGGTCTCAGCCCCTGGGGCAGCTCCATTGGCTTCTGAGCACTAACCCAAGGAAAGGAATCAGTTATTCCTTAACACCCACCGAGAGTGGGGAGGTGGGGGAGCTATCCCACCCCACCCCACCTCACCCCACCCTCAGCTGGAAACTGCTGAGGCATAGCGATAACTGAGGGTGTTTTTTCCCACTTGCGTAGCTGGAAAAAAACGACTCCACCAGGGGCAGGAAAAAGCTCTCTCCGAGGAGCACACAGCTGGGGCTGGTAGTGGTCAGCAGGGAATCTCAGTCCCCCAGCCACCCTCCAGGACCTCAGTTCCCTCGCCCCAGACGCCAATGCAAAAAGAGGTGCCAAAGCGGCCTTTCCAGTCTCTGGGGTGCTCCTGTTCTGAGATGGGGGTGCTTCAAAGGGCTTGGTTAGTAGCGAAACGGCCGGGGCAGGGCTTTGCAGGAGTCGGGGTGGAGAGGGGTACAGAGGGTGTTCAGGCAGGTGTGATCGGCTCCTGAGTCCTCCCTCCAAGCTTGGAGCAACTCCTTCTCGCCCCCTGCCCCAGGGCCTCTCCCCTGGGGCTTCAGTCTTGGCCTTCATGAATGAAGTTAGGGCCTCTTTACAAAGGAAATGGCCATCTAGTTCATAAGCCTGGAGGAATTCATTCATTCATCATTCACTCTTTCATTCATTCAGCAAAAGTTTACCAGCATCTCCTCTGTGGCTAGCCTCTTCCAGGCCCTGCATTTCTGGAGCTGACATTCCGGTGGGAAGGGGGAGACTCAAGCAAGTCATCCAGAAGATAAGATGACATGTGGTTGCCTTCAGTGCTCAGGAGGACATAAAACAGGGTCATGTGAGGGAGGTAGCGGGGTGGGGGGGCACCACAGAGGTTGCCTTGAGGAGCGGACCCCGGAGCTGGGCCTAAATGAGGAGAAGGAGCCAGCAATGGGAGGAGCCAGGGGAAGAGTGTTGCCGCAGAGGGAACAGCAATTGCGGAGGCCCTGAGGCTGGAGCAGCTTGGCGTGGTCCCAAAAGACCTGACATTAAGTGCTCGTGGGAGATTTCCACAGGCTGAGGCAGTGGGTGTCCCAAGGCCCCGAGGGACAGGCAGAAGTCACTGTTCTCATCCAAGGCTGCCACTTGCCCTCTGAAACACCCCTGGGCCTGGCCCACACGTCTCCCACCAGTGCCCTGTGTGTGCCAGGCTCCCTGCCAGGGAAGAAGCAACAGGCCCTGGCCTCAAGTATTCATGATCTCCTGGCAAGTCCACCCAGGGCTCCCTTTCTGTCACACTTGCTGTTCTTTCCTACCCTGGGGCAGTCCCTGCAGCTACATCCAACCTCTCCTGCACCCATCCCTCCTTGGCTTCTCCAGCCCCTGGGCTTCTGCCTAAGCACTTCTGCTGCTTGGAAGTCCTAATCCTTGCTTTTCCTATGGTGTACTCCTCTGCATCCTTCCAGACCCAAAGGCCACCTCCTCCAGGAAGCCTTAAGAGGGAACTGCTACTTGCCCCTCTGGGCCCCATGGCAGCTCTACAAGCTCCATTTCAGCCATAGTCTCCCTGTATGAGGTCTCTTACTGGCCCACCTGTCTCCTTGGGTACACTGAGTATTTCTTGAGGACAAGACCTTGTCCGACCACCTGACCTCACCAGCACCCAGCACAGGCCCTGACAAGGGGGAGGCCCTGTTGGATGGTTCTGGAAGAACTGAATGGATGGAGGATATTACCAGAGTTCTCTACCTCTGGCCACGTGTTAGAATCACCCAGGAGATTTTAAAAATACAGATGCCCAGGCCATGCCCTTGATCAACAAAATCAGAATCTCAGAAGTGGGGCACAGGCATCAGCATATTTTAAGAGCCCAGACTCTCTAGGATGTCCAGATGATTCTGTGCACAGCCTGGGTGGAGAATGGTAACGCTGACTGGAAGATCTGGAGGGTAGGGGTGAAGGTCTGTCAGCTCCACTTCCTGCAGACCCACAGGAGGGGACCCCAGCCATTGCGGAGCAGCTGTACTTGGGACCCAAGCTCCCAGGGCTGCTGGACCAGGGGGCTCTCCGGTCTGAGTGATTTTTTATAAGAGCTGTATTGAGATATTTCACACACCATACAAGTCCCCCATTTAAAGTGTGCACTTGGACGGCTTTTAGTATATTTCACATTTTCATCACCTCAAACAGAAACTCTGTCCCCATTAACGGTAACTCCCCATCTCTCCCTCCTTCCAGCCTCTGACAATCACGAATCTACTTTCTGTCTCTATGGATTGGCCTATTCCGGACATTTCATGTAAACGAATCACACAATATGTGGTTTTTGTAACGGACTTCTTTCACTCGGCATTATGTTTTCAAGGTTCATCTACGTCATAGCATGTGAGTACTTCTTTTATGGCTGAATAATATTCCACTGTATGGACGTACCACATTCATCTGTTGATGGACACTCAGGTTGTTTCCACTTTTTAGTTATTGTGAATAGTGCTGCGGTGAGGATGCGTGTACAAGTCTCTGTGTGGACGTGCGTTTCTGATCTGTTGAGCCGTCTTGTGGTTAGGTACGACAGGTCTTTGAAGACCACCATCTCGGGTTCAGGTATGTCCCTGAAGGAGTCCAGGTCTCTCGGGCCAAGAGACAGCAGGCTTTGGACAGATGTTGGTGCCTACCTGCTGGGCAGCATGGGCCACTCCGCCCTGAGCAATCAGCCTTTGTGTCACCATGGGGCTGGCTGGGACTGTGCAGATCTGCAGGTCTGTGGACACTGGCTCAGCTCTGGTCAGTGGGGCAATTCACAGATGTAGCCGATTTACTCATCAAAAGGGGTTCACAGGTGCCTTCCCTTGGAAAAGGGTTCAGTGGTCATCCGGTTTCTATGTGCTTCCTGTGCCCCACCCCCAGCTCCACCTGGTCTGAGCCTCCATCTGTGTCTCCCTGCACCCGCTGGGGCCTCCAGTCTGTCCTCCACACGGCCGCCTGAGAGGGCTTCTCAGGTGCCCTCTGCCATGAGCCTGTCTGTTCCAGTGAGAAGCGAGGCCAAAGCCTGCCCGGCCATCCAGCCGGACAGATTCCTGTTGTTCTCGCCTGCTCCGCACTTGCTCCCTCCCTCCGAGGCCTTTGCCCACACCATTCCTTCTGCCTGACTCTCTCCCCGCTTTCTGTCCAGTCAGCTCCCCCTCGACATCCCCTGCTCAGCCCAATGCCACCTGCTCACCCCTTTGCTGCAGCTGGGGCCTTTGTCATCTGCTCTCAGCCACTCACTCAGCCAACACTCATAGGGCACCTGCTGTGATCTGGGACTTGTCTAGGTGCCGGGGACAGAGCAGTGGACAGGCCAGGCCAGGTTCCTGCCCTTGTGTGGTTTACATTTAAGTAGGAGATGCAACAAACAAAACATCCGCTGTGTGCTGCGTCAGATGCTGATAAGTGCGAAGGAGCAAAGCAAAGCAGGGCAGGGCATGGGGAGGGTGAGGGTGCAGGGCTGCCATTGTAAAAAGTGGTCAGGGAAGGTGTCATTGAAAAGGTGAGATCTGAGCAAAGAACTTAAGGAAATGCGGGAGGGAGCCATGTAGAGAGTGGGGAAGAGGGTTCCAGGCAGACAGACAGCAAGTGCAAAGGCCCTGAGGCAGAGGCATTCCTCGTGTGTTGGAGGAACAGCAAGGAACCCATTGTGACCAAGTAGAGTGCGATAGGGGGAGTGTGATAGGAGATGATGTCAAAGAGGTGGTGGGGAGGCTGAGGGGAACATGGAGAGACAGTGTGTGATGAACTTCGTAGACCCAACCCTGGCATCAATCTTATCCTGAGCTCCTACAACTGGAATGGTTTAAAGCATATTCCAGATGTTGTGTTGTTTCATCCATAGATCCTTCAGTGTGTATCTCCAATCCATAAGGACTTTTAAAAACATAGCCACCATACTGTTGGCACCCCGAGCAAAACGAACAATTCCTCAATGTCTTCTAATATCCCATTCGATAGAGAGTTCTCTGATTGTCTCAAAAACCTTTTTCTGGTCGGTTTATGGGAAGGAGCCACTGGGGCCGTGAGCACAGGAGGGGTGGGCGGATTTGTGTTTCCTTAGCACCACCTTTGGTGGGACTCACCCTGCCTCCCATCCAGAGCGTGAGCTTCAAGGGGGAGGAACCCTGCCTCTTTCTGCCCAGCTAGGCACCATACTCAGGGCCTGGCCCAGGACAGGGCTTCTGTTAATATTTGATGGGGAGATGAGTTGATGAGCTAGTGAATGTATAAATGCCAAGGTCGAGTCACTGCTCCTCCAGAAGTTGGGAGGAGCGTGTGGGTTGAAGGCTCTGCCAGCCCCCCTGCCCCTCATGCCATTGTTGGTCACTGACTGCCTAACTGTAGGCCACATTCCACATTCTCCACCCCAGCCCAGACTCCAGGGCAGACCCTCTTCGGAAGCAGCCCCTGCCCCTTAGTGGACCCAGCACCCTCCAGGTGAGTCCCTCTCAGGAGAGGGCAGCTGGAGGGTACTGGTACCTGGGAGGGGCCTGGCTGGGTCAGGAGGCTCCTCCTTGAGCAAGTCGTGCCCCCTCAGAACTTGGCTGTTCTGCCTCTAGAATGGGCTTCCTAGTTTAAATGTCCACAATGACCAGATCCCTTGATGGGGTGGTATTAGTCCCAGGTTACAGATGAGCAAAGCTGAGGCCTGGGCCCAGGGCCCCCTGCCAGCACACTGTGGAGCCCATCTGTCAGCCTCCCCCATCTGGGCTCCCTTCATGTCTGAAGGTGTGTGTATGGCTGTGTGTGAGCATGGGTGTGAGAGCTTGTGTGAGGGAGGTTGGATGTGTGTATATACATGTGTGAACCTGTGAGGGCATGGGGATGTGACTGGGTGAGTGAAGGAATATGTGAGTGTGTGTTGTGTAGGGGGTGAATGTGTGTGAGGGCCTGTGGGGAAGATGCATGTGGGAGAGGGACGTGTGTGTGTGGGGAGGAGATACATGTATGTATAGCATATAAGGGAACATGTGTGTGAGGAGGAGATAGTATGTGTTAGCATGTGGGAGTGTGTGGGGGACATGTGTAGGGAGGAGATACATGTACCTGTGAGTGTATGGGAGTGTGGGGGGGCCTGTGGGGCAGATACATGTGTGGGGGTATGAAGGGGGGTGTAACGTGTTAGTTTGTGTCCTAGGCTGGGTTCTCTGGAGAAGCACAACCAGTGAAGTATCTGTATCTTCTGTCATGGATTGAATTGTGTCCCCCAAAAATATGTGTATCAGTTTGCCTAGGCCATGGCTCCCAGTATTGTGTGATTGTCTACCATTTTGTCATCTGATGTGATTTTCTTGTATGTTGTAAATCCTAACCTATATGATGTTAATGAGATAGGATAGGCGACAGTTATGTTAATGCGGCAGGACTCAATCTACAAGATTGGATTGTGTTTTGAGCCAGTCTGTTTTCAGATATAAAACAGAGAAGCGAGCAGAGAGACGGGAGCAAGTTGGGGGCGGGGGCCAACTCATACTACCAAGAAAGCTGAGCCGGGAGCAGAGCGCATCCTTTGGACCCAGGGTTCCTACATGGAGAAACTCCTAGTCCAGGGGAAGATTGATGACAAGGACCTTCCTCCACAGCCAACTAGAAGGAGGCTCAAAGTCCTGAGTTTGGACTTCCAGCCTACTAGAATGTGAGAGAAAAAACTGTTTGTTAAAGCCATCCACTTGTGTTATTTCTGTTACAGCAGCACTAGATGACTAAGACAGTATATATTAAAAAAAAAAAAAAAAAAAAAGTTGCTGTCGAGTTGATTCCAACTCATAGTGACCCCCTATAGGACAGAGTAGAAATGCCCCATAGGGTTTCCAGCGAGGGGCTAGTGGATTCAAACTGCTGATCTTTTGGTTAGCAGCCGAGCTCTTAACCACTGTGCCATATGTATAGAGCAATTAATACCAAGGAAATGGTTTACGTGGTTGTAGAGGCTGGAAAGTCTCAAGTCTGTGAGTCAGGCTAGAGACTTCTCCTGACTCAAGTAGCTGCAGGGGTTGGCAAACCCGAGATCAGCAAGTCAAACAACAGGCCTCTGGCTCACAGGCTGCGGAGGCCGACAAATCCCAGGATTGGGAGGTAAACTGGCAGGCCGCTGGCTCACAAACTGTGGAGGCTGATGAATCCCAAGACTGGCAGATAAGCTGCTAGCTGAAGTCCCAAGGACCAGAGGTCAGATGAACAGGAGCCAGCTGCAGGATCCAGAGCCAGCAAAAGCCCATGAGCCTTGCCAGAAAGTCCATCTATATTGGATGCAGGCCACACCCCCAAGGAAACTGCCTTTCAGCTGATTGCCTACTCACAGTAGATCCCATCATGGAAGTGATCACATTATATCAGATCTCACCATGGAAGTGATCACATCATTATACGACTGCCAAACCACATCATCACTGCCAAACCGCTGAGAATCATGGCCCAGCCAAGTTGACGCACAACCTTAACAATCACAGTTTGTGTAGGAGCATGTAGGGTCAAGGTCCACACTGTGAGTGAGGGAGTTGGTGAGTGTGAGTGCACGTGTGATGGAGTGTATATCTATGAGTGTGTGGTGCTGTGTGTGAGGGCATGTGAGCATATGGGTAGTTGAGTGTGGTGGCTTGCACGTGGAAAGGATGTGTGTGTATAAGCACGTGTGATGTGCTTGGGGGTGTGTGTGACTGTGTGCAGGGCATACAAGTGTATTGGAGGGGAGTGGGATCCTAGAGAGAGACAAGTCTGGGGGTGAGGGATGTTTGTTTCTGAGGTGCAGGTTCCTACAAGAGCTGAAAGTAGGGCAGAGACCAGTTCGTGGAGGGCCTCAGGCAGCGGGCGATGGAATCTGGCTTTAACCCAGGACAACAGGGAGCCATGGGTGGTGCTTGAGCAGCAATAACCTGCAAGTGTTGAATTCCAGAAGGCCCGCCATTTAGGCCAGGAAGCTTCTCTCTTCAGTTTGAGTGGAAATCCCTTTTCCTGAGGCCTGGGAGGGATGCTACCCTGTTGCATTCCAGTGGCCCTGCTCTGTGGAACGCAGCTTTCCCCTGCCATCCCCTCCCCGAGTCAGACAGGAATATTTGCTTGAGTCAGTGCATCCAATATGACTTAAAGAATGCGACCAAACAGAAAATACTCCAACTGTTTACCAAAAAAAAGATGTTTTCTCCCTTCTTTCATCTGAGTTGCCCAGAGGAAGACAGCTGCGGTGGATGAAATGCAGCTTTCTGCTCGTGATGGATCGACACCAGTAGGAGGAGGGGGAGGAGGAGGAGGAGGAGGAGACGCTGCTTGGGGCTCCAAGCCTGCAGCCTCCGGGCGGTGCTCACACCTGTAGTCTCCCAGGGGTGGGGCCCAGGGCAGCCTGATCACTGAGCACCCCACTGTCTTAGATCAGGCTCCTGGGCTCAGACCCTGATGTGGAGATTTGCACGCAGGGCATTTCCTGAGAAGGACGCTCAGGAGAGATGCCTGGGTGGGAGTGAGGAAGCAGGCTGGGCAGAGGGAGAAGCTGGGCTGTGGTACGGTTGCAACAGAGGCCTCGGCCAACCCCTGGGGTGCTCTGGAGCTGGGATGGCCCTGCAAAGTTGTTCCCAGTTGGGGCCAGGAGACTAGGCCTTTGCACCCCATCATTGGTTGGGGGCTGCCCTGGGGAGGGGCACATGGCCTTGAGTGAGGCTATTCCTACCATGCAAAGGCAGTTTTCCTAGGGAGGAACTCAGCTGAGAGCCCTCAGCAGCCAACACTCCCAGCAGCTGGGATGCAAGGATCTGGGTGGCGCATGACAGCGTCTACTGAACAAACCAGCTTTGTTGACAACGGCCCGAGGGAGCAAGGCCATCCCAGCCCACACGCCTTCTTCTGCACAGCTGCATCACATAGCTCTAGAACCAGACTGCCTGGGTTCCAGTACCAGCTCTAATGCTTTCCAATTGTGTGACCGCGGGCCAGCACTGTGACCTCTCGGTGCCCCAGCTTCCTCATCTGTAAAATGGGGTGATGATACTCAATCTGCTTCCTAAGGTTACTGTGCAGATTCAATGAGTAGCTGTGTGTCAAGCACTTAGAATAGCAGCTGACCCAGCTTTTCCGGGAGTTGGGCATGGTTTCTGCCCTTGTACAGCTCCCGGTCTGGTGGGAGGGATGCGTGTACAAATAGGAAGGACGACACTGAGTAGCTGAGGCATGAAGCCAGCATTGAGCCCTGTTCTGAGAAGTTGTCCCTGATCCCAAGACCAATACAAAAATCTTCTGTAGCATCTTCAGTGGTTTAACAGCCATAAGAATATCAGGCTCATTTACTGAGAGCCTCCTCGGGTCAGGCCTTGTGCCTTTGGTCATTTAATCCTGACATGCCACCACTGGAGCCCTAGTGGTGCGGTGGTTAAGAGCTTGGCTGCTAACCGAAAGGTCGGCAGTTCAAATCTACCAGCTGCTCCTTGGAAACCCTCTGGGGCTCTACTCTGTCCTGTAGGGTCGCTATGAGTCAAAATCGACTCGATGGCAACGGGTTTGGTTTTTTTTTTTTAATGCCACCACTAGGTGAGTTCCATTGGGTCCATTTCCTAAGGAGACAAAATGGAGGCTCAAAAAGGTGGGGTAACTTACCCAGTATCCCAGCCAGGGTCTGGTAGCTGAAACACTCAGAGGTAACAAGTGCAGATTTAACGAAGGGAATCCTGCAAGGACTGGTGCAGCACCTGGGGCTGGCAACAGTGGGGAGCCTTTACCTAGAGGCCTGCAAGGGTGGGGTAGCAGTGTCACACAATTTGCTGGACCCTCAGGAGAGGAGCCATCTGGCAGGAGCTTTGGCTGTAGGTGGACGAATGCAGCTACAGAAAGGTTGTTAGCTGCCATTGAGTCGGCCTCCGACTTGTGGCGACCGTGTGCACAATGAAACAAAACGCTGCCCAGTCCTGCGCCATCCCCATGATCGGTTCTGGATCGAACCATTGTGATCCATAGGATTTTCACTGGCTGATTTTTGGAAGTAGATTGCCAGACCTTTCTTCCTAGTCTGTCTTAGTCTGGAAGCTCTGCTGAAACCTGTTCAGCATCATAGCAACATGCAAGTCTCCACTGACAGAAGGGTGGTGGCTGTGCATGAGGTGCATTGGCCAGGGGTCAAACCCGGGTCTCCTGCATGGAAGGGGAGAGTTCTGCTACTGAACCACCACAGCCAGAAAGGGGGCCCTGGGAATAAATGCCCCAGTCTCTCTTCGCCTGCCCTTCAGACTCCGGCAGGATCTCCCGTTGGCTGAACTGACCTGAAGCTGGAAGGCAAGGAGCCCCTGGGTGTAGTGTGCCCTGTCTTGCAGGGCAGAGAGCAGGAAGGCAGAGGGGGAGAGGAGAACTGGAGGGCTGACAGAGGCTACCCGTACTCCCAGGTCCTCACGGAGCTGAGCACGGTGTCTTTACTCCAGCAGGTCCCAGGATGATGCCCACGGCCCATGCACAGTAAGGGACACCTTTTACCATGCACAGGGACGATGGACAACTGTTTAACTTTGTGGTGCAGGGAGTTTGGGTCAGGTAGTACTTAGAGATAAGCGTGGGCAGCTGAGGCCACATGGAAAAGGAAACCAGCAGGACTTGGGGACTTCAGGTCCCTTTGAGTCTGACCTAGACAGGGCCTTCTGTGAGACCAAACCATCAGCCCCAGGAGGAAGAGACCCAGCCAATCTGCCCCTGCTTTCTGTGCATCTCCTTCAGTCAAGCCCACCTTTTTGGGTGATCTGGCTGACTTGGGTTTTCTTTGGCAAAGGTTTAGGAACCGGGAGTCCTTCTGAGGAGAGAGCGGTTGGGATCTGCGGGTGGACAAGGCATTAATGGCAACGTGGTTGGAGAAGAATATTCCACGGACCCAGAGCGACGGTGTGAAGGGAGAAGGACGGTGACGACCTTAGGGGCTTCATAAAGATGCCCTCGACTCCATGGACAGGGGCGGTGGCTCAGATACACTTCAGAGCTGTGTGTGCGTGTGTGCGTGTTTGCAACTGGACAGGTTTGGGGATGAGTCGACCTGGGTGTGTGAGAGGTGGGAGGGAGGACAAAGGGACAGGTCTTCTTCAGTGGGGCCCATTTGGCACTCATAATGACCTCGTCAGGGGAAATGATCTCTTCCTCATGTCCCTTCGGCTACTATACCACCCAGAAATTGGCTCCTACCCTAGGGACCTCTGGGGGGATGTGACAGACTTCAGCCAACCAGCTCCTTTCCTCGCCCTCGCCCTCATTTTGCCTTCCTGCACCTGTTTTCTCTCTCGGAGATCCCCTCTAGCCCCTCCTTATATGAGTGGGGGAAACTGAGTCTCAGAGATGGAAAGGGACTTTCCCACTGCCACACAGCAGTGTAGAGGCAGAACCAAGGCCTCCAACAGATTGCTCTTCCCTGGTCCCCCTGGTCACTCCCCATGGTCCCCCTGCTCTGCCCTCTCATCACTGGGCTGGTGCATCTCAGACCTGTAGTAACATTCATGGAGCAACGTGAGAAAAACTCACACAGGTAGGGTTTCTGTTGTGTGAGAACCACCACACCAGTCCCTGAACAACCCTTCTCTCATTTAATCCCCACTGTTCCCCCTGAGGAAAGACTTGCCCCTACTTTACGAGGAATGAATCACTTAAGGTGCATTTGGCTGCACATAACAGAATACTTTACTAGGCATGGCTTTGATGATAAGAGTTTGCTTTTTTCTTGCAAAATAAAGGTCTGGATGTAGTTTCTTTCAGAGACTCAGCTCTCTCTCCGAGGGCCAAGGCTGTTTCTATCCTTCTACTCTGCCACTGTCACCTGTCAGTGTCTAATTCTCTTGCCTCTTAGCCACAAGATGGCTGCCTAAGCTCCAGGAATCACATTCTCACTGCACAGCATTTAAGATAGGAAGGAAAGGGGCAGGCCAGAAGAGGCTGCTTTCTTGGGTTTTTCTTTTTATCAGGCAGTGTCTTACATTTTTAGCCTCCATGGTTAGAGACAGGCTTTCTGTGATGAGGCAGTAGTCAGACAGGGCTGCTTTCTTCAGCCATATCTGCCACCACCAGCATGTGCTGGCCATCAGCCCCAGCTCTGGGATGAGAATCAGGACTCTTGGGCCATCTGGCCCTGTCACCTGAGCTTCTTCCCTGCTTCAGGTTGCCTCTTACCACGCCGTGCTACCATGTAGACACTGCCTGGTTGCCAGGGTCTCTGCTGATCGCCTGGGGCACCGATGGCCCAAAACTGACCCCTTCCTGCAGTGGAGCCAGGCTGGCCAACAGCTGAGGAGATCAAGGGAGAGGAAGCAGCAGATGCCATCTAACCTAGAGCCTGGGTCTTGAGGCCTCCCCAGCACCCTAGCAAGTAAACCAGTCCTGGCTCCACAGACCTGATCCATGCCATTTGGCCTTAAAACCCATCAACTGGGGACTAGCTGTCGTCTCTATGGAGGCATCGCCATGCACAGATAAAGTGGGTTCTGTACCAGTTGGGGAACTTTAAGCTGCAGGGAACAGAGACTTCGTTCAAGCTGGCTTAAGAAAAAAGGAAACCCAATAGTTCATGGAACTGAATGGTCCTGGGACAACGGACTTCGGGCACAGCTTGATCCGGGGTGCCAGTGATATTCCTGGGACCCAGTTGCACACACCTCTCTTCCCCCACCCCCATTTCTCAGCTCTGCTTTCTTAGTTGGCTCCATTCTCATCGCCACATTGTACGTGATGCCTCTCCACAGCTCTGGCCCCTGCATCCCTGTTCACATCAGGTGGGGAATAACCCACAGCTCTTGCCTTCAGTTCACACAGAATCCCCAGCACTTGTTCAGGATGGACCTGACTGCCCTGGCCTGAGCCATCAGCCACCAGGGTGACCTGGAGGGTGGAATGTGCTGACTGGCGGTGACTGAAATTATGCTCCACCCCTTGGCCTCCCTCATTCTTGCTATTAGACCTCAGTTGATGTGGCCTAAATTCCTTTGGGAAGGCTGATGGAGGGGGGTGGCGGGGCAGTCATCGGGTGTCCCGGAGGGAAACCCAGGCGTGATTCTCCAGAGAAGGGGAGTGGGGGCTGGGCTGCACAGTGTCCTCTGCCTTCCCCGCGGTAGGCAGTGCTGGTTTTCCAGGAAAACATTTGGAATCTGGAGTGGGGAGGGGAGCACATAGAAGCAGGGCTTTAGGTCACAAAAACCTAGCAGAAACAAAGCTAAAGCATCTCAGCCATCAAAATGCTGTCCTCTCACCCAACAAGTGCCAGTTATTCGTTATGCATCCAGTCAGCACTAACTGAGCACACACTGCGTGCCAGGCACTGTTCTGGGTGCGGGGATACAGTGTGAACAAGACAGACCACCCATGCTCCTGGAGGAACATTCTAGTGGAAGAGATGTTGAATAACCCAACAAATGCAGAAGCAAAATGCTTTCATGTAGGAAAAGTGCTCAGAAGAAACCAGAACAGGGAGGGGGCTGGAGCGATGACCGGTGGGAACTGGAGTGATGACCGGTGGGAACTGGAGCCATGACCAGTGGGAATGGGAAGCGATGACCAGGCTGACCAGGACGTCAGCTTAGTTTCCGAGAGGCGGCTTGTGCAGAAGTCTGACGGCCAAGCCAGGCCTGCCGTTCACAGGGTAGGAAGAGGAAGGCACTGGGAGGGAGAAGTCCAGTGCTGGAACAGTCCTGTACAGTTGGGTTGGGCAGGGGCAGGACCAGGACACTCTGAGCAGAGGTGGCCTTCACCAGGCCCTTGGAGGGTTGGGCTGGGTGGAGCCGTGCAGAGGCGACCAGGAGCTGCATTCCTGGGGGAGGGCCCTGTGGGTGGGAAATTGACAAGGATTGATTGCAGTGCTGGGGTGACGCAGTGTTTGGGGGTGAAAGGGGGCAGTGGTAGTCACAGTGGAAAATGGCATTTGGGTTTTAAAAATTAGATTCCTGCACAATGATGTGGAGGGTGACAGCCACTCCTGGTCACTCCTGGACCGCGTGGGAGCAGAGGCCACTGTGTGATCTCTCTCCCCCACAGGACCCCTTATTTTCTCCAGAATGTTCATCCCCAGGATCCTCTGGGCAGCCCCGAGGCTCTGGTCAGTCCAGGAGGCCAACCTTGATAGTATCTATTGGGGGTATGAGTCAAGGAATTCTTTGGAGCCAAGTTTCTCCCGAGGCCCCACCCAGGCCTGAGAACCCCACCCTGGGTAATTCTGGGCTCCGGGCAGCACCTGGTACATTGTTGGCACTTCCTGGGGGATCTGTCAGAAGAGATTGATTTTTCTCCCTCCAGCGGTGCAGAAAATACTTCCTGCTGCTCCAGACAGGTTTGAGGCCGGGCTGGGGGACAGAGAAGCATCTCGGGAGCAGCCCCCCCGCACCTGGTGCAGGAATCCCTGTTAGAGACCCCAGCTGCTGCTCGCACACACTCCCAGGACAGGGAGCTCATCACCCCCCAGCAGGTGGCCCAGCCCTGCTCTGCTGGGTGGGCAAAAGCTGGCCTCTCACAGAGCTGAGATTCGTTGCCTTTGACTCCCCCATACTGGGGTCCCAGGTCTGTCCTCTGAACCTACAGTCCCTCCCACTCCCCCTACACCAGGACAGCCCTGTGGAGCCTGTGGGACAGCGACCATGGACCCCAGAAGCTGCCCTTCTCTAGGCTGAGCCATTCCAGCTCCTTCAGTATGGAGTCTCTAGCCCCCCCTCATGTTGGCCCCCTCCTATAGACATGCTCTGCCTGTTTCTGTCCACCTCCTGAGGCATAGCCCAGAGTTAGCCCAGCTCTGAAAATCACAAAGCAAGACCATCCCCTTCCTTATTGTGGGCACTAGACCTCAGTTAATATGGCCTCAGACTGTTGTCTTTTTAGCAGCCTCTGAGTCCGAATCAACTCGACAGCAACAGGTTTGGTTTATTTATTTATTTTGTTTTTAGTTCATATTGAACTTGTGATTGCCTAAACCTTTCAGTCTTTCTCAGTCTTTCCCATCTTGTATTTTTGCAATCGATTTTTTTTTTTTAATAACAGAAAATGCAGGTGTTTACCCACTGACTACTGGCTTCAGCCATGTGTTTAAGTCTGTGGAAGTGACTGAATCCTGACTGGGGCTCCACTTACATTATTCCCTGCAGGCAACTGAGCTGACAGGGGCCAGAGTTCAGTGACACCAAAAGACCCTTCGGCTCCCCAGAAGCCCTTCTTCCTGTCCAGCTACTGTGGTTGAAACGTCCTGACTATGCCCTCGACCCAGGCTCTTCCCCAAGCCGCATCCCTCTTCCCGGTCCCTGTCTCAGTGAACGGCCTCCCTGTGCCTGCCCCAGCATCGTTCACCACGAAGCCTTGCCAGTTCTGCTCTGTCATTATATTTGGCTCTTCCTCACCCCTCCACTGCCACCATGTTGGTCAAAGCTGCCCCCGACTCTGGCGTGGGTCTCCACAGTGCCATTCCGACCCTCTCTGACCTGGTTTCCACTCTATTCCAGATCATCTTCAGAAGGGTCAATCAGCTCTTATGACTCCCCAGCATAAATGCCTCTCAGCGGCACCCCCAGCCCATTGCCATTGAATCAATTCCGACTCATAGCGACCCTATAGGACAGAGTAGAACTGCCCCATAGGGTTTCCAAGGAGCGGCTGGTGGATTTGAACTGCCCTCCTTTTGATTAGCAGCTGAGCTCTTAAGCACTGGGCCACCAGGGCCCCACGGCCCCTCCTACTTATGGGCAATCAGGATGCCTCCCTGGCCCCTAGTGGTCCTCCCCCGCCCGACTCTGCGGCTTCATTTCCCACCAAGCTGTGCTCAGCCACACTTGCCTCTTTCCTCTTCCTCTGTGGGTCCCGGTCCCACACACCACCGGGTCTTTGCACGCACTGTCCCAGCTGTCTGACATGCCCTCCTCCCCATTCCCCGTAGTCTGACCTGCTGTAATTCGTCCTCCAGCTCCCGGCGCAGACCTTGCCTTCTCGAGGGCGACTTCTCGAGCCTGCACCCGGGGTAGTCCTTCCTGGCTAAAGTTATCTTTGCTCCCTTCTCCACGCCTTCACAGCACTCACCAATTTACAGTTAGGTTTGGGGGGTTCTTGATTCCACAGCTGCTTCTAGCTTGGTCCTGCAAATTCCGCGGAGGCAGGGGTAGCATAATCTTCCTGGGGCCCTGTAGCAGGGTGAAGAGGAATAGCTCAGCGGTGATTCAGTGGTAGAATTCTCACCTTCCATGTGGGAGACCCAAGTTTGATTTCCAGCCAATGCACCTCATGCGCAGCCACTACCTCTCTGTCAGTGGAGGCTTTTGGGTTGCTATGATGCTGGGCAGGTTTAAGTGGAGCTTCCAGAATAAGATGATCTAGAAAGAAAGGCCTGGTGATCTATTTCCAAAAATCAGCCAATGAAAACCCTGTGGATCACAGCAGTCCAATCTGCAGTTGATCGTGGGGATGGTGCAGGACTGGGCAGCTGTTCCGTTGGGCATGGGGTGGCCATGAGTTGGGGCTGATCGCAGCTAACAACAACAACAGGTGCTCAGTAAAAAAATGGGTGAGTGGGTGAGTGCACATGTGAACAGACAACGTAGGTCCTCCTTTCCTCGAGCTAACACCTGTTGGCACCTTCTCTGCCAGACTCTTTGCCAAAGGCTGGGGAGGTGGAGGTGAATGCCGTGGCCCCTGCCCTTGAGCGGTGTCACCGGGACATTCTCCGGAAGCAGACACTGAGGTGGAGTTTCAGGTCCACACTGTCGATCAGGGCTCAGTGAAGCCTCCAGGACAGGGCAGAGGAAGAGGCCACGCTGGAATGCCAACCCGCAAAGCCTCAGCCAGCCTGGTAGGGAGCTCTGGATCAAAGACTGCCCATCAGAGGGCCCTGCCTCTGGCTAAGATGGCTAAACCTTCCTTCCCCTGTCTCCCGCAGTCTGCTGTGGGAAGCTGCAGCTCTCTGCAGCTGAGGCCGACCCTGAAGGACCTAGCAGTTGGCAGCTTTCTGCTGACCACACTCCCGTTCCAGTGGTGTACTGTGGCCAGCTCATACTGGCTTACAAGAGCCGAGTATTAAATATTCAGGACGTTTTCGAACTGATTATTGAACTGTTGGTAGCTTAAAATTGGCCATGGTAGGAACTTTTATCCCACAAAAATTGGTGAACATTACAAAACAGTGCTTTCTTTTTTTTTTTTTTTGGTGAGGTGGCTTACAAGCAGCCCATTATCTATAGCTGTGAAACAAGTCCTTCCTTGGGGGGACCTGGGTGGTGAATCTCCATGTGCACCACAAAGAGCTGCTGGCCTGATGGAGGTTGCTGACATGGAGATAAGGTGACAGGTACTCTAACAGCCCAGGATGGCTGTAGTCACTCTGAGGGAGTCACTGGCTGCCCTGGCAATCAGGGAAGGCTTTGTGGAGGTGACCTTTTTTCTGGCATGGTATAATATTCAAAAGGCACAAAAGGCAATCTCATGAAAGGTAAGAATCCTGTCCTCCTCTCCCCTAGCACTGGGGTGCCCTCCTCTGAGGCAGCCACTCTCACCAATTCCTCATGTATTCTTCCAGAGATATTCTGTGCTCTTATGAACATACAGCTGGCCCTCTGTATCCGCAGGCTCTGCATCTGCGGATGTGATCCATGGATGGAAAATATTCGGGGGGAAAAAAAAAAGTTCCAAAAAGCAAAACTTGAGTTTGCCGTGCCTGCCGAGCACTACGCTGAAGCCACATGAATGAAGTGATGTGTAGGCATCCCCTGCTGTAGCCTCCCGCCGTTTCACAGATCCTCAGTCTCTCTCCAGCGCTCGTTGTTGGAGCCTTGTTGCCTCGAGTCTTGTCATTATTCCCTAAACAATACAGTACTGTATGACAACTATTTACATAGCATTTACATTGTATTAAGTATTATAAGTAATCCAGAGATGTTTTAAATACATAAATACATATGGGAAGATGTATGCAGGTTATATGCAAATACTACTCCATCTTATATAAGGGTCTTGAGCATCCTCGGATTTTGGTGTCTGCAGGGAGTGGGGGTCCTGAAACGAAGCCCCTGCAGATACTGAGAGACAACTGTACATGTTAGATTTTTACTGTCTTGTACCAGTGAGAGCACTGTCTTTGCTTTTCTGCACCTTACTTTCTTCTATTAACCATGTATTTTGAAGATGTGCCCTCATTATGAAGTACAGAGCTGCTTCCTTTTTTTGAACAGCTGTAGGATATTCCCCTTAGAACTGATCCATAATTTATATAATCAGTCCTCAGTGATGAATATTTAGGTTCTTTTAGCCTTTTGATCTTTCGGGTAGTGCCTCTGTGAACTCCCTTTGAGGTCAGTATTCAGTACCGGAATTGTCAAATCTAGCTTCTGTGATGGTGAGAAAGGTTGACCTCCCAGATAAGGAAACAGCAGGTACAGAGCCAAGAGGAGTGGGAAGGGATGAACGTGCTCAGGAGGGCAAGGGATAGGCTGGGAAGAGCACAGGCCTTGGAGTCCAAGAGGACTGGTCTTTGTCCTGGGCACCACCATGCAGCCTGGCACAGAAAACGTGCTGACAGGTGTTTGCTAGGGGAAAGGAGGCCCTAATGTCTATCTGTTCACATGGATATCCACAGGGGTCTTGGCCAGATACAGCTGGCACACTCAAACCAGGAAATGAAGGAGAATTTACAAAGGAGGCTGCCATCCATCAAATGATGAATGGACGAATAAAATGTGGTCTATAGTCAATGGAATATTACTTGGCCGTAAGAGGAACAAAGCGCTGACTGTGCTATCACGTGGATGAAACTTGAAAACATTATGCTCAGTGCCAGACACAAAAGCCCACATATTGTATCATTCCACTTACATTACAATGTCTAGAATAGGCAAATCTATAGAGACAGAAAGTAGATGACTGGGGAAGGGGAGAATGGAGAGTGACTGCTAATGGGTACTGGGTTTCTTTATGGAGTGATGAAAATGTTCTAGAATTAGACTGTGGGGATGGTCACACAATTCTGTGAACATACCAGAAACCACTGAATTGTACACTTTACATGGGTGACGTGTATGGCAAGTGAATTAGATTGCAATAAAGCTGTTAAAAAAGAGTGGTTGCTCATGAAATGGAGGGCAAAGTTAAAGGAGACACAAGGGACGGTGCAGCACCTGGGGCTGGCAGCAGTGGGGAGCTGTTACTCCTTGGCCTTGAAGGGCAGGGAGGTTGCAGCTGCTAGAATCCAGAGAGGTCTGTCCAGAGAGGACCTCCTGGCAGGTGTGGCCTTTGACTGGGGAACACAGCCATCCTGTGGGAGGGAGCAGGCAGGGAGCAGGGGGGATAACTACACTCCCTCTGCCCTCTAGTCTCCCGCTACTGCCTTCCTCTGGCCAGACTTACCTGGAAGCCACAAGGGTGCATTCAAACTCTTCCATAGCCGCACGTCCTATGCGCAACCAACCACCAGTCCACAATGTTCAGGGTCCTGGAGCAAGCGTCGTCCTGCAGTTTAGACTCTGCAGGCATCAAGCGGGAGAGGGAAGCGGGGAGGTGGCCTGGTACAGATATACAGAAGAGATTCAGCACACTCTGTGGTCTTGGATAAGTCCCTTCCTTTCTCTGAACCTTAGTTTTCTCACCTGCTAAATGGAATGAAGATTCCCTTCTCTCAGAGTGTGTCATGAAAATTGAATGTTGCCAGCGCTCCACATACACTCTGTATAGATTAAATAGCAGTATGGATACAAGAGTCAGAAGCAGCCTCAAATGTCATCAAACCCTTGTGTTCAAAATGAGGAAACTGAGACCCAGAGAGGGAACCCCACCCATCAGCAGCCAGATCTCCACTCCAGAGACAGTGTCTGCACATAGCTTCTCCTCTGAGATCTTTTCCAAACAGAAATCTGATCCTGCCGCTGGCCCATCTGAACCACCAGTGGCTTCCCTGTCTGCTCCCATCACCTAAGGAGACATGACGACTAAGGTCATGTGGTGTCCTGGATGGGGTTCTGAGACAGAAAGAGGACATTGGGGGAAACCAAGACAATTGGAATGAACTGTGGACTTCGTTTAGTAACAATGTATCAGTATTAACTCACTAACTAGAACAAATTTGCCATACTAACATATGATGTTAACAGTAGGGAAACTGAATGCGGGATATATGGGGACTCTCTGTACTATCTTTGCAATTTTTCTGTAAATCTAAAACTGTTATAAGCAATAATGTTTATGTTTTAAAGGACAAAATGACAAAAAGTCCCTTCTCCTTGCCATGGTCTGTGGGCCCATAGGATCTGACTGCCCCCACCTCTCACCTCAGCACCTATAACCGCACGCTCGTCTGCCTGTCCCAGCCACGCTGGCCTTAGTCCTGTTCTGCAGATGCCTCAGACCCTTTACCCTGCTGTCCCCCAGCCCTGTACACTCAAATGGAAATTAAACTAGAGGATGAATCTGGGCCCTGATGCCCACATGCTGGCTTCCTCCTGGGGTTCAGCTCTCTGCTCGAATGTCACCTTTCCAGACAGGTCATCCCCAACTATTCACTCTCACACAGCCTACCCCACCTCCTCCCTCATTCCCCAGCCCTTGTTGTTGTTGTTGTTAGCTGCTGTCTTAGTCATGTGGTGCTGCTCCAACAGAAATACCACGAGTGCGTGGTTTTAACAAAGAGAAGTTTATTCTGCCATAGTCCCGTAGGCTACAAGTCCAAAGTTAGGGCATCAGCTCCAGGAGAAGGCTTTCTCTCTCTGTCAGCTCTGGAGAAAGGTCCCGTGATGCATCAGTCTTCCTTTGGTCTGGGAGCATCTCAGCGCAGGAACCTCAGGTCCAAAGGACGTGCTCTGCTCCCGGCACTGCTTTCTTGGTGGTATGAGGTTCTCATGTGTCTCTGCTCTCTTCTCTCTTTTATGTCTCAAAAGAGATTGGATTAAGACACTATCTAATCTTGTCAACCTCATCAGTATAACCTAATCACAGTGATAGAATTTACAACACGTAAGGAGATCACATATAATCTCATCATAGTGATAGAGTTTACAACACATAAGGAAATCACATCAGATAACACATCATACAATACTGGGAATCATGACCTAACCAAGTTGCTACACACATTTTTTGGGAGACACAATTCAATCCATGACAGATGCTGTTGAGTCAACCCCCGGCTCTTGGCGACCCAAGAACAACAGGATCAGATATCGTGATCCATAGGGTTTTCATTGGCTGATTTTTGGAAGTAGATTGCCAAGCCTTTCTTTCTAGTCCACCTAAGTCTGGAAGCCCGGCTGAAACCAGTTCAGCATCATAGCAACATGCAAGCATCCACTGACAGACAGGTGATACTTTAGCCCTTAATCCCGTTGTATTGTCTTCTTCTCTCTTGCTGGAATTATTTTAATCAGTTCTGGGTTGCCCTTTTGCCTTCTAGAATGTACACTCTGTAAGAGCAGCCACTTTGTCCACCTTTTCCTCTGCTGTATTCCCACATCCTTGCACAGTCAGCACAGTAGGTGCTCAATAAACACAGTTGTCGTTGTTAGGTGCCGTCGAGTCAGTTCCAACTTATAGCAACCCCATGTACAACAGAACAAAACACTGCCCGATCCTGCTCCATCCTCACAATGGTTGCTATGCTTGAGCCCATTGTAGCCACCGTGTCAGTCCATCTCGTTGAGGGTCTTCCACTTTTTCACTGACCCTCTACTTTACTAAGCATGATGTCCTTCTCTAGGGACTGGTCCCTCCTGCTAACATGTCCCAAGTATGTGAGAGGAAGTCTTGCCAACCTTGCTTCTAATGAGCATTCTGGATGTACTTCTTCCAAGACAGATTTTGTTCATTCTTCTGGTAGTCCATGGTATATTGGTATATTCTTTGCCAACACCATTATTCAAAGAAGTCAATTTTTCTTTGATCTTTCTTATTCGTTGTCCAGCTTTCACATGCATATGAAGCGATTGAAAACACCATGGCTTGGGTCAGGTGCCCCTTAGTCCTTAAAGTGACATCTTTGCTTTTTAACACATAGTAGGTGCTCAATAAACATTAGTCCAATGAGTCATCTCGGCTTCCTGTGAAGGCCAGCACTGCACTGTGACCACCCAGGGCAGCAGGTAGAGGTAGGCGATGGCAGGTGGAGGCCGGTGGGCCTGGAACACATGGGAGAGACAGGGGCCTAGGCGCTTAGCTGCTACCTGAGCTGCATCTGAAGGCAGTCCTGCCGGGAACACAGTCCCCTCCAGTCATGTCACCTGAGGTCCCTGTGGTTTTTCAGACTCCAGGCCACCTGACATGTTCTGAGAGCTTGCTGAGGCCAGATACCAGATCACCGATTTATGTTTATGTTTAATTTTCTTTTGAATTATGGAATCTGGGCATCACAGGGTAGTTAAACGGCAGACCCTGAACATTCTTATGAGGCGCATCTTCAAGCTGGGACCCAGCTGGGTAGCCTTTGACATTAACATATTAACATCTCTCCATCTAGCTCCTTCCCCCATCACCCCATCTTTCCCTCACTGGTCCTCCCCTTGGCCCTTCTGACTTCTCCTCCATCCAGCAGGGCCAATGATACCTGGCCCGGTGAGGTCTCCAGGACCCTGAATATTTCCACTGGTCACCGGTCGGGCCTGGAGCTTCTCCGGGCACAATAGCTTGGATGCACCCTGTTGGTGAAATTTACCTTTGGGCATTTCTCCAGCACTTGCTATGCATGCAGGGAGGTGCGGAGAGTTGGGTCATCTTAGCGCCTGCACACCCTTAGACCGCCTGACTGAACCACAGAATCCAGACTCTTCTAGTGGTGGGTCAGGCGGAATCGCCTCAGGCAGCTCAGAGGCCAGTAGCCAGCCTGGCCTTGGGGGCAAAGAGTCCCACTTTGACCTTCATGCATTTCCTCTGCAGTTGTCCCTTTACCCAAGTCCCTGTCTTGGCAAGAGGGTTGGGTGCCTGCTTGGGTGCCCGTCTGGGTGACCAGCCTGGCCAGGGCAGCTGTGATTATGCCCAGCTTAATGAGGACTTAATGCCATCACTGAGGCTCTCAAAATGCAGAGTTTGCAGGATCAGCGGGGTGGACGTTATCTGATTGGGGGCTCACACAAGTACTGCCATCCAGTGGCCTTCTGCCATCCAAGGCCACAGAGGAAGAGTAAGGCCGCGTGCAGCGGTGGCAGTGGGGCTGCATCTCGACCCGAGAGCCAAGAGCCTGGCCTTAGCGTGGGAGGCTCTTTGCCCACCACCCACTGTCCACCGGCAGCGATAGCATTCAGCATCCTTGACGGACAGAAACACCAGCACTCATGTAGCTTTCTCATGGAAACTCCCAGGGGCTTCCCCTTGCCTTTAACAAAACAAGCAAACAAACAAAAACCCAGCTTTACCGAGATACAATTCACACACCGTACAATTCACCCATTTAAAGTGTACAATTCAGTGATTTTTAGTATATTCACAGAGTGTGCAACCATCCCCACAGTCAATTTTCGCATATTTTTATCATCCCCCCCAAATCCATACCCTTTAGCAGCCATTTCCCATTTTCCCCCAGCCACCTCCCCAGCCCACTAATCTACTTCCTGTCTGTATGATTTGCCTATTCTGGAAAGCTCACATAAATGGAATCATGCAATATTTATCCTTTCATGTCTGACTCATTTCACTCAGCGTGTTTTCAAGGTTTATCCATGTTGTAGCACGTATCAGGACTTTATTTTTCTTTATGGCTGAATAATATCCCATTGCATGGATATACAGCATTTTGTGTATCAGTTCATTAGATGATGAATATTTGGATTGTTTTCACTTTTTGGTTATTGTGAATAATGCTGCTATGAACATTTGATGTACAAGTTTTTATGCAGAAATATGTTTTCATTTCTCTTGAGTAGATAGGTAGGGTCATATGGTTAAACTCTATGTTTAACCATTTAAGGAACTTCAGACTGTTTTCCATAGCAGCGGTAGTATTTTACATCCCCCGCCAGCAATGCATGAGAGTTCCAATTTCTCCACATCCTCCTCGACACTTACTGTAGCCATGCTAGTGGGTGTGAAATGGTGTCTCGCTGTGGTAGTTTTTCTTTGCATTTCCCTGAACGATAACGATGTTGAACATATTTTGTGTGCTTATTGGCCATTTGTACCCATTGCATTCTTATAAATTGTGAGATATAGCTTATGTGCAAAAAAGTACACAGAACATATGTGCTCATATAAAGAATAACCATCACCCGTATCAAGGAACAAAACATTGCCAGCTCCCCAGAAGCCCCCTGCTCACCTTCTCCAACCCCAGCTCTTCACCCACCACTCTAGGGATAACCACTGCCTTGATATTTGTGATCCTCATTTCTTTACTTTTTGTTATACTTTGCCCCTCTGTCCCTAAACAATGTAGTCCAGTTTTGTCTGCCTTTGAACTTGATACAAATGAAATCATTCTGTGGAAATCTTTGATGACTTCTCCCCCTCCACACTGTGTGAGGTTGAGCCTTGTTAGTGTGGTTTGCTGTAGCTATGCACCATCACTGCCCTGTAGTGGAACACTGAGAATGTTCCACAGTTTACTTATCCCTTAGACCGTGGATGGGTGGCTGCCTTGCTCCTAGTTTGGACCTGTTATGAATGCTACTACTATGAAAATTCTTGAACCTGTCTCCTGTGCATGTACACACACAATCTCTAGACTATGCACATTGGAGGTGAAATTTCTGAGGCATAGGAGTGTGCATCTTCAACTTTATTAGATATTGAAAATCAGGTTCTGTACAATTTTTGTACTCCCACTAGCCAAGTATGGGAGTTTCAGTTGCTCCACGCCCTCATCAACACTTGATATTGTCAGAATCAGCTTTGAACATCCCGCAGGTATCTCTGTGTTGAAGTCTCCCACTGCAGTACAGTCTCCATCGGCCAGGCTCTAGTGCCTCAGAAATCCGGCCTTGCCCTGCCCTCATCACACCTCTGAGCCCTTGCTTTTTCCTCTCACTTCTTAGACCAGGACAGAAAGACGGGCTGGACATTTGGGGAGACATTTCTCCACTGACAACCAAGAGGGACATCTGTGTATTTTGGGGCACATCATTTGAAAGAGCAGCTCATTAGGACCATCTAAACATGTGTGGAGGCCATGCTGTAGTTGCAGTCGGAGATTTCAACACAGAGATACCTGCCGCATGTTCAAAGCTGATTCTGACAATATCAAGTGTTGATGAGGGTGTGGAGCAACCTAAACTCCCATACTTGGCTAGTGGGAGTACAAAAATAGTAGGTGCTCTTTCACATCAGGTGTCTTTGAACCAGAACTCCCTGCCCTGGAACACTTTGGATGTTTGCAGTGTTGCTGGCTCATTTGATTACAGAGACTGTGGTTGAAACGTGGTGGCCCTTCTTTCCTGGAGGTTGTGTCGACCCAAGTACTGGCCACTTCCTCATGGAAGCAAAGCTCCTAAGGCTGTGAGGATGCTGAACACAGACCCATCTTTGGAAACAGGGACCTTATTTTGTCACCCCTGTGTCCCCAGACCCAGCATAGGCCCACTAGAGGCAAATCTAATGACTGTTTTTTCAATTGTCTGATTCTGGTCCAACACCCTGACTTTGTCAGAAAAGACAGACTTGTCTTCACTTCGTGTTTAAAGCAACTGAGGCCCGGAGAGGGGGTGTGACAACCCCAGGCCACAAAACAAGTTGGAGGCTATACCTACTCTGGGATCTGCTCTCTGGCCCCTTAGCATGACCCTGTCTCCTCTGCACTAAGCACCAGCTCACACCCCTAGCTCTAAGACCTCGTTTCAGAGTATTTTATAGACCAGCTTGGAGAGTCGGCCGAGCCTCAGTTTTCTTTCCTGTAAAATGGAATCATAACCTACTAACCTCACAGAGTTAAGTAAGATGTCATCTGTAACAGAGTGGGCCCAGTGTGGTATAGGTGATTCATAAATGTTCAGTCATTTATTTACTCATTCATAATTTATTCTTTCACCATATAACAGGTCAAAGGCAATTGGACAGTTTGGATGAAGGATGCTGAAAATGTTGACACACCTTGACCCAGGAACTGTGGTCAATAGTATATCCCCACCCCATTGCCGTGTAGAACAGTAGGAGCTCAATCAATGTTTGTTAGGATGGGATCAGGCTGAAGTGGTGAGGAAGGAAGAGACATTTTAATCTCGAAGATATTTCCTGACATATTATTTATTGAGAGAGGGGCCTAAATGTCTTAAACTATGGCAGAGTTTGGTAAAATGTTGTCTTCTTTCATTGCTGGGATATTCTAGGGCAGGGGTCACCAGACTACAGCCCATGGGCCAAATTTGGCCTACCACCTGTATATGGAAATAAAGTTTTTGTGAAACACAGCCACGTGTTGTATTGTGGTTGCTTTCACACTACAACGGCAGGGTTCAGTAGTTATGACAGAGTCCATATGGCCTGCTGACTATCTGGCTCCTTCCAGAGAAAGTTTGCTAACCCTTGTTCTAGAGCATTAAAAGAGCTAAGCGTACAGAGTGTTCTCATGTGGACCTCGCCCTCAGCCTGGGAATGGCAGTCTACCCCCATTCATACAATCAGAGACCCCTGGGCTCATCCAGGTTTCCTCTTGTTAAGGCTCCCCTTGCAGGCCTCTCTGTATCCCCTACTCTCTTGCCTGGACAATTTTCCCAGCCTTCCCCTGGTCTTCTAACTCCCACTCTCACCCTTTCCCATCCATTCTCCCAGGTGTTCTCAAAATACTTCTCAAATTGTGACTACATTTCTTAATAAACAATGCATTCCCAGCTCATATGGCCTCCGAGGCCCCTGCAGTCTGCCATTTCTCCCCTCCATGCCTCATATGTGCTCCATCCTCTCTGACTTGCTCTGTCTGGTGAACTTCTATTCATCCTTTAAAGCCCAGCCCACATGAATCCTCCCCTGGGAAGTCTCCCACGAAACTCGGTCCTTTTTCCGGTAGGATTAATCCTGTTGTAACCCATCTCTTCACCTCAGTCAGGCTGCTGTCCCACAGGGCATGATGGCTTCTCCGGTTCAGGATTTGGTACCACAAAGGCCACCAGAAAAGGTTGTTAAAGTAAATGATGCACTCTCCAGGGCCCACTTCTCCACCCAGTTTAGCGGGCACAGGGTCTGGGGCCCACAATACTTCCAGGGGGTCTACAAAAAGTTCTAATTTTTATTTCTCTTAAAATCAGAAGAAAAATGAATATAATAATAATGAATAAAATCTGGATTATATTCATCTTTATACCAAAGCGGTCGTAAAATATAATTGTTGACATTTGTTTTAGTGGAGGAAAAGGCTTACGAAGAGCGAAATGCCCCAGGCCAACAGAAGTCATGATGCGGTACTGGCAGTATCAACTCGAACGAATATTGTGCAGCCATGAAAACAGCAAAGAGAAAGATGAAGCAGCAAGGACTTAGAGCGCTTTGATAGCGAATGTTGTTGTTGTTATTTGCTGTCTAGTTGACTCCAACTCATGGCGACCACATGTATAACAGAACGTTGCCCGCTCCTGTTTCGTCTTCACGATTGTGGGTGTGCTCAAGTCCACTGTTGAGGCCACTGTGTATTTTGAGTGTCTTCCAACCTAGGGAGCTCATCTTCCACCACATATCAGGCAATATTCTGCTGTAATCCATAGGATTTTCATTGGCTAATTTTCAGAAGTAGCTCACTAGGTCTTTCTTCCTAATCTGTCTTAGTCTGGAGACTCCACTGAAACCTGTCCACGATGGGTAACCCTGCTGGTATTTGAAATACTGGTGGCATAGCTTCCAGCATCGAAACAACACACAAGCTACCACAGTACGACAGACAGACAGATGGGTGGTGATCGATAAAGAACAACTGTGGTTTACTGAGTGTTAGATCTCGTTTTAATTCTGTGAGCTTGGTACTGTTATCAAGCTCATTTCACGGGCAGGGAATCCGAAGCCTAGAAAAGTTAAGAAGTTGTCACAGGTCACTGATCTGTAAGTGGCAGCAGAGCAGGCTACATAATCTGCAAAGCCCAGTGCAAAAGGAAAATGAGCAGCCACGTCTGGGGCTAGGGAAGTCAATCTCTCCTTCCCGTGGGCCCGCTGCCCTAACCCATAGCAACCTCCGAGACTTGCAGCCTTCATGGTGAACACCCAGAGCCGGAATGGGCCAGCAGGACCATGATAATTATGTTACCATGGTGAAAGTAATTAACATCACTGAGCTGTACATGCAGACATTGTTGAAATGGCAGATGTTTTCATATATGTGTGTGTGTATTTACCACAATCAAAAAAGAAATCAAAAGGACTTAAATGCTAATAAGTAAATAACTATCACTACCGTTTACTGGGCACCTACTACTGTAGGCCAGGAGCTCTGCCAGGTGCCCATGCACACATTCGCTCTAATTGTCTCTCCAAAGCAGGTGGGATCAGCCCTGTCTTCTAGGGAAGGAAAGACAAGGTGAGATTCCGGAAGCAAAATGCCCTCTCAGGGTGCTCACGGAGTTGCCCCCATTCCTTGGGTGTTTACTGAGCGCTTGCTCGGTGCTAGGCACATCTTCGGCCCTGGGGTCACAGGGGAACCCAAAATGGGTGTGTTCCATATTCAAGGGGTCCTGCTCTCATGGAGCGGGGTGGCAAGCAATAGATGCTGTCATACAATAGCTAACTGTTACATGGCACTCGCCGCCTGCCAGGCACTGTTCTGATCACTTTTTGTAGCTTACTCGTCTCCCCAAAGCCCCATGAGTTCAGTACTATTATTTTAGCCTAACATTTTGGAGAGATAGCTTACAGACAAGTGCAGAAAGCTTAAAGACTAATGTTTCCATGTGTATACACCCGTATAACCATCAGCCGGATCAAAATATGCAACATTTCCAGCTAGCTCCCCAGCAGGCTCCCTTGGAGCCACCCCTCTAAGGGTAACCACTCTTCTGACTTCTGTATCTTAGTTTGGCCTGTTCTTGAACTTTGTATAAATGGAATCGTACAGAATGTTCTCTTTTATGTTTGATGTCTTATACTTCACATTATGTCTTAGAGATTCATTCTTTCTGTGTGTATTAGTAGTTCATTCTTTTTTATTGCTGTGTTGTGTTTTATTATATGCTTATAATTGTTAGCTGTCATTGAGTCGGTTCCAGCTCGTGGCAACCTCGTGTGTAAACTAGAACAGCTCTTAGCTGTAATCTTAATGGAAGCAGATCACCAGGCCTATCTTCTGTGGTGCCGCTGGGTAGGTTCAAACCGCCAACTTTTAGGTGGTTAGTAGTCGAGCGCAAACCGCTTGCGCCACCTATGGACCTGTGCTTATAATTAGGTACCATTATTCTCCCTATTCTACATACGGGGAAAGTGTAGCGCGGAGGGGTGAAGTAGCTTGCCCAGGGCACACAGCAGGTACATGGTAGATCCAGGATTTAAACCCAAAGTCCAGCATCTATGCTTTAAACCACTGAATAATGCTGCCTCTCATACTATGAAGATGGAAGCACAAAGGGTGTTAGGATCTCAGAGAAGGGAGTCAGGGAAAGCTGCCAGGGAAGGTTCCATCAGAGCCAGGAGTCCCAGACTCAGATGCCCACAGGGGCCTGGTGGGAATCATAATTGATTAAAGCAGATGACCTCTGAGAAACCATTACTCGAGGTGGGTGAGGCAGTAGGGAGTGGTGGAGACTGTGGCAAATTGGAAGGTGCCAACTTGTGAAGGAGACAGCTCCTGGTGCAGTTCCAGGTATTGTGGCCATGTGGCAATGCCAGCAGGGATTGAGGTGAGCCAGAACACAGCGGGACAACCAGCTGGCTGTTGTGGCTGGCTTCTATTCCAATAGGTCAATGCCCAGCTGTCCCAGTTAGTACATACTTTGAATATCACCCCGGTGTTGACAGGTGTCCCTTCTGTTTACCAAGAAAATCTGGAAGTCTGTATTTTAAAGTAAATTCTTCTAGTTCTTAAATGTTGGTTCAAAATTGATTTTAAACCTGTGCAGGCCGAAGAGAATGTAGCTGTGATCTGGACTGGCCTGGCCCGATCTCATATAATAGTCTTACAAAATCTAAGGGACATGTAGGCATTGGGGAGGCAAAGAGGGGAAGCACGTTTCAGGTGGAAGGCATAGCATAAAGCCCAGAGGTGAGAGGGATCTGAATCCAGGGCTGAGTTTCCTGCACCAAAATGAAAAACTAGAGCAAATCCTGGCTCAGTGGGGCTGGGAGTAGGCTGGGCTGGGGGCTGGGCTTGGCCGTGGCGGGCAGTGACACATGCTGTGCTCTTCCCTGCCCACCTCTGCAGATCCTGGAGGAGAATATGAAGCTGGAGTGTAAGTGCCATGGCGTGTCGGGCTCGTGCACCACCAAGACATGCTGGACCACGCTGCCGCACTTCCGGGAGCTGGGCTACGTGCTCAAGGACAAGTACAACGAGGCCGTGCACGTGGAGCCGGTGCGCGCCAGCCGCAACAAGCGGCCCACCTTCTTGAAGATCAAGAAGCCTCTCTCCTACCGCAAGCCCATGGACACGGACCTGGTGTACATCGAGAAGTCGCCCAACTACTGCGAGGAGGACCCGGTAACGGGCAGCGTGGGCACGCAGGGCCGCGCCTGCAACAAGACAGCCCCTCAGGCCAGCGGCTGTGATCTCATGTGCTGCGGCCGCGGCTATAACACCCACCAGTATGCCCGCATGTGGCAGTGCAACTGCAAGTTCCACTGGTGCTGCTACGTCAAGTGCAACACGTGCACTGAGCGCACCGAGGTGTACACGTGCAAGTGAGCCGCGGACCGCGCCCGTGCTGCCAGCGGCCTCCGGCTGCAGGTTAGATTGCAGGGAGGACCGGACAGTCTCCAGGCTGGAGTCACCCCGGCAGGTCACTTCCAGGACCTTCACAGGACACCACAGGGAGCTCAGAGCTTGTCTTTTCTGCTGTGGAGGGTGCCTCCCCTGGGCTTCCCCTAGGCATCAATGGAAAACCTCTCCAGGGCCCTCGACTCTTCCATTCCACACCCAATGCTGCTCCACCCTGCCCCAGACGCTGCCCTTTGCAGCAGGAACTCTGGACCCTTGAGCCTCACCTTAGCAATATTTAACAATTTATTCTGATAAAAAATAATATTAATTTATTTAATTAAAAAGAATTCTTCCACCTCGTCGGGATCCGTTTTCTGCAATCAAAGTGGACTGCTTGCTTTCCTTGCGGGATACCTTTTGTCCATTTGTCACTAGGACAAGGAGCCAAGTGGAACTGTACCTAACTGCTCTTTATGTGAATATTTCTACTGGTCGATTTCGCAAGTATCCCTTGCAGCGCTAGATGTTTAAGTACAAAAGCAGACATCCTTTATACATATATATAGACACACACACATTTATTTTTTTTTTTGCTGTTTGCTGCTATGTATCCAGAAAGCTAAGCTGGTCCTGATTTGGAGAGCTTACCCAGAATACATTTCCCGTCCTTTCGCCCTCCCCAGTTCAAACTCACCATTAGAAAAGTCCAGTTTGGAATATATAGAGAGAGGAAAGATAATAATAAAACTCCCAACAGTTTTCATCTTTTGGAAGTGAGCCACTGGATCAGAGAGAATATTTTGTAAGAGACTATTTTTATATGAATATTTTATTTATATCGAATCCGCCTTTATCATTCCATGGCCGTGCTTCTTCATTCTGGTCCTTGCTTTAGGGTGAGAAGGGGTGAGGTTGGGTCTGGGGTCAGGCCCACAGGGACCCCCACCATGAGTCTCACACAGCTGAGCTCTGGAGTTCTGACTTGCCAAGTGTTAATCTGGGAAAGAAATCAAATCCTCTCCCTCAGCTTGTGAGGCTCGGGCCTTTAGAACAGGTCACTGACCTTGTGTGAGCGGCTGTGGTGGGCAGGCCCACGCCCTGGGCATTGTGTGACCATTGCTGGGACTCAGTCCTCGTCCCTGGGCAGAGGCTAGACCAGGGAGCTCTGCTCCTCACCTGTGCATCCCAGGAGGTGAGGCGCAGTCCTTGGACAGGACAGAAAAGTGGCTGGGGGAGGGGCCTGTTGAGACTCAGCCATCAGCCCCAGCAGGGCTTCCTGGATGTCACCGGGGCAGACCGGCAGGGAGAGGTGTGGAGGAGGGCTGGAGACCGCTTGTCTCTTTGCTTTGAGTTCAGTTTTGAGTCCAGCCGTGCCAGCACCTCTCAGCCTGGAAAGCTCTCCTCTGCGGGCTCCGGGTGTTCTAATACACGTGTGCTTGCATTTGTGTGTGTGTGTGTGTGTGTGTGTGTGTGTGTGTGTGAGAGAGAGAGAGAGAGAGACCTTAGGGATTCTTGGAGTACTCATGTGACTTTGTGCCTTCCAGCACCTCTGGTGGGCTTATGTGTGTGCGTATCTGTGTTTCCATGTGCTCCCGTGTGTCCGAGGGCGTCTATGTCTCTCTCTGTGTGCCTGATAGTTTAGGGGCGGCTATGTACGTGCCGGTGCATCTACTGGCCCCAGGGTATCTCTGCGGTGTCTGCTTGCAAGTGAGGGCTTGTAGTGTGAGGCAGACAGCAGGGACCCTTTGCAATTGTGTTGAGGCACCCAAGAGATGGCACCCCTGAACCCTGTCCTCACAGCCACTGGTGACATTCAGAACCTTGAGACCACAGCCCAGTGGCCTCCCCACAAGCTGGGAGCCCCTCAAATTCAAGACCGTATCGGACTCCCCGTTGTCAGCACTGGGCTGGGTCACAGCATGGACAAATAAAAGTGGCTGAATGGTTGGTTGGTTTCTTCCTTTGTTCCCTTGTTTTTTGTGTGTTTCCTTCACTGTCTGGATGGGTGGATATGGGAAGGAACAATAGATTGGATGGATGGATGGATGGAGGGATGGAGGGATGGATGGAGGGATGGATGGAGGGATGGAGGGATGGATGGAGGGATGGATGGAGGGAGGGATGGAAGGATGGATGGAAGGATGCTGAATGAGTAGGTGGATAGGTTGGTGGTGGATGGATAGGTGGGTAGGTGAGTGGACGGGTGGGTGGGTGGGTGAATGTATGGGGGGCAGATAGGTAGATGAAAAGAAAACATACAGAAGTTTCCTGAAGCCACCACATCATATTGTATCTTTGCCTTGGAAAACCCACATTGTCAGCTGTGAACAGGGGACACTTCCCAAGTGTCCAGCCCTTCTCCTCCTGGCCTTGTTGGCACTTAGGAATGGAGGAGGTTCTGAGCAAACTCCCCAGATGACCACTTAATGTTACATAAACATGGTATCAGAAAACTCACCACCATGTCCTCGCTTGCTGTTCAGGTGAGGAGTGGGCAGCCAAGCCTGTGAGAAGAGTGTCCAGGCTGCTGCCAGCCAATCACATGGCCCCTCAGCACACTGCTGGTTCTCAGCCCTGGGGCCTGCCCTCTCTCTGAGGTGCTCAGCCCAGTCATGGCTCTACACCCTGCTCCAGCGTAGCTGTACTCTGGGCTTCAGTTTCCCCAACTGTAAAATAGGGATAAGAATACCTATCTCATATGGCTGTTAGGAGAATCTTCCCGGAAATGGTTGTATGGCACTTTTGAGTTGCAAAGCAATGGATGAATGCTAAATATTATTAATTATTATTATCAATATGATGATTATTATCCCCAGCAAGATAGGATTCTCCAAATGCAGCTTATGGTAATAAATATTTGTCCCTGCATTTGGCCAAGGTATTTCTCCCTCTTTGGTTTATTCCTAAAGTGGCTTTTCAACAAAACTAACATTAGAAAGGCCAAAATCTTAATAGGCTGAAGGAAAGGATCAGAAAGCCCAGCACTAGGCTGTTGAAAACACAGGCAGGTAACACAACCATGAGAGGTAAGCTAGGTGGGTCCCTGGGGAATAACTGTCTGCTCAGCACAAGGCGTTGCCACATGGGAACATGGGCCTTGTTGGGGCCACATCCTCTGATTTTTTTCAAGAGAAGTTGAACACCTGGGTTTTCTAGTAAAATCTCACACTTTTTCAATGTGTCCACACATCCCATGAGGATGGAGCAGCCATGACTTCAGGCTGAACTTGGCCTTCGTGCTGCCGACCTGCATGCAGCCTCTGATTGGACCAGACCCTTTGCTTTAGAGATGGAGAAACTGAGGCCCAGAGAGAGGCAAGGCATTGCTCAAGGCCACACAGCAAGTCCGGCAGAGGGAAGGCCAAGCCCCAGGATTTCTGCCTCTGGAGAAGGCCTTTCACCAACACAGCGCACCACTCAGGCAGCACAGTAATTTGGAGGGGCTTGGGAGGGTTAAAGTCTATTTCTTGCTCAGGTGTGTATATGTGTGTGTGTGTGTGTGTGTGTATATACACACCGTCTGGACTTCAGGCTGTACAGGGTAGGATCTGGGCCCTCCTGAGACCCCTGATGGGTGAGCCAGTGCCCTGAACCACTCTCAGCTCACAAGGGTTACCCTAAATCCTCCCCACCTCTCCCCGCCAATCAAGGGAGCCCCCTCCCCTAGCCAGCATGAGGAGAGTCCTGCCTGGAATGATGGTTTCTCCTCCTGGGTGGACCGCCTGCGGCAACCTTCAAGGCAAGGCAGTGATATCTCCTGAGCCCCAAGAAGTCTCTTGCTCCCCCTTTCAGATGAGGACAAGTCTCAGGGAGGAGATGACCTCTTTAAGGTCCCACAACCAGGAATTGAGGGAACGAGGGCTGTAGGCTGGGCTGTTCCACACCTGCCCACGGCACTTGGTCCTAAGCCTTCTGCCTCCTCAAGGAGAGGCTTTAGCTAGACTGAAGGGATTCGGTGTGGACTACACAGGCTGCTCAAGGCTGTCACCCTCAACTCCCTCTGCCTTACTGCGCGTATCCAACTGGTCACTTAGCTCCAGTACTTCTGCCCCAGAGCATCCTGTGAACTCCTCAACCCCACCCCCACCCCACCATCATCACTGTCCTAAGTCTGACAACCACTTTCTCTCACCTGGAAGAAGTCCACAGCCCCCTCTCGTGTTTCCCTGCCTCCAGTCATACCCTTTCAAGCCAGCCTCCAAGCTCTAGCCAGACCAATCCACACCCTGCCTACAACAAGCCATGGCTCCGCATTGCTCTGCAGATAAAGTCCAAGGTTCTTAGCCCTTCACAACCTGGCACCTGCCATGACAGCAGCCTTGTCCCTGTCCTTCAGCACAGCAATAACAATGCTGCCATTTATGAAGTAATTACTATGTGCCAGACCAGGTTCTAGCAATTTCCACGGTCTTTCTCTCATCGTCATACCCTATTTGTCTCCTGCATAGAATTACTTGTGGTTCCCCACACATTCCTGTGCACCTTGTACCTTTGCTGTTCCCTGTGCCTGGCACTTTCATCTTTCTCCCCCCGCCCCCAACAAAGTCCTGGTCAGGCCTCACATCTCAGTTCTTGCAGCCCCCCTCAGAGGGGAAGGATGGTATCAGTAGCTACCCACATGCAGCTCCTTGCTCTCATTCTGGTCCTGAGCTGCTGAAACCAGACCACATACTCCCTTTGAGCTGGCCAGAGCAGCCTTCAAGTGGAGCCACATGTATCACTGACAGCACAGGACTGGCAGCCCTAGCCTGCGGCACCGCGGCCAGGGCTCACCTCCTGCCTGCGGAGCTGTGTCAGTCTGCTGTCACTGAGTAACAACCACACCATCACCATCAGTTACCGCTGAGTTGACTCTTGGCAACTCCACGTGTGTCAGAGTAGAACTTTGCTCCTTAGGGTTTTCAGTGGCTGATTTTTTGGAAGTAGATCGAACCATCTCAGAGCTCAGTGCCTTCAGACGATAGCATGTATTGTTGTTCTTGAGTCCATGGGTGAGTCAGGCAGCTCTTCTGGTCTCAGCTGGCTTCCCTCATGCATCTGTGGTCAGCTGGGGATCAGGTGGAGGCTCTGCTGATCTTGGCTGAGCTCCCTCACATGGTCGGGGTCAGCTAGGAGGCTGGTCTAGGATGGCTTTGGCTAAGATGACATAGGAGGCTGGTCTAGGATGGCTTTGGCTAGGATGATGAGGCCCTCTTCTGCATGATCTCCCATCCTTCAGCAAGCTGGTCCAGGTGCGTTCCCATTAGAGGGGTGGGACCCCAACAGAGAGAGCAGAAGCTGCAAGCAGCCTGAGGCCCAGGCTCAGAATGAGCACTGCATCACATCCACCCTATTCTACTGTCAAATCAAGTCACAGGCCATCCAGAGTCAAGGGGTGGGGAGAGATAGCACAGCTCTTGAGAGGAGAAGTGCACAGTCGCATTGCAAAGGGTGTGGAGAAAGAGAGGAGAAATATTGCAAAGCACTGACACAGGACTAGTGTGAAGCTCTTTGGTCTGCTGTCCCGAGCAGGAACGAGTGGTAGCTCTGACGCCGTGGCAGGGACGCTGCACACTGTGTGAATCCCTCAGAGCTTCAGCGGCCCCACCTCAGCCAGCAGCTCAGGCCCAGAGTCAATCTTGAGTCTTCTATTCCTCTACTCGCCTCCATCAGCAAGTCCGTTAGTCAGACCTCAGAATATCCCCAAGCCTGACCATTATCTGTGCAGCACACCCACTGCTGGCCGTGGGGCTGCATCTGGCTGTTTCTCGCCACACCTAGGCCCTCTCCTCCTGGGTACACTGCTAGACCTCAGGCTGTGTCTCCCCTGCCGCTGGGCGTGGCTGTGAACCTGAGCCCTGGACTCTGGAGTAGGTGATGTGTTCCTTGTCAAAATCTCCCACATGCTCCTCCCTTTAGCTGGCTCGGCACAGCCACCCAGGGGCCGTGGAGCAGTTGAAAGAAGGGCCCTGGGTCCCTACATGGCCACCTGGAGAAAAGCTGCCTGCTGATCGGAGCATCTGTGGGCCAGAAATCAATGTCTGTTGTGGGAAGCCACAGGGATTCTGAGTTCACCTGGCACAGCCCAGAGCTCCTGCCTGCCTGGTCTCTAGCCACAGTGACCTTTCCTCTTTTCTTCCAACCTGCCAAGTCCTGTCCTGCTACAGGGCCTTTGCACAAGCTGTTCCTACTGATCTTTGCACGGCTGGTCCTTTCTTGTCAATGGGACTCAACTCAAATGCCAACACTTCAGAATACGTTCCCAACCACCTGGCTCAAGCACCCCTCACCTGCTATTGTTTTTTTTCTTTGTGGCACTTACCACTATCTGAAATGATAAAAACCAAACCCAAACCCGTTGCCATCGAGTTGATTCTGACTCATAGCAACCCTACAGGACAGAGTAGAACTGCCCCATAGGGTTTCTAAGGAGCAGCAGGTGGATTCAAACTACCCACCTTTTGGTTAGCAGCCGAGCTCTTAACCACTGTGCCACCAGGGCTCCATCTGAAATGATACTCCTTGTTAACTACAGATTGTACAGTATAATGGTGCAGAGAATAGACCCTGGAGTCAGATGCCCTGGGTTCAAACGTGGGTTTGTTACTTACTTACTGGCTGTGGGGTTTAGGGCAAGTAACTTAACCTCTCTGTGTCTGCGTTTCCCCATTCATGAAGTCATGAAATTCATAATGGTAATAGGCTTATCGCAGTGTTTAAATGAGTTGATGCATGTAAATTGCAAAGCACAGTGCCTGGCACACTGTAAGGGCTGTGCAAGTATGAAATTTTCTTGTGAGCTGCCTTTGGTGCCACTGGGCCCCAGTGCCCAGCACACAGTGGTAAATATTTGTCGATTAAGAATGAATGAAGACTGCAAAAAAATGAAACAGGACCCATACCTCACGCCGTATACAAGAACTACTTCAAAATGGATCAAAGACCTGAATATAAAGCCTAGAACTATAAAGTTCATAGAAGAAAAAATAGGACCAACACTACAGGCCTTAATACACGGCATTGACAGGATACAAACCATAACCATCAACACACAAACCCCAAAAGATAAGCTAGATAACTGGGATCTTCTAAAAATCAAACACCTA
>NW_004443937.1:14875876-14885444 GCF_000243295.1 Trichechus manatus latirostris
GATGTCACTGAACTGTGCATGTAGAAATTTTTGAAATGGTGTATCTTTGGCTATGTATATTTTCACCAAAAAAAAAAAAAGGAAAGGAGTTTTGAGAAGGGAGAGGGTTGACATGTTGTGTGGTTGTTGGCCAATGTCATGAAACAATATGTGTCAAAAAAAAAAAAAAAGAATGAATGAAGAACTGGAGCTTATTCCAGACACACCAGGCCCACTGCGGCGTCTGGAGTGGAGGAGCTGGAGGACCTAGGCGGGCTTGTCCTGAGGGCAGCCTGCCTGCTCAGGGCTGGGTGGGGGTGAGCCCCCTTAGTGCAGTCACAGGCACATCTGCTCCATTGACAGCGCAGCCATGGGTTGCCACGACCACGCTCCTGGCCCCAGAAGAATGTGCTGGAGACAACAGGAGAGCTCTGTGCCCACCCCTCAGCTTTGCCTCCAAGATGGCAAACCTTCTGTGACCCAGATGCAGCGTCACACCGTATACAGGCCCATGGCCACACATGGGAGAGGGCAGCCACTCACAGAAGGCAGTGCAGACACGCCCCAGCCATAGCCAGAGCCCGAGGGACCCACACACATGGCTGCCCTAAGAGGCACAGGGTCACAGTCATAGGATGACCTCCCAGCAGACCCAGACCACAGGCCGGGGGCAAGCCTGGGCAGCCTGTCTTACCTGGGAGGCCCTGGCTTGCCCTTCACCGTTTGCCTGTGGCTCCCAGCACCTGCCCAGCAGCAGACCCTGGATGTGTGTGTACGCTGGGGGACAGAAGGGGAAGAAGTGGTGGCGTGAAGGCTGGAGGGATACCCAGAGTCACCTTCCTCCGGAAGCCATGTCTAGACGTGAGATACTCATGTGGAAGAGAGATAACCTCTGAGCCCGGGAGGGCACCCTTCTGAGGCTCTGGCCCCCACAAAGCCCCTGCTCTAAGCCCAAAGAGCTGGCTTTCAGTCACAGCTCTGCCACTTCTTCATGGAGAGACTGCAAAAGGCCCTCCCACCTTCTGAGCCTCAGTGGCCTCACTGTATAATGGACTCAATCTTTCCAGAATGCCACCTGGGGTGCTGAGAGCTGCTGGGAGTCCCCACCATGGGCTGCCCCCATGTCTGCACTGACTCAAAGTGTAAAATCCCACCGGGGCCTAGAGGTGCCTCTGTCTAAAATATTCCTTCTATAGAGATCCCCAAGTGTGGTCCTGTCAGGGGTCCAGGAGGTCAAAAGGTCAAAACTGTTTTCATCAAAATACTGAGATTTGCCCTTTCCGGAAGGGTGCACGGGGGAGTTTTCCAGAGGTGACGCGATGTGTGACATTATAACAGATGGAATTCAGCGGCAGGTGTGGGAATCCGCTGAATTCTATAAAGCCACACATTAAAGAGATTTGCAAACATGTAAAGCAATGCTACTCTTCTCACTGCATTTTATTTTATTTTATTGGTTTTAGAACATAGAGCTGTCTTGCATTAAAAATGTTTTTAGCTTAACTAGTAAAGAGTGTCTGCTTGACCATTGTGTTCTTTCAAGATCTATCTATATGGGATCAAGCTGACAATAGCAACTTGAAAGATTAAATAGGAAACTTAAGGTGCAATGAGTTCATGTTGATGGGGAAGGAACAACTCAGACAAGGAGGATGAGAATGGCTGCACAACTCGAAGAATGTAAACGATGTCACTGAATTGTACATGTAGAAACTGTTGAATTGGTATGTGTTTTGCTGTGTATAGTCTCAACAAAAACAACAAAATAAATAATTTAAAAAAAAAATATGTTGTTTATACAAACATGATGACCTACCTACCTACCCATTGCTGTCAAGTCAATTCCAACTCATCGCGACCCTGTAGGAGAGAGTAGAACTGCTCCATAGGGTTTCCAAGTTCATTATAAGCATTTTAAATGAATTAATATATAAATATTTGAACATTTTCTCAGTTTTAGTTTCTATTGCTGTGACTATAGATAGCTATAGCCCATCTAGGCACCCTGGTGGTACAGTGATTAAGAGTTCGGCTGCTAACCAAAAGGTCCGTGGTTCAAATCCACCAGTCACTTCTTGGAAACCCTAGGGGGCAGTTCTACTCTGTCCTATAGGGTCACTATGAGTCAGAATCGACTCGATAGCAATGGGTTCTCTTTATAGCCCATATAAACAAAGCTCTTGGGGTTTGCTGCAAGTGAGGAGGACTTGAAACACTTACCGATGAAAATCAAAGACAACAGCTTTCAGTATGGATTACACCTCAGCATAAAGAAAACAAAAATCCTCACAACTGGACCAGTAACCAACATCATGATAAACAGAGAAAATATTGAAGTTGTCAAGGAATTCATTTCACTTGGATCCACAGTCAATGCCCATGGAAGCAGAAGTCAAGACATCAAATGAAGTATTGCACTGGTCAAATCTGCTGCAAAAGACATGTTATCAGGAGAGATAAGTACCTGAAGAAGGACAGCATGCTTGGTAAAGTAGAGCATCAATGAAAAAGAGGAAGACTCTCAATGAGATGGATTGACACAGTGGCTGCAACAATGGGCTCAAACATAGCAACAATGGTGAGGATAGAGCAGGATCGGACAGAGTTCCATTCCATTGTACACAGGGTTGCTATGAGTCAGATCTCACCTGACGGCAGTTAACAACAATAATAACTTGGAGTTTGCGATAATATCTTTAAATATTATTGTGACCCAGAAGCTTGAGAACTGCTGCCTTAGATACATTGCTAGCAATTGATTGCAGTTCCTCTGCTCACCCAAATTCAATAAACAATGAGAATAGGGAATGTACATTAGGTTTTAACTGTGGGCTGGACCCTGTTCTAGGGTTTTCCAAGGGTTGTCTCATGGAATCCTCATGCCAGCCCTATGAGGGAGGTACTACTAAGACAAAAGAAGAAACCGCAGCCGAGCTTCCAGTAACTTGATGAGGTTGTGGGACCAGGAAGTGGTGGAATCAGGACTCAAACCCATGCAGTCTGGCTTGAGAGCCTCCCTCCTCCAAACCACTGCTTTTGGTATGTTTTTGAGTCTCTCACCGTGCCTAGAGCTACCTAATAAAATATAGGACACCCAGCTAAATTCGAATTTCAGATAAGCAACAACAAAACTTTTAGTTTAAGTTGTCGTTAGGTGCCTTCAAGTCGGCTCTGACTCATAGTGAAAAGGCAAATATTGCATAGGACATACTTAAATTAAAAGTATTGAGTGTTTATCTGAAATTCAAATTTAGCTGGAAGCTCTATATTTCTATTTGCTAGATCTGGCAGCCCTAACTGTTCCAGGCTACACTGGGTGCCAAGGGCCCATGATAAGCCCTTGCCTGCCTAGACATCTGTCCCTTTCTGGGGCAGCGCCTCCACCTCTCTGAGCAGTGGCTCTCCTGCCTGTGGAACAGTCCCTCTTCCAGGGCAGAGGAGGAGAACTAAGTGGCTGTGGTAATCGTGGGCACTTTTCTTTCTGGTAACATTTCCCCTGAAATTCAGAGCTTGGGAGAGTGTCCCCAAACCCCAATGGTCAGTAAGGCCTGCTTTGAAAGCTTGTCACCAGAGATGCCAGAGTCTGCTCACCACCACGCAGGGATGGATTACCCAATAAGTAAGGTACACACGGCAGCTGTGTGTACCTTGTTCCCTATAAGCCCAAGCATACGTTGCTTACTGGTTAATCCACCCCTGCCCCTACCCCTCCGCCATCCCCAAAGGCAGCCTGTGTCTTTCTTCCTTCCTTCCACCTCTCTGTCTTCCTAAGCACCTGCCCCTTCCCTCAGCCCTTGAGCAGTCCAGGTGGCCACGAGGACTGTGTTCTCTGCTGCCTTGTGCTGACCTTCTCTGGGGCGAGGGTCCTCAGCAGAGTAGGGTTTGGGAGTTTCAGCAACAGGCTTGTGAACATCCCTAGGTCCCAGTGCTCCCCCATCAGTGACGCCCGTTTTACAAACGGGGAAACTGAGGCTCCAAGAACTGAAGTAGCTTGCCCCAAGTCGCCTGTGAGAAGGAGGTGGCCAGACTCAGGCTTAGGGTCTCCCCACTCCCTCACACCATTACCCAACACTGCCCCTCATTTCCTGTCCCACTTTGAAGAGCAGGTCGGTCCCAAGGCAGTGCCATTTAGCACTTAATTAGATACCAGCCCAGGCGCTCCATCCTGAAACACCCACCAGGTGCCCCTCTCCACAGGAACGTCTTCATCTGCTCAAAGCAGCCTCCAGCCCACCTCCTGGGTCCCACCTGCCTGCCGGCACACCTGGACAGTAGCAGGGAGGTGACTTATGGCAGACACCCTAGCGTGCCACTGCTGCTGGAAGGCAGCCACGGCCGGAGTCACAGCCACACATCCGTCAAGGAAGCCGCGGCAGGAGTCAGGAGCACTTTGGGGGACTTTTTCACTTAATATGTAATTACTTCCTTGAGTAAAATACTTTCTCCGGCAGCCTGGCCCCTTCTCTGCTTTTTAGCTTTTTTTCGCTTGACCTCTGAAAGGATGATCGATGAACGTGGTTAAGCACTGATTACGGGCAAGGAAGGTACTGGGTGGCAGGAACCACAGGCAAAGTGCATTCAGGAAGAGAACTTAGAGGGGGCTCAGTCAGGGGAGAGTCATTCAGAGTACAGGGTTTGGAGTCCAACACATGTGAGCCGTGTGATGCTAGGCAAGTTGCTTAACCTCTCTGGGCCTCAGTTTCACCATCAATTATTGAGTGCTAATGTGTGCCAGACCCCATTCTAAGAACTTTACACATATTTTCTCATGTCATCCTCACAACTCTATGAGGTAGATACTGTGATCGGCTCCAGTCACAGATGAGGAAACTGAGGCAAAGAAGTTAAAGTGACTGGTCCAAAGTCACATAAGCTTTAGAAGGTAGAACAGGATTCATACCCAGGCCCCCAGTTTCCGGAACCTCCAGGCCACTCCCAAACACTTGGCAGTATTGCCTGTTCAAACTCAAGGCAATCATTCCTACTTCATAATAAGGCTGTGCAGAGCATTAAAGGGCATAGGCATGTAGTGTCTAGAACAGTGCCTGGCACAGAAAAAGTGCTGAGCAAATGTTAGCTATTCATATGTCTGTCTTCTAGGCCTGAGTTCATATACTGCCCTGACCTCTTATACTGTGTGATCTTGGGAGGGCCTCACCTCTCTGGGCTTGTTTTCTCATTTATGGAATTCAGGGTGGGTAATAATTGTTCCCCAGACGTCTGCAACAAGGCTCAAACCATCCCCCAGATGTCCTTTTAGCACTTGCCATTCAGCACCCAGACAGTGCCTGCATACACAAACCCCTCCCTCCTCACTGTCGCGGGGTCCTCCTGGGGCCGAGGCTCTGCAGACCTTAGGATCCCCACCTTAATGAGGGCCTCTCCCAGGGTGTAGTGGATGGTCTGACAGTGGGACAAATCGGACTGTATTGGCAGAAGGAAGAAGAGGGAAAGGAGGAGAAAAATGAAGTTTAATTCCAATGGGGAGGGCATCAGAATCACAGAGGATCCTGGGGATGTCTGCTTTTGGCCAAGATGGAGTGACAGAGGCCAGATTTACCCTCCACCTGAAACAAATAAATAAATACAAATTACATGACACAGCAATTTTTGGGACACTGGATTCTAGGCAATAAAGGCAGAGACACAGGAAACAAATGAGGGATCCCTAAGATGCCCAGCTTACTGCCTTAGAGAGTGTTTAGGCCTTGGTACAGGAGGAGGGACCTGCACCGAAGCCCAGAGAACTAATCAGTCAGGGAGATGGAGCTGAGAGTCCAGGGAGAGCAAGGAAATTGTGGTTCACAGGGCAGAGCACCAGAGAGGCGAGAGCTGCGGAGAGAGAGTCCTGGAGAGCCAGAGGGGGCCCTTGAGTAGTCGACAATGTACCGATCAATGCAGGTGTGTGATGAAGTTTCCTAGGCCAGGGAAGAACTCTCCAAAAGGATTAAAGGGAAGAGGGCCTGGCATCACACAGGGTTGAGAATAGTATTTGTTCCCACCAGCCAGAATGAAAAAGTCACAATTCATACTGCAGGGAGTAGAGGACTTAGGAAGGTCTTGCTCAGTAGTGGGGAATAGTTAGTTTTAGACTGAGCACTGCCCGACCCACCTACCAAATCATAAAAGCAAGACCCAAATGAATCAAACTGTTTCTAAGTAATTTAACTGCATCTCCAAATAAAGCTCAAGAAGTTTTATAGAATACAGAAATATGCAACACTTAACAAGGGAAAATTCACGATGTCTGGCATCCAATCAAAGATTACCAGACATTTAAATCAGCAGGGAAACATCCCCCATAATGAGGAGAAAAATTAATTAAAACCCAGAAATGACACAGATGTTAAAATGAGCAGAGAATGGCAGTAAAATAGTTATTATAACTGTATACCATGCATTAAAAAGGTTAAGTAGAAATGTGGAAGATACTAAAAAAAAAAAAAAGACCTTCTGGAGATGAAAACTATAGTGTCTGAAATGAAGTAATCTACCGGGCATGGTTAACAGCAGATTAGGCATTGTAGAAGAAAAGATTAGTAACTTGAAGGAGCAGCAATAGACTCTATCCAACAAGAAATACACAGAAAAAAATACTTTCTTAGAAAATAAGCGCAGTTGGTGAGCTGTGGGACAACTTCAAGTGCCTAGATATACAAGTAAGGAGTCCCGCAGAAGGGGCGGGGAGGGGGACAAAAAATATTTGAAAATATAATGGTCAAAAACTTTCCAAACTTAATAAAAACTGTAAACCCACAGACCCAAGAACTCAACAAACCTCAAGCCCAAGAAGCATGAAGAAAACCACACCAAGGCACAATGTAACAAAATTGTCCAAAACCAGTGATAAAGAGAAAATCTTCACAGCAGCCAGAGCGGAGGAAAAAAAAAAAGACATGTTACTTTTTCAGACATACAAAAGCTGAAAGAATTCATTGCCAGTAGACTGATTGAAAGAAACAGTAAAGGACAGGAGGAAAAGGAATGAGCTGGAAACTTGCATCTCTACCAAAGATCAAACAGCATTAGAAACAGTAATTACATGGGGAAATTTACAAGATTATTTTAATTATTTAAATATTTTTAAAAGATACTGGTTGTTTAAATAAAATTAATAACAACCTATTGTGGGACTTGTCATTTAGATGAGGAGAAAGAGGCACAGAAAGTTTAATACATCTGGCCACACAGTGGTGAAGGATGGGGTCTGAATCCAAGTCTGGAGAGTTCTGCTTGAAGTTTTTTTTGTTTTGCTTTTATAATTTATTTTATTTTTGTTGCTGTTGTTGAGAATATACCCAGTAGTACACAATTCAACTGTTCCTGCATGTTCAATTCTGTGTCATTGATTATATTCTTATAGTTGTGCAACCATTCTCACCCTCCTTTTCTGAGTTGTTCCTGCCCCCTTAACACAAACTCACTGCCCACTAAGGTTCCTATCTAATATTTTGATTTGCTCTTGTCAGTTTGATCCCACATAGATAGACCTTAAAAGAGTACAGTGCTCAAGTCTGCTGGAAGTTTAAGAGTTTGGTTTTAATTTTGGAGGAAATAAAATATATTCATTACAAGTACTTAGGTATGTGTATATAGACATACATATATATATGAATATAAATAAATACCTATACAATGAACATATTTACATGGAATTTGCTTGGAAGTGTGCACAGTGGAGTAATAAATTTTCCTTTCTTTTTTGCTTATCTGTATTTTGTCATTTTATTTTATTGAATACATACTGATTTGGTGCAATAACTTCAAATTACTTTAAGAAGAATAAAACCCCTAGTTTTATTGTGGCGTGGAGACTGTTTTCACAATCCATTTTCTTCCTTATTCATTTGTGTTAGTCTCTTAGGGCTGCCGTAACAAAAAAATACCACAAGTGGCTGGCTTTAAAGAACAGACACTTATTGTTTCACAATTTTGGAGGCTAAAAGTCCAGCTCAGGATCTCGGCCGTATCGATTCCTTCTGTGGTCCTCTCTCTTAGTTGCTGGTGTCTGCCAGCAGTCCTTGGCATTCCATGCCTTGTAGACAGTTCTCACATGGCATCTGTCTTCCTCCCTGTGTGTAGATTCAGTGCCTATTCTGCTCCTTTTATACTGTACTTCAGTATGTATGACCTTGTTAACATAACAAAAGAAAACACAATTCAATCCATAACACCATTCATTGAAGTGGGTCCCTGTCATGGATCAAATTGTGTCCCCCAGAAATATCAGTCAACTTGGCTGGGCCATGATTCCCAGTACTGTATGATTGTCTACCATTTTGTCATCTGATGTGATTTTCCTATGTGTTGTAAACTCTATCTCTATGATGTTGATAAGACGGGATTATCGGCCGTTATGTTAATGAGGCAAGACTCAATCTACAAGGTTAGATTGTGTCTTAAGCCAATCCCTTTGGAGATATAAAAGAGAGAAGCGAGCAGAGAAACACTGGGACCTCATACCACCCAGAAAGCAACGCTGGGAGCAGAGGGAGTCCTTTGGACCCGAGGTTTCTGCACAGAGAAGTTCCTAGACCAGGGGAAGACTGATGACAAAGACCTTCCTCCAGGGCCAACAGAGAGAGAAAGACTTCCTCTGGAGCTGATGCCCTGAATTTGGACTTCTAGCTTACTAGACTGTGAGAGAATAAATTTTTCTCTGTTAAAGCCATCCACTTGTGGTATTTCTGTTATAGCAGCACTGGAGACTAAGACAGTCGCTAAAGGGCTCCATTCTTAAGAAGGCCTGGAGGCAACATGACTCCCACCGGGAACCTGGGGTCTGTAGCACTAGGCAGGACTTACTTCCAGAGTTAGCTCCCTAGTTGCCACTTGGATATCACCATCTAAATAATGATACAAAAAATAATAGCATCTAAACGAGGGATATCATTGCTGATGTCAGTTGGATCTTGGCTGAAAGCAGACAATACCAGAAAGATGTTTACCTGTGTTCTATCGACTATGCAAAGGCATTTGACTGTGTGGATCAGAACACAGTATGGATAACACTGCAAAGAATGGGAATTCCAGAACACTTAACTGTGCTCATGTGCTCAAGAGGCAGTCGTCCAAACAGAACAAGGGGATATTTTTTGTGGTTTAAAATCAGGAAAGGTGTGCGTCAGGTTTATATCCTTTCACCGTACTTATTCAATCTGTATGCTGAGCAAATAATCCGAGAAGCTGGACTATACGAAGAAGAATGTGGCATCAGGATTGGAGGAAGACTCATTAACAACCTTTGATAGGCAGATAGATGCCACAACCTTCCTTGCTGAAAGCGAAGAGGACCTGAAGCACTTACTGATGAAGATCAAAGACAACTGCCTTCAGTATGGATTGTTGTTGTTACATGCCATCAAGTCAGTTCTGACTCACAGCGACCCTATGTACAATAGAATGGAACACTGCCAGGTCCTGCACCATCCTCACAATCGTTGCTATGCTGGAGCCCATTGTTGCAGCCACTGTATCAATTCATCTTATAGAGGGTGTCATGGTTTGAATTATGTCCCCCCAAAAATGTGTGTATCAATTTGGCTAGGCCATGATTCCTGGTACTGTGTGATTTTCCTGTATGTTGTAA
>NW_004443937.1:14885544-14918058 GCF_000243295.1 Trichechus manatus latirostris
GTTAGTAAGGCAGGACCTGATCTACAAGACTGGATTGTATCCTGAGGCAATGTCTTGAGATATAAAAGACAGAAGTGAGCAGTGAGACAGGGGGACCTCATACCATCAAGAAAGCAGTGCCAGGAGCAGAGCGCATCCTTTGGACCGGGGTCCCTGAGCCGAGAAGCTCCTATTCCGGGGGAACACTGAGGAGAAGAAGGCCGACAGAGAGAAAAAGCCTTCCCCTGGAGCTGACACCCTGAATTTGGACTTTTAGCCTACTTTACTGTAAGGAAATAAATTTCTCTTTGTTAAAGACATCCACTTGTGGTATTTCTGTTGTAGCAGCACTAGATGACTAAGACAGAGGGTCTTCCTCTTTTTCGCTGACCCTCTACTTTACCAAGCATGATGTCCTTCTCCTGGACTGGTCCCTCCTAATAACATGTCCAAAGTATGTGAGAAGTTTTGCCATCCTTGCTTCTAAGGAACATTCTGGCTGTACAGTATGGATTACACCTCAACATAAAGAAAACAAAAATCCTCACAACTGGAACAATAAGCAACATCATGATAAACGGAGAAAAGATTGATGTTGTCTTAGTCATCTAGTGCTGCTATAACAGAAATACCACAAGTGGATGGCTTTTAACAAAGAGAAATTTACTCTCTCACAGTCCAGTAGCCTATAAGCCCAAATTCAAGGCATCAGCTCCAGAGGAAGGCCGTCTCTCTGTGCTGGCTCTGGAGGAAGGTCCTCGTGATGCATCAGTCTTCCCTTGGTCTGGGGGCATCTCAGTGCAGGAACCTCAGGTCCAAAGGACGTGCTTTGCTCCTGGCACTGCTTTCTTGGTGGTATGATGTCCCCATTGTCTCTGCTCACTTATCTCTTTTATATCTCAAAAGAGACTGGCTTAAGACACTATCTAATCTTGTAGACCTCATCGTTATAACTGCCACTAATCCATCTTATTATATCATAGTGATAGAGTTTACAACACATAAGGAAATCACATCATATTACAAAATGGTACACAGTCATATAATACCGGGAATCATGACCCAGACAAATTAATACACACATTTTGGGGGGGACGTAATTCAATCCATGACAGACGTTGTCAAGGATTTCATTTTACTTGGATCCACAATCAACGCCCATGGAAGTTGCAGTCAAGAAATCAAACGATGCATTGCATTGGGCAAATCCACTGCAAAAGACCTCTTTAAAGTGTTGAAATCAAAGATGTCACTTTGAGGACTGAGGTGCACCTGACCCAAGTCATGGTATCTTCAATTGCCTCATATGCATGCAAAAGCTGGACAATGAATAAGGAAGACTGAAGAAGAACTGATGCCTTTGAATTGTGGTGTTGGTGAAGAATATTGAATATATCGTGGACTGCCAGAAGAACAAACAAATCTGTCTTGGAAGAAGTATAGGCAGAATGCTCCTTAGAAGCGAAGATGGTGAGACTTTGTCTCACGTACTTTGGACATGTTATCAAAAGGGACAAGTCCCTGGAGAAGAACATCATGTTTGGTAAAGCAGAGGATCTGCGAAAGAGAGGAAGACCCTCAATGAGATGGACTGACACAGTGGCTGCAATAATGGGCTCAAACATAGCAACGATTGTGAGGATGGTGCAGGGTGGGGCAGTGTTTCATTCTGTTGTACACAGTGTCGCTATGAGTTGGAACCGACTCAACGGCACCTAACAACAACAACAAACGAAAAGTTAAAACCAACTCCCACTTACCAGGCTCCTCCAGTGTGCCAGGCAGAGCGCGGCATGGGGCTCCCCACCTTGCCTGCACATCATGATCACCTGCAGAGCTTTGGAAAAGCACATGCCTGGACACCCCCCTCCCCAGCAACTGGGGTTTAATGGGGCGGGTGCGGCTGAGAATGGGGATTTTTAAAAACTCCATGGTACTCTTGTGAGCAGGCAAGGTTGAGGAATAGCGAGTCGGCACTTACATGACCTATTAGCCACCCTCCCCCCAGAACGTTGCAAGGTTACACGTGAAAAATAAGGCTTAGAGAGGGACTGACTTCTGCCTTGTCCCAGATTGCTCAGGCAGGAAAGGGCAGACTTGGCGTTTGAACCCTCGCACTCTGCTATTAAGCAGCACACACAGCCAAGTCTAAAAAAAAAAAAAAATTTGCTGTTCAGTTGACACCGACTCATGGTTACCCCATGCGTGTTAGTTTTCAATTGCTCCATAGAGTTTTTAATGGCTGATTTTCCAGAAGTAGATCACCAGGACTTTCTTCCAAGGCATCTCTGGGTAAACTTGAACCCCCAACTTTTTGGTTAGCAGCCAAGCATTTAACAGTTTGTACCACCCAGGGACTCCAGGGCCAAGTCTAAACTCATTATTTTTGACCAAAATTGTTCTGAATTCCATGTTCTTGATCTCAGAGAATGGCCCAAGGGGGACCCTCTTTCCCTCCCACCCACCCCCCCTTGCCTAATTGGTCACAAGGCCTTGCCAATCCCACCTCCTGAATTCCTCCCCTTTAGGCTCACTGTCACCACCTACTCTGGCCTCACAGTCTCCCTAGGACGGTGGCCCCAGTGTCCTAGCTCCTCAAGCCACAGCCCTCTCTGGGCACCCCGACCACTGTTCATCTGTCTGTCACAGTGTTTATAACATCAGAGGGTGCCTGCCTGTTCTTGCTTGCCTCTCCCATCAGACTGGGACATCATCAGCGACAGGGTCCAAAGTCTGGCTCCGCACCAAGGGCACCTGTGGGCATTAACAAATGCTTAGTGAATGAGTGAATGAATGAGTAATTCGTTCATGGACAGGCCTTTTCTTTCTTTCCCATTGGACTCTGAGATCTCAAAGTTAGGGACTGTTTTATTCTGCCGTGTATCCCAAGCTCTCAGCACCTGCCCTGCCCTGAGTAAAAACCAATTGCCATCGAGTTGACTCCAACTGATGGCAACTCTACATGTGTCAGAGTGAAACTGTGCCCCACAGGGTTTTCAATGGCTGATTTCTCAGAAGTAGGTCACTGGGCGTTTCTTCCAAGGTAACTCTGGGTGGACCTGAACTTTTAACCTTTCAATTTCAGCCAAGCACATTAACCATTTGCACCAGGGACACTGGCCAGAGTATGCCCTAATATATGTTTGTTGATTGAATAATGGAATGGGCTTTTGCACATGCTATTCCCTCTGTCTGGAAGGCTCTTCCCTCAGACATCCTCATGGCTCCTCCCTCACTTCCTTCAAGCCTTTGCTCAGCTGTCACCTTCTAAAGGAGGCTTGGCCACCCTATTTAAAACGGAAGGTGCCTGCCTCCTTCATGGACTGCCCCCTCCCTTACCCTGTTCGGTTTTCCACCTTCTCATTGACAATATAATGCACTTATTTGTCGTGTTTATTGTCCATCTCTTCACCACCAGCAGAATGAAAGTTCTTTGAAGGCAGAGCGTTTCAACTCCTTTGTTTTGTGTAATTTTCTCAGTGCCTGAAACAGTGTCTGGTACATGGCAGCTGTTCAATGAACACTTACTGGATGAAGGACCGGCCCTTGCTCTGCCCCGACTGCTCTGTGGTCTGGGCCCGACGCCTTGATCTCCCTGAGCCCCAGCATGCTCATCTTTAAAATAATAATAGCAATAACAATAGCACTGCTCACAACCATTCTGTCTGGCCATCTTCCAGGCACACAGTAGGATTGTGCTTCTTGCTCCCTTGGGGTTAGCTATTGACTCGCATTGGCCAATTCATTGGAGGGTAAGTCATGCTTGTCACTTCCTAGAGGACACTTTAAACCCCAGTGTGCAATCCTTTCCCCTCAGCCACAGCCATGGCAGCCTTCCTGATGGTGCCTGCTCTGTCAGTCTGACTCTAAAGTAATGATGACACAGACCAAAGCCACAGCTGACCCATTTGGGACATGCAGCATGAGTGAGAATAAACTTTTGCTGTATTCTGGGATTTGGGTCTTTTGTTACTGCAGCGTAACAGAGCCTCTCCCGATTGATGCCAAAGGGATGAGCTCTTTGGTCCTGACAAATCTGCAAATCTATAGGCCTTGCCCATGTGTGACCTGGAGGGTACACCCTAGGCTCTTCCCTTGGCCTGGGGGAGAGTGGACCTGCAAGTATAACACCATTGATGGCTTGTTGGCGTTGCGCACTCACTGCGTGCCTGGCCATGGGCCAAGGGCTTGGTATGTATCCCATCTACCACCCCCTTATTTCATCCACACAACAGCCCAGTACGTAGATGCTGCTCTGTGAGATCCCCTGCCCAGGGGCAGAGCTGTGAGGAGCAGAGCCAGGCCTGGAAGCCAGGCAGCCTAGCTCCAGTGAGCTGCACTGCAGGCGGCTCTGTGTCCATGTCTCTCACCTTCAGTCAGATCCTACCACCCACATCCCAGCTGCTGGCTTGCTGCACAAGGGGGGCTTGCAGCTCAGAGCCATGCTTTCCTATTTGTTCTGTTGGGCTCAGGTTGGGGGCAGGGGTGCCAGGTTCCTGCCATCTTTGCTCAGGCCATTAGGTGGGAGAGGGTTTGATGGGGTTGAGAGGGCCTGGGGGTCTGGAGGGCATGGGGGTCTGGAGGGCATGGAGGTCTGGAGGGCAGCAGGACCCAGTGCTGGGTTCCTGGAATCCCTTAGCACTCTTTTGTCCCCCTTCCTTCCACCCCACCTTTGGGCTCTTTCATAAGGAGCGCCTAGAGTTCCTGGTCTCTGGTCAGGTCAGAAAATGCCTGCTCACCTGGACCAGCGTGTCCAGCCACTGCATTAAAAAATGGGGAAAATAGAGGCCCAGGAGGGCTAGTGCTTAGCCGGGCCACATAGATGGGATGAGCACTCAGCCAGTCTGCCTGGATTTAGCTTTTGCAAAACCAGTTTCCATACCCCTCTGAGAAGTCTTCCTTGTTGAAATTTTGGGTGGGGATGGGTGATTTCCCCTGAACAGGGAGGGTGGGTGGGGAAGAGAAGGAAAAAAGACATTTGCTGTGCTGGAAGTTTGGCATAAGAAGAATCATAAAGCCTTTGGGGCGGGTCTCTCTCACTGTGCCCATTTCACAGGCAGAAACCCTGAGGATGCGGAGTAGCAACGGGGAACTTACCAGAAGTCAGGGGCTGCTCAGCAGCAGGGCTAGGACACACACAGGTCCCCCGATGAGAGCCAGGGCACGTCCTGCGCAATCCTTCCAGACCCACGCCACCATTGCGGCAGGGCTGTCCCTTTAGTATGTCGCTGAGTGGAACTGGCCAGGACAGGCTCTCCTCTGGGACCTCAGCAGAGTGCCACAGACCTTTGCCACTGCCTCTTTGTGTGACTTGCGCCAAGGCTTCCACCTGCTGAACCTGAGTCTCACCAGGGGTAAAATAGGGATATTAATGGATTGATTCCTCAGATAAACAAGCAGGTCAAGCACATTGCCCTGTGCTTAGCAAGCAGTCGCCGCTCAGCACACGTCCATTTACTCCCTGAGGATGGGCACCCAGGCTGCCTGACATGCCCACTGCCTCAAATAAGGCTGCAGATTGCCTAAGGGAGCTGGGTGAGATAGCCTGGTAGTAAATATGCAAAAGCAGCATGCTGAGTCACTGGGCAGGTCTAACTGAATTTGCACCAGAACTGGGAGGTGGCTTGCTAGATTGGCTCTACTAGTCTCTGCTCCCAGTAGGGCCCATGTGCCCATGTCCTCACCATCACTTAGCATTAGGATTGAATTATGTGTCCCCCAAAATGTGTATTGAAATCCTAGCCCCTATTCCTGGGAATGTGATCCTGTTTGGAAGTAGGGGTTTTCTTTTGTTATGTTAATGAGGTCATACCAGTGTAGAATGGGTCCTAAACCTTAGCACTTCTGAGTTGTAAAAAGAGAATAGACACAGAGACACCCACAGGAACACCAAGAATCACTGGCAGAAACTAGGAGACAGGTTCACAGAAGGAATCAACACAGCCAAGACCTTGATTTGGACTCCTAGCCTCCTAAACTGTGAGAAAATAAATTTGTTGGTTAAAGCCACCCACCTCTGGTATTTCTGTTATAGCAGCACTAGATGACTAAGACAAATGGGTAAGGCAGAAAGTCAGCAGATATCAGTGCAGTGCAGCCTGTGCAGTGTGGCCGAGGGAGTGAAGGAAAGGCACTGGGCGTCCAGAGAGCCCTGGGGACGTGAGGCCAGGTGGAACCTAGAGAAGATTTCCAGTGGGAAAATGGGCCAAAGGCATGAACAGGCAGTTTACAGACGAGGAAAGTGAAAAGTCCAAAAAGGACGTGAAGAGATGGACAAACTCATTAGTAACCATAGAAACATAAATTAAAATGTCAATGAGGTATCACTTCACGTTGATTAAACTGGCAAGAATCAGAAAGCTGGGCGTCCGAGTTTCTCAGTGCTGCTGTCACAGAAGTACCACAAGCGGGTGGCTTTAAAGAACAGGAATTTGTATTCTTACAGTTTTGGAGAAGGTTTTCTCTCCGTGTCAGTTCTGGAGGAAGGTCCGTGTCTCTTCAGCTACTGCTTCCCGGTTCCCTGGAGATCTCCACGTGTCTTGACATCTATCTTATCCCGTCTCTGCTTCTGCTCGCCACTTGTTTAATCTCTTTTATATCTCAAAAGAGATTGACTCAAGACATACCCTACACTACTGTATTTTGTGCAATTAATGTACCCATGTAAATACTGTACCCACCCATATAACGCACAACATAGCGAGCTTACAAAAATAGCAGGGGGAGGGAGGTTGGCCAAAACACAGATAACACCTGCATTATTTGGGTAAAAATACAGCAATCCTATCTCATTAACATAACAAAGACAACCCACTCCCAAACGGGATTATAACCACAGGCACAGAGGTTAGGATTTACAACACATATTTTGTAGGGGGAGGAGGACATAATTCAGTCCATAATACCATTCTTCACTGGGTTCCTGTCGCAACTGGAACAAAATTCGAACCCCTTACTGTAGCTCCAGGCCCCACGACCTGGCCCTGCTGACCTCCACGGCTCTCTGTATCCTCACTTACTTGCGGAAGGAAGTGTCATGAGCTGTCACTCTAGCGGACTGTCACTTTCTGTTCACTTGCCACTTCCCATGGCTCCGTCTTTCGCTCCTTCCTTCAGGTCTCTGGTCAGAAGTCACCTCCTCACAGAGGCCTTCCTTGACCTCCCTGGCTAAAATACCACCACTGCTACCTGCTGACATGCTAACCCCTCACCCAACTTTATGTTTCTTCCTGGTACTCACCAGTACTGGTTGTTAGGTTATACAGGTTTTTGGTGGTTTGCAGAAATGAAAAAACTGAGGAAGCCAAGTCCATAGCAAGCACGGAACAGACCCCGGACTGGAGCCCAGCACGGATTTCGGGGGCCTTCCCAACACCACACTGAAATGTATCTTTGTTGTCGTTGTTAGCTGCAATCGAGTCAGCTCCCCCACCCCATGGCAACCTCGTGCACAACAGGACAAAATGCATCCAGTCCTGCTCCATCCCCATGATCAGTTGGCGACTGGACCCTGGTGATCGATAGGGTTTTCATTGCTGACTTTCAGAAGTAGATCACCAGGCCTTTCTTCCTCGTCCGTCTTAGTCTGGAAGCTGCGGTGAAACATGTTCAGCATCACAGCAATACACAAAGCCTCCACTGACAGACTACACATGAATGCATTGGCCGGGAATTGAACTCCGGTCTCCTGCGTGGGTGAGAATTCTACCACTGAGCCACCACTGCCCCCTGAAGTATTTCCTAGAGCAGCTTTCATTCAGGTCCACCCTGATATGTATGAGACTCCACAAGCCCCATTGGCTGGTTCTAAGTCGTGGCGACTCCGCACAAGAAAAGATGCTGATAGTGAGGTTGAGCGTCCCAGAGTGTCCACAGATCTGGGCTCCATTCCTTAGAGTCAAGCTGCTCCTGGAAGCGGCTGCCTGGCCGTTCACTGCAGGTTCTGTCCCCCTTGCATCTAGGAGAGGCTGCAGGGCTGGTTCTCACCTATGAAGCGTGAGCAGGAGGGGGTATGCATCACACCCAGACCTACGCGGGAAAAAGCAGGTAGGCCTTCCCTATCTCTTTTCTTCCACAGACAGAGGAGCCACAGATAGCAGGAGGCTGGGTCCCTGATCACCCTGTGGAAGACGCCCTACTGAACGCCCAGTCCAGACTGCTGAGCATGCAAGAAACCAAACTCTACTGCATTAAGCCACCGAGATGTCTAGGTTTAGCTGTGAGTCAGGGGCCAACTCAGCAGCTAACAACAAAGAACAACAGAATTACTAACTGAAACGGTAAGATTGGGGCCAGGTCCACGTCATTTGGCCAGAGGTGGGAATCAAAGAAGGTGAATGTCTGACCCAAAGTCTCAGTTATGAGTCAATACGTGGGACTAATTGGGCCAACCGTTCCTTCTTACGTGCTGTCAGGAGGCAGCTCGACTCTGTAAGGAAGGGTGTTATTTGTCCTTTTTTTTTCTTATCAACTTTTTTTAAAATAAAATTTTATTTTTTTAGAGCAGTTTCAGGTGTACAGAAAAATTGTGCCGAAAGTACAGAGTTCCCATGTGTCTCCTCTCCCTGCCGCACAGTTGCTTCTGTTATTAACATCTGACATTCGCTTGGTTCTTTACATTTTTTAATAACAAAAGTAGTATGTGTGTCTTGGTCATCTAGTGCTGCTATAACAGAAATACCACAAGTGGATGGTTTTAACAAAGAGAAATTTATTGTCTCCCAGTCCAGTAGGTTAGAAGTCCGAATTCAGGGCATCAGCTCCAGGAGAAGGCTTTCTCTCTCTGTCGGCTCTGCAGGAAGGTCCTTGTAATGCATCAGTCTTCCTTTGGTCTGGAGCATCTCAGCGCAGGACCCTCAGGTCCAAAGGACACGCTCTGCTCCCAGCACTGCTTTCTTGGTGGTATGAGGTCCCCACTCTCTGCTCGCTTCCCTTTCCTTTTATCTCTTGTAAGATAAAAGGTAGTGCAGGCCACACTCCAGGGAAACTCCCTTTACATTGGCTCAGAGCTGTGACCTTAGTAAGGCCGTTACAATCCCACCCTAATCTCCTTTAACATAAAATTACAATCACAAAATGAAGGACAACCACACAGTACTGACAATCATGGCCTGACCAAGTTGACACATATTTTTGGGGGACACAATTCAATCCATGACAACATGCTGGCTAGTTAGATATATATATATATATATATATATACGTATCTAAAGTAAAAGATGAAAATATCTGCGTTTCCTCCAAAATCCTACACCCCAGGGGTAACCACTATGCCCACACCTTGTTTATGTGAATATAAACACACACACACACACATATGTATATATATTCTTACATATAGGATTCTCTGGGTGGCAAATGGTTAATGTTCTCAGCTGCTGCCCAAAAGGTTGGAATCAAGTACACCCAGAGGTGCCTTGAAAGAAAGGCCTGGCAATCTACTTCTGAAAAATCAGCCATTGCAAACCCTACGGAGCACAGTTCTACTCTGACACACATGGGTAGCCATGAGTCAGAGTCAACTTGAGGGCAATTTTTTTTATTCTTATTTATGTCTGGATATAGATATAGCTGTGTATGACTGTGCGCCTTGTTTTGCAAGTTGTTTTCTGACCTTCACAATATGCATGTAAGTAAATGTGCCTCATTCTTTTTCACAGCCACAGAGTATTCCATCACATAGGGAAAACAAACAAACCCGTTGCTGTCGAGTCAATTCCGACTCATGTTGACCCTATAGGACAGAGTAGAACTGCCCCATAGGGTTTCCAAGGAGCACCTGGTGGATTCGAACTGCCAGCCTTTCGGTTAGCAGCCGAACGCTTAACCACTACACCGTTGCATGAAGTCACCCAAATTTGTTTCACCAGTTCCCTATGGATGCACACTGAAGAGGGTCCCATTTGTTTTCCCACCATTCCCAACAACACTGCAGCAGAGATCCTTAAACATTTATCTCTTTGCACAGTGTGAGCATTGCTATAAGATTGTCTCCTGAAAGTGCAGTTCCTGGGTCAAAGAGTGATGACTTTTAAATTTTTAATAGATACGTCAAAGTTGCCACCAAAGAGCTGCCCCCGTTAATGCTCTGCTCAAACAGCAGGTTGGACGTGGATGAACCACACAGAGCCTCGGGAGGTAGTGAGACTTCCTTTGCTGGGGAAGTGCAAGGGCTTTGAACAACCACCATCAGGATGCTGCAGAGGGGCTTCCTCCATCTAGTACTGAATTGCTCTGGGTAACTTGTCATGTGTTCTCACTAGCAGATTTTATTTTTGTACAAATCTTTCGGGGGCTGACCCTAGCTGAGAAATGCTTGAGGTTCCTTCACAGCGATGATCCGAAGCCCCCTCTCCCGGGAGCCTGCTGGGGGGAAACTGGCTCAATCTCGAGCTGAACAACCAGCTTGAGGATGCAACTTCCCCTCCTCCCCCTGGGATGGCCCTGTGAAACCCAAACAAGAAACGCACAGCATTTTAGAACCAGTGCCACTCTTCGTCCCAGATGTTCAGAGGCAGGGGTGCTAATTTATGCAGGCAAGTGGGAAGGACAGAGATGAGCGGGGCGGGGCGGGAAGGAAGATGAAAGAGAAGCTGCTGAGCTGGGTTCGACAGTAGAACAAAAGCTCTAACCACTGGTGCTGGTAGACGGACAGGCTGGGGAGGTGGTGAGGGCCCTGGCACTGGAGGTAAGCAAGGAAATGCATTTAGGGTCTCTTCTGGCAACAGGATATAATGAGCCTAAGAATCTAAGAGTTTATAATTTTACTACAAGATCCGGTACACTGTTAAGAATTTCTACAATCAGATTCTGGATTCTGTGATTCTGTTTTGAAATGTGATCTCATGATTCTGAGCCTTTGGCTCTATGCGAAAGCTCTTGGGAGGCCAGACAGAGCAGAAGGCTTTGGAGTCAGGCTGCTGCGGACCAAATCCAACTCTTACTAGTTGTGAGACCTTCAGCACATTACCGGACATTGTCATGCCTCAGTTTCCTGGGCTGTAAAATGGGGAGAGAATTTTATGGGCTTATAGTATGTTTGGGAGAGTTCAATGAACTGATACACACAGATCACTGAAAACATTGCCTGGCACACAGGAGGTGACAATAAATGCTTTCCTTGTTTTTCTCTTAGTTTCCACGTGATGAGTCTCTGAGTTGATTCTGAGAGCTGAGGCCGGTACTGAGCTGTTGTTCTAGGAAGCGCCTCCAGGCCTGAAAGCATCCGGGGCTCCAGGGCCCGGTTTACGGGTGGCCAGCCCTCCACAACAGGCAGCTGCTAGAAAGCAAAGCAAACACGCGGAGGGAAGGAAGCTCCCAGGGCTTCGGGAAAGCAAACAAGGGCCGCTTCCTCCAGCCACATGCTGTGGACAGCCAGCCTTTCCCAGGGTTGTTCCTTGGGAGTCCTCCTCGGGCACCTGGCCTGTGTTTGGACAGCTTGAGGGGCGCGGGGGCAGACAGCCAGGCCCAGCCAGGCCAGAGCAGCTTAGCCCACGCCCCTATCTTGGCCACGTCCTCTGCAGGGCATCAGTATGTGGCTGTCCTGGCCACATGCCAGCTCCAAACCCAGGGCCTGCCGTCTGGGGAGACAGGTCTACATGAGGCCCTGGAATGGGGTGCTGCTGGGGCTAAAATAACAATAACAGCAGCAATAATTAGTGTTTACTAAATGCTTACGAGGTGCCGGGCACTATTCTTAGTGCTGTATGCAGATTGTTTCATTTAATCCTCATAATACCCCTGTCATTATCCTAATTTTCCAGATAAAGAAACTGAGGCAGAGAGACTGAGTAATATTACCGGCAGGACTGGAGCCCAGATGGTCTAGCTCCAGGCACTACACTATTAATAAACCGCATACTGCCTTTCCAGAGATAATAACGATGCCAGCAGGGAGCATTTTCTGAACAATTTGCTTGCATTATTTTTCTGAAGTCCTGTAACCACCCTATTAGGTGGGTATCATTATGAGCTCCATCTCTCAGATAAGGTAAACTGAGGCACCAAGAAATGAAACCACTTGCCTGAGATTATCCAATTAGAAAACAGAGTAGCTTGGATTTACACCTAGTTGGGCCAAAGCGTGTGATTTTAACCACTGTCTTAGTTATCTAGGGCTGCTATAACAGAAATACCACAAGTGGATGGCTTTAACAAAGAGAAGTTCATTCTCTCACAGTCCAGAAGGCTACAAGTCCAAATTCAGGGCATCAGCTCCAGGAGAAGGCTTTCTCTCTCTGTCGGCTCTGGAGGAAGGTCCTTGTGCTGCATCAGTCTTCCCTTGGTCTGGGATCATCTCAGCGCAGGAACCTCAGGTCCAAAGGACACGTTCTGCTCTGGGCACTGCTTTCTTGGTGGTATGAGGTTCCTATGTGTCTGTGCTCATTTCTCTCTTTTATATCTCAAAAGATATTAGATTAAGACACTATCTAATCTTGTAAACCTCATCAGTATAACCTGATCATAGTGATAGAGTTTACAACACATAAGGAAATCACATCAGATTACACAGTCATACAATACTGGGGATCATGACCTAGCCAAGTTGAGACACATATTTTTGGGGGGACACGATTCAATCTATGACAGTCCTTGTCATCAATCTTCCCCTGGTCTAGGAGCTTCTCAGCGCAGGGACCCCGAGTCCAAAGGAAGCGCTCCACTCTTGGCTCTACTTTCTTGGTGGTATGAGGTCTCTGTTTCTCTGCTCGCTTCTCTCTTTTATATCTCAAAAGAGATTGATTTAAGACACAACCTAATCTTGTAGATTGAGTCCTGTCTCATTAACATAACTGCCTCTAATCTTGACTCATTAACATCATAGAGGTAGGATTTACAACATATAGGAAAATCACATCAAATGACAAAATGGTGGACAATCACATAATACTGGAAGTCATGACCTAGTCAGGTTGACGCATATTTTTGGGGAACACAGTTCAATCCATGACAACCACTGTGCTATTGTTATAGTTTCTTCTTGCTGCTGCAACAAATTCTCACAATTTCAGTGGCTTAAAACAACATGACTTTATTCTTTTACAGTTCTGGAGGTCACTGGGCTTGAAGTCAAGGTGTTGGCAGGACCTCGTTCCTTCTGGAGGCTCTGAGGGGGAATCTGTTTCCTTGCCCTTTCCAGCTCCTGGTGGCCACTTGTCTTCCTTGGCTTGTGGCCCCTTCAGGCATCTTCAAATTGCGTCACTCCAATCTCTGCTTCCTTCATCATCACATCACCTTCTTCTCTGACTCTGACCCTCCTGCCTCCCTCTTATAAAGATTCCTGTGGCTACAAGAGGCCCACCTGGCTAATCCGAGATAATCTCCCCATCATCTCAAGACCCTTAATTTAATCACGCCTGCAAAGACCCTTTTACCATGTAAGGTACAGGCTCCAGGGACCAGGATGTGGACCAGTTCTTAGCCCAATCTGTGCATTTCCAGCAGGAGGAATGGAGGCACCACTTGCTCCAGCCGGGGTGCCCCTCCTCCACCACGCCCCGGCACTTGGCCTGCAGAATTCACAGAGGATTTAGTACACCAAGGTTTGCTTCATTGCGTGCTGTGTCCACGCCTTAACCCCACTGCTGGTGTGCGAGCTTGCCGAGGGCAGCGCTCCTACACCCTTCCCTCTAGCACCATCTCACAGTAGGTGCTTAATAAATGTTTGTGGGAAGAACAAGCATCAGAAGCTCAGAGGGTGCCTGTGGCTGAAAGATTCATGGGATGATCCCTCTAAGCTTGGCACAACAAGGCTGTGTGAAACGCAGGTGGATTAACCAGCAAGCCAGGTACTCATGGGCTTCACTACGTCAGCATGGTGAACAACAGGTGAAACTGTGAACCACAGATTAGTAGGTAAGCACAAGTAAGCCCGTGCCTACCTTGTTTATTGGGTAATCCATCCCTGGACTGAAGCTAGTTCACCCACCAGGCTCTGGAGCAGTGCTGCCCTGGGGGAAGTTCTGATGATGGAGGTGGTCTGCAGCTGTGCTGCCCAATATGGAAGCCACTGGCCACGTGCGGCTGCGGAGCACTTGACGCGTGGCCAGTGCCACAGAGGAACAAAATTTTATTTTATTTAAACTACTGTATGGGACACAGCAGCTCTAAAGCCCACCCAGGACCTGGGCTCTCCTACAGATTCAGATCTTGTTTCAGGGTCCAGCCTTAGCCTAGGCTAGATTCTCTCTCAGGGGCCCCAAGTCTCAGCCTGAAATTGGGTCTCTTAGTCTGCCCTCCCTCCTGACAGGTATGTTGGTAAAGGTCTCAATCCCAGTTTTTGGAGCTGACCTCAGTCCTTTCCCCTGTCCCCATGTAAATCAGTGGCTAGAAATAGAGAGGCCAGTCGCTGAAACCCTCCTCCCTGCTGGTGCCACCCTGCAGCAGCCCGTCAGGCCTGTCACCACTGTCACCAGCACTCAGAGGGCCCACTGCGTGCTGAGTGTGGCACATTTACCCGCAACAGCCCTGGGAGGGAGGTGGCATCATCTCCATCTGAAAGGTGATGAAGAGAGAGGCTTCACAAGGGGCAGGGCCTTCCCCAGTTCATCCAGGAAAGCAGGGGCAAATCCATGGGCTGCCGCAGAGACTTTTCTAGAGAGAGGAGCCCAGCATCTTGGAGTAGGAAAGAGACAAAGCCAGGTCTACCTGGGGCACTAGCAGTCCCCAGAACCCACCCACCACCGCAGACTGGTTCCTGGGCCTGGAGTGGTGTCCCACGGAGAAGGCCGGAGGGAGGGCCACTGGCAGAAGGCTACTTGGCAGAGGCAGGGCAGCCTCAGCAGTGCCAGGCCCAGTTTCAACCAGGGCCAAGGAACAAAGGGCTTTCACTGGTGTGTAATCCAGGCTGAGGGGAGAAGAATGGTCAGGTGTATCGGGAAGCAGGTTCACATGCAGGGAAGGAGCGAGCTGTGCGGGCCTGGTTGGCAAAGGGGCCGGTTCCGGCTGTACTCCCCAGGCGGCAGACGGTCACTGGCAGCGAGTGAAGGCTCCATTTGTGTGAGATGTCAGCAGGGAGGGCAGGCCTTTTAAGCGGCAAGATCGTGTGGCCCGATACCGGGCTGGGCCTCTCCCTGGGGGGGCCCAGGCCCCCAGTGAGGACTGTCAGCCATTGTTAACCATGCCCTGTGTGAAGGAAAGCGGGACACAGGCAGTCAGCTGATACCTGTGTGATCTGGCCACCGGGACTCGGCTGCACCGTCTGTAGCTCCAGTTACACTCCAGGCAGGCGAGGGGGGCGTGCAGCCAGGGAAGCTACTGCCCCAGCTGAAGCCCCCAGCCGCCTGTGGCAGGTGAGGCGAAGTGGCCTATCCCAGGGTGGAAGGGTGAGCAACATGAGGCCTGAGGATGCCAGGAGGGGCACCCCCTGCCCGGGGGACTTACCTAGCGGTCCCAGGGGCTTCCTCAAAGCTCCCAGGGAGACCACGTACTCGGTAAGAAGACAGCTGCTCCCAGGGACTTCTGCACTACATCACCTGCTAACGTGCAAGAGGAAGTCTAGAAGAATGTGGGGGAAATTAAACCTTTCTTGAAGAACGGAGGTGTGCGTGCAGTGAGTTTCAGGTATGTGCAGGTAAACTGGCTCACTGGTACCACTTGCTGTCACATAGATTCCAACTCAGGGTGACCCCACGTGTGTCAGAGAGAACTATGCTATGGCCATAGGGTTTTCAAGGTGGGGACCGTCTGGAAGCAGATTGCCAGGCCTTTCTGCAGAGGTGCCTCTGGGTGAGTTTGAACCTCCAACTTTTCAGTTAGTAGATGAACTCAGGGGGACAGAAAAAAGCCCCATTTGTAGCGCTGCTAATTTCCATGGTGTAAATGCTGTTGCCCTGGCTAATTTCAAGCTACCAATGGCTTAACAGCTGGCTCACAGACTTCCTGAATATTTAACAATCAGCTGGCCAGGAGGAGTGTGCTGCAGTATACCACTGAAATATAATTTCCCACAGGCGCATGTGGGGATTTTGCGACCTCTGGGTAATGACAGTCGTTGTAAAAGGTTAAAGCACTTGGCTGCTAACCGAAAAGCTGGTAGTTTGAGTTGATCCAGAGGTGCCGTGCAAGAAAGCCTTGGCGATCTGCTTCTAAAAAGTCAGCCATTGAAAACCTCATGGAGCAGAGTTCTACCCTGACATACATGGGGTCACCGTGAGTCAGAAATCACTCGACAGCACCTAGATAGGTAACAGCAGTAACTGGGAGTACTGATGGCTTATTTAACAAACATTTACTATGTGCCAGCTTTGGCAAAGGTTAACGTGTTTAATCCTCATAACAGCCCCATGTTTGGTGGGTATTATAATAACTACCATCCCATTTCACAGGGAAAGGGATTGAGGCACAGAGAGGCTGAATAACTTGCCCCAGGGCACACAGCTGTGATATTGCCTAGCTGGGGTTTGAATGCAGTCTGGCTCCAGAGTCCCTGCTCTGAACCATGACCTCCTCCATGGCGCAGTTAAAATCACAACCTTTTGCTCAGCGCTGCACAGGAGCAGGGCACGATGCTCAGTGAATTCTCACTTAATCTGTGTTATTCCCATTTTACAGAAACTAAGACTCAGCTCCAGGAAGTGACATGCCTGGTGAACCAGTCAGATGGGTAATTAATAAGGGGATGTGGGCAGGGGTAGGGAAAAGTAGCAAGGGAAGGTGAGGCAGGGGGTCTGGCAGCGGAGGGGAGCCATTCCTGGAAATCATTAGGGCAGCTGGAGGAGTTTGGCCTTTGGTGGAGAGTGAAGTCAGCCTACAGCAGTCAGGCGGGAGGGGTCAGGAGCTCCGCCCACTCTGAGACCTCCATTCTGGCCAACAGAAGCCTGTGGGTGGGGAGCCTGCTGGTACAGCCCCAAGGGCACAGACCAGGGCGGAGAGGGCCCATAGTGGATCTGGAGGAGCCAACAGAGAATGCCTAGCTCAGCTGCTTGTGCAAAGCTAGTAAGTGCGAGGGTTGAGTCCTGCAGCACGCACCCACTGAACCAGCATGGCCTCGCTTCCGCCAGCGCCCACCAGCGGGTGCCTGCCCGACGCTCAGGCCTGGTGTTGGTGCAGGGAGAACTCCTCATCCCGGAGAACATCCTGTCTTCTATCTAATAAGCGCTTATTCATCCATTATTATTCTTCATGCCCAGTGATTTGAAGACGCCATGCTAGATGCTTTGCTGGATAGAGTGAACCAGATAAGCTGCGGAGGTGCTGGAAACGTTCTATCATCTACCAGCTGCAGGTCCCTTCCCTCAGCCACTCAGTTGCTCATCTGCAGGTCCTTGTTTGGATACTTACATAACATTTAAATAGTTATACAAATCGAAGACGTCCTTGACAACATTGAATGTAGTATATATACATATTATATTTAACACAAATTATACGTGTGTGTGGATGACAGTCCCTGGGTGGTGCAAATGGTTAATGCAATTGGCTGCTAACCAAAAGACTGGAGGTTTGAGTCCTCCCAGAAGTGCCTCAGAAAAAAGGCCTGGAGATCTACTTCTGAAAAACCAGCCATTGAAAACCCTACAGAGCACACACAGTTCTATTCTGACACGCTGGGGAGTTGGAATTGACTCCAAGGCAACTGGTGGATCCCAAATATTATTTCAACACATGGCACCAGCCACACGTGTGGTGGGTGGTCATCGTATTGGACAGAATAGGTTAATGAATGAATGCATGCATGAATGAACAAGTGAAATTTCACCTCAAGCTGGGGAAATCCAAAGAGACTTCCTGGAGGAGGAAGTATTAGCATTGGGTATCCAAGGGGAGCTTGGACATGTGGATTAGGACATGTAGTCTCCAAGGCTCACACTCTTCCTATTCTATAGATGGGGAAACTGAGGCTTAGAGAAGTTGTGAACGAGAAGCCTTAGCAAGAGTTACAAGGAGAACGCACAGTATTTAGAAGGTGAGGAGAGAACAGGTGTGTTCCCTAGTGCCGCACAAGGGGTGGGGGACAGTGAGTGAATGAATGGGTGAACAGTGTCAAGGAGGCAGGGAGGGCAAGAGAAAAGGGAGGGCGAGGATGTAGAGAAAGGAGGTGGAGAACCCTGAAGGAAAATCATCTATGGCTTTAAAAGATCTGGCTACATCCTGCTGCTGCTTAAGATGCTAGGCCTGCAGTCACCATGGTTACGGGAGAAAATCACAGAGCAATTTGTAATCAGTGGTGGTTCCTGCTGCTCCCTGGGAACATTGTTCCCAGCCGGAGGCCGCATCTCTGAGCAGGAAGGGGCCTGCAGGTCTGGGAGTCTAGCCCCTACCCAAAGCTTGAGACCCTCTATGTCATCCTCCCTGGGAGGCTGTCCATCCACAGCTCACGTAGCTTCCTGAAAGAGGAGCTGCTGGTCGCCTGCCCCATCCCTGCAGCACCTGCCTGGGAGGGTGCTCTCCCTCTCACTAAGCTGGAGACAGCCTCTCTGCCCTCTGGACCCACAGCCCCACCTCCTTCCCCTGCCCTAGGGCATCCTGCAGAGACAGGTCAGCAAGCATGTTCTCCAGACTGAGCCCCAGCATCTCCCCAGCCCCTCTTAACTGAATGCTGTCTCCAGTCTCCTCCCAATCCTGGATAGTTCCTCTCAACCAGCCCCAGGCATAAAATGCAGGGAGACTCTGAGGAGCATAAGGCACAAATGTCACCTCCCTCATTCTAGATATAGACCTTAATTAATGGGACCTGAGTTCAAGTTGGCCTTTCTGCCCATGTGCTGGTGGCTCTCACGGAATGGTTACTAGAACTCCTAAACCACCTCCTTCCCATCTGTTCCCCTCCTCAGACATTGTGTGGTTGCTTTCAAGGTCCAAAAGCAGGATGTGACATTTTGTTCTACTCCAATTTGCTGAACTGACAACTCTCCCCATCTTGAAATGCTCTTCATACCTCAGTTTCCTTCTGCTGTCTGACCACTTTCCTTTGCTTTGCTGAATCTTATCTCCTAACCTCGAACGACTGAAGAGCTACAGGGCCTGGGCATGGGACCACCTCCCTGCTGTCTCCACGTCTGTCTCAGGTGACTTCATCCATTGCTACGATGAGTCCTTCATCGGTGACTCACCCTAATGAGACTCAGTCACCCTCCTCCTGCATGTCCTGTCCACTTGAGGGTCTCACAGGCATCTCCAGCTCAACGAGGCCAACATGGAACCCCTGACCAGTCTCCCTGACCATAACCCTCAGCCTCACTCCTCACTCGCCTTTTTCCCTCACCTCCCACGTTTGACCCTTAAGACTGTGATTCCTCCCTGCTCAATAGATCCTGACTCCATCTACCCCTCCCTCCTCCACCACCACCACCTGGAGCCACCACTGTCACTGCTCATCCAGGTGGCTGCAGGAGCCTCCTAATGAGTCCCTTGCTTCCATTCTCACCTCCTACAAATATTCTCCACCAAGCAAGCAGAGCTGTCATGACCCTGCTTAAAACCATCCATTGTTTCCCACCCCACCTGGAATCAAGCCCAAATCCCTCACCACAGCCTCAGACTCCATGTGATCTGGTGCCAGGGAGTCTCCAGGGTCACCCCCTGCACCCCAGCCACAGGGCCTGTTTCTTGGCCCCTGAAAGCTTGAAGGGCCCTTGCACGTGCTGTTCCCTCCTCTGGGATGCCCTTCCCCCAACTCTGCAGGGTGACTCCTTTGCCCCCATCCTGGCTCAGTTTCATCTCCTCTGGAGAGAGATCTCCTTGAGCGCCAAATCCAAGCAAGCCCTTGTTTCCCACTGCACCCCCCCAACTGCTGCACTTTCCTGCCCCTGCATCTTTCTCACTTCCTTTATCACCATGCAAGGTTTCAGTATGCATTTGTTTGTCTGTCCTCATCTGTTTGATGGGGTCTCCCCCACTGGGCTGGGAGTTCCTAGGGTCAGGGACTGAGCTGCTCCATTTAGTCTATTCCAACAGCTGGCTCAGTGCCCAGTACACAGCAGGTGCTCAATAAATGCCCTGAGAATGAGTACACTGCCCATCTGTGTTCTACTGAAAAGAATTGTCTAGATTCTTGAGGGATAAGAATTAGGATCAGCACAAAGACGGTTCCTATGAGGTGGAGGTCAGACATACTTCCACTCTCCAACGTCTTCATAATTTCTAACACCAGCCATTCCCCCCACGGCACTCTCTACTTCTCTGCTGGGTTTGATTATTTGCTGCAATCAGGGCTTTGGACCGTTCGTTCCAGTTTCTAACAATTTCCCTACCGAGAATTTGCATTTCTAACAAGCTCCCAAGAAGTTATACATAAGGGTCACCTGGGGATCTTGTTGAACTATAGATTCTGATTCAGTATAGCTGGGATGGAAATGCAAATTCTCAGCAGGGGTTCAAACCAGAACAAACTGGTTCGAAGCCTTGGTTGCAATGGCCACATAGAACTCACAGATCATACTCACAGTTATACGGTTTATTAGGGAAGTAACAGGTACAACTCAGGTTCAGGATCAACTTGGAAGTAACAGAACAAATCGACATCAGGATCAGAAAGCACATAGGTGAAGTTTGGTAGGTTCTCCCAAAGTGGAGAGCACGTTCTTCTCTTCTGCAGTGCAGGACACCTCCAACCGGGACAGCTCTCTCAGCTGAGCAACCACACAGGCACCCTCTCGGCTGTGCATGGCCCCCTGCCTTCAGCCTCCCCACCTTCAGCCTTTCCCCTGCTAACTGGCCCAGCTCATAGCCTGTAGCAGCTTCCTCAGCTGCTGCTCTCCTGGCAGCAGCTTTCTGCCATCACCGCAGGCTCTGCCACAGGGCCCCTTCCAGGCCTCTCACCATCTTCAGTGTTATAGGCCCTGACCCTTATTACAGCTCTTTAGGAGGTTCCTCACCTCTTCTCTCTCTGCTTCTCTCTTCTCTGAAAAAACTCTGTGGGGTTGGCCATTTATATAAGCAAACTCCTTGCCAATTTCAAAGCTTGGCCCGCCTAGCAGGACCACAAACTGACCCATCCCCTTGGTGAGTTGCAAGTCACTCAATTATACTGGGTGATTTTACACACCACTATCTGAATAGTAAACTGACCAATCCCTGCAAGGTGTGTAAAATAGACCAATCATAGGGCAAATTGCAGCCCAGGGCCAGATAAAAGTATCAAACCATCAAGTTGTTTACAGCTTACCCGGGAAATGTCAATCAACCTTCCTCCCAGGTTGCTTCTCCAAAAAACTAGGGCAAAGCTAACTCCTCAGGGTTTAGGGGAAAAAACTCCCAAGCTGCTTTTCCAAAGCACCAAGGCAAAAAAAAACACACAAAGGAACTCATTTCACCATACCATCCCACCACCTCATCACAAACCACAGCTTGGTCCCTGTCCCCACAAGCTTCACAGACTTGCACCAGTACTCACCGGCTCTGTGACCCCGAGCAAGTCACTATGCCTCTCTGGGGATCAATTTCACCTTCTGAAGCTCCCTTCATAGCCTGGGTGATAAGGAGAAAGAAAGCTATCCCAAGAGTCCCAGCTCAGGGCTTCCTCCAGTGCAGGCACCATGCAGGGCCTCTCTGGGACCACTGGATCATTCTGCAGCCCCAGGGGCCTTTCCCTCAGACCTGGGCTGGCACGAACTCTGCTCCCATCAGGCACCAGCAGAGCACACACAGCTTCTGCAGTTAGAGGCAGCTCCAGAGTCTGGGCTCCTGAAGCTGTGGGTGGTGGCGGGGAGGGGGAGTGGGGGTCACTAGGGGACATAGGTCTGTGTTCATCCAGAGCTGCTGCATGCAGGACCACAAGCATTAAGCCTTGGCCAAGCGTGTCCTGAAGGGCCAGGACACTAATAATCACCTTCACCATCATCCCCGACAGCTACGTAACCGTGCATTCTCCCTACGTTATAGATGAAGAAATTGAGACTCAGTGAGAAATAACTTGGCCAAGGCCACACAACATGTAAAGATGCGAAGCAATGGGGCCAACATTCTTAAGCAGACAGACCCAATCCAGGGCCAGGGAGAGAGCAGATCTGGGGGCCCTGGGGCTGGACCCTGCAGCACCAGAGCAGAGACACGGTGTCTTAGGAGGGAAGGTCCCTGGAGCACCTCTGGACCAGGGGAAGAAGGGCCTCAGATCCTAGAAATCATTTATTGTGTGACCTGGGGCAAGACCCTGCCTCCTCCAGGCCTCAGTTTCCAATTTTGGAAAATGGAGGTGCCAAGCCAATCTGGAGGGCTGGATGGAGGCTCAGATGAGGCAATGGATGGGTGTGGGGGAGAAGGTGCGGATGAGGACAGAAGGCACACCCCACCATGTCCTCTGCCATCCCAGCCCCCATTATCTCTGAGGTTGCTGTCATGATCAATAACTCAAGTTGTGGTCCATTACCACCTGTCCCAACTCCGGCCTGGAAGTTGTCCAGTCGCAAATGGAAAGGAGCCGGGGGTTGGCAGAGCAAGAGAGCCTGTGGTTCTGAGGACGGGAGCCTCCCCTGATCAATGGGGTCTGATGAGGACAAGGAGAACCGTGTGCAGTCCCTTCCCCTCCCTCCTTGACCTGGGTACTGCCCTTCAATGCTTGCAGATGCTGACCTTCCCAGCGCCTTGCTGTATCTGCACACAGGCCATTGGTACAGGGATGCTGGACTTGCTCAGGAGGAATTCGGGCTGGAAAGGGGAAGGGCCACCCCTAAGCCCCCGCAGATAGAGTCAGCAAGATTCTGGATCACAGGCTTATACCAGCTGCCTCTCCTGGGCTTTTCACCCAAGGGAGTGGGTTTTTATCTGTGAGGGAGCCCATAGACTCCTGAAGAAAGTATGGTGAAGTTGGGGGAGAAACCCCCTAAGTAAACTTCTCCAAGAGGCAGGTGCAAGTCTCAGCTCAGCCACACCCTCCCTATATGTCTTTGCGTGAGTGGCCTTTGCTTCCACATCTGCAAAATGTGTTCATCATGGGAAGGGTTAGCATAGGGAATCAATCTTTGGAACCCCTTCCTAGTTTAGGAGAAATCCATCTAGCTCATTCCCACTCCCAGCATTCTAGGTGGTTGTGCCCCCCAGCCCTTAGAGCTATGTTGTCCAGCCCAGTAGTCACCACCATGTGGCCCCTGAGCCCTGGAAATGGGGTTGGCCAAAACTGAGACAGGCTGTAGGTGCAAAATGCACACCAGATTTCAAAGGCTTATTGTTGTTAAGTGCTGTCGAGACTCATAGTGAGCCTATGTGCAACAACATGAAACGCTACCCGGTCTTGCGCCATCCTCACAATCATTGCTATGTTTGAGCCCATTGTTGCAGCCAGTGTCAATCCATCTCCTTGAGGGTCTTCCTCTTTTTCACTGACCCTCAACTTTACCAAGCATGATGTCCTTCTCCAGGGACTGGGTCCCTCCTGATAACATGTCCAAAGTATGTAAGACAAAGTCTCACAGACCTTACTTCTGAGGAGCATTCTGGCTGTACTTCTTCCAAGACAAATTTGTTCATTTTTCTGGTAGTCCATGGTATATTCAATATTCTTCTCCAACATCATAATTCAAAGGCATCAATTCTTCTTCAGTCTTCCTTATTCACTGTCTAGCTTTCGCATGCATATGAGGCAATTGAAACTACCATGGCTTGGGTCAGGAGCACCTTAGTCTTCAAAATGATGTCTTTGCTTTTTAACACTTTAACGAGGTCTTTTGCAGCAGATTTGCCCAACGCAATACATCATTTGATTTCCTGTCTACTGCCTCCGTGAGTGTTGATTGTGGATCCAAGTAAAATGAAATCCTTGACAACGTCAATCTTTTCTCCATTGATCATGATGTTGCCTATTGGTCCAGTTGTGAGGATTTTTGTTTTCTTCATGTTGAGGTGTAATCCATAGTCTTTGATGTTAGGTATGACAGGCTTAGTATGAAAAAAAAAATGTGAACTATCTCATTAATCCTATTTTAAATACTGATGACATGTTGAAATGATAATATTTTGGGTAGATTAAGTTATATAAAGGATTCCCTGGGTAGTGCAAACAGTTAAATGCTCAGCTACTAGCCGAAAGGCTGGCAGTTCGAACCCACCCAGAGGTGCCTCAGAAGACAAGCCTGGCAATCTGCTTCCAAAAGGTCACACTGTGGAAAACCCTATGAAGTAGTTCTGCACACATGAAGTCACCGTGAGTTGGAATCAACCTGAGGGCAACTAACAACAAGTGACATACGTTATGTTATTAGAATTAATTCCACCTGTTTATTTTTATTTATTTATTTTTTAGTGTGGCTACGAGAACATTCTAATCACAGATGAGGCTCGCACTCTTCTGTCTGCTGGACACCGTTGCTTTTCACTCGCCTCCGCAGCACAGAAGCTTGCCTCCCAAACACGCCTCCCCCCTGGCTGCCTGGCTGCCTGGCTGCTTAGCTTCTGGTGCCTCGTGTGTGAAGTCTCCATCCAGGGCTACTGAGAGATTTAGTAGGGAGAACGCAGGGTGAGCGCTCACAGCACATACTCAAGCATGCTCCCTGTCTTGTGGTTATTGTATTGTCATCCCTGCTGTTATGACCAGCTGAGGCCCAGAGAGAAGGCACCTGGCCTGGGTCGGACAGCAGGGAAGATGAACCAGCAGTCCCCTCCCCAAGGCAGGAGTCTGAGGGTCCCTCTGCCGGCAACCCTGACGTCCCGGCCTCCGTGGCAGGAGGGGGAGGGGAGAGGCATCTGGGGAAACCCTTTGAATCACTCAGGTCCAGTCGCTGCTCACAATAGCATTACTGACCAGGCCAAGGCCGGGTGGCCCCAGGCGGGCCTGGCCTCTGTCTGCTTAGCATAGCAGGTGGGAGCCCCCGCCTCTTCCCCAGAGGCTTCCAGGAGCAACCATAATGTCCCGATTGTCATACAATGCCATGATGGAGGGCCCTGTCACATTTTTGTTCCCGTTACTGGGGTCCCCATTCACGGCCACTGTCACCGTGCTCAGAACAAGCCAGGCTGGCTGGGCTGCCTCCTTTGCATTAAAATGGGATGAGAAATAAGCCTTCTCCGCTGTTCAGCTGGGCAGAAAACGGGATTAGGCCAAGCAAGGGACAGAACTGAAGGCCCTTAGTGAGGCCGCCCCAGGGGAGGTGGTGTCGGCTGCTGCCCACTCTGGCCTGGATTCCCAGATGGCCCACAGGCACACAGCACCTCTCCCTGAGCCTCAGTTTCCCTGGCTCCAAAGGGAGGAGGGAAAGGAGCTTCCTGACTAAATGAAAGCCTCCCAATTTAGTTCAGTAGCTGAGGACCTTCGTGTTTGCAGTAACAAACCCATGCAAAGCCGGACACAGCCGAGGTGCTCCAGCGGGGGCACTGCAGGGGTGGCAGAGATGTCCCTGGCTGCCCATCTGCTCACCTTCAAGGGTGTTTCCATCAAAATTCTGGAGATCCTGAAGTGCAGAGGGAAGCTCCGAGGATGAAGCTGTTTCTAAAGCAGTGGAGAATTAGCGCTCAGCATGAAAGAAAGTGCATGGAAAACACCAAAGGGTTGAGAACATCCGAAAAGTCCAGCAATAGGGGTCTGGCCCAGCCAGTCAGGGACCCTCATCACCGCTGACCACTCCGCACTCACATGCTACACCTACTAAGGGGTGTGTGCAGAGATGCTCATGCAGCACAGCTTGGAGAGCAGCAGTCAGAAACAACCCGTGTCTATAAATAGGGGCCAGTTAAGTCAATCAGTCACGAGATATCCATACCTCGGGGCACTGTGTGGCTACCAAAATGAATGGGGGAGGTACGTGAATCTGAAATGGAAACACGTCCAGGAAATAACTAGCAAACGAAAAGGCAAGCTTCAGGAGAGGGTGTTCAGAGTGGTTCACATGTAGGGAGACACATACTGCATGCAGACACATGGAACGTGTCTGCAATGAAATACAAGGAACTATGGACGTTCGTTACCTCCAGAACATTCAAGAGAATGAAAAGGAAAGTTTTACTTTTTACTCTGTATACTTCTGTACTTCTGGGATTTTATCCCTATGCAATGCTTTTTCTTTTCTCAAAAGTTAATTACAAAGCATCCACCCTGCACAGAAGTCCTCTAAGGGCCCTCCTTGCTCCTTCATTCAATGGGATCAGTTCAAGTAACATTCAGTGAGCTCCTCTGAATGCCCTGCCCTGTGTGATTATGATGCCGGCCACCCTGCTACCCCCAGCCCAGACAGAGACAGGCCAACAGCCTGCCTGAGCTGGGTGTCGTGGGAGCAGATATCACCCCAGCGGAGGGCTGGGAGCAGGAAGACTAAACAGATGAGGAGAAGCCAGCTGGGTCTTGAAGGATGAGTAAGAGTTTTCTGGACAGATTGATGAGACAGAGTTTTCAAGGAGAGGGAGAGGAGAAAGCATGACATGGACACATGCGTGTGTACATGTGTGTGCTATGTGCGTGTTTGTATGTGCGTGTGGTGTGTGTGGGTGTGTGCACGCACACGTGTGTACATGTATGCACGGGTGTATGGTGTGTGCATATGCTTGTGTACACATGTGAATGCATGTGTATGTGCATGCAAGTGTGTAGCATATGCATGTGTACAAGAAAGGACTTTGTCTGTCTTGTCCACCACTCTATCCTCAGTTCCTTAGCCCTTGATAGGTAACACTGGCTAACAGCTAAAATTTATTGCGTGCTGACTGTGTCAGGCACTGTTCTAAACTCTTCATGTTCATTAGCTCATCATAGAACTCTCTGAGGTAGGTAGGTACTATTTATCATTATCCCCATTTTACAGACGAAGAACCTGGGACTTCATGAATTGAAGTAGCTTATGCAGGTCAGAGCTGGGAGGTGGATCAGGGCAGTCTGGTTCCAGAGTCCACACTCAACCACTTTGCTACACTGCCTCTTGCCAACTCCTGCAAACGGGACATCATGTGCACAATCTCTGTATCACACATGGAGAAGCACAGAGTCTCCTTTCCTCACCCAAGCCCACTCAGCTGACAAGAGGCAGAGTGCAGACTTCAGCCATTGGGTGTCTAGCTCCAAAGCCCATGCTTCTCTGCTCCAAGTCCTGGCCTCTAATGCCGAGGTAGCCCAGGCAGTAGGAGGGAAAGCAAAGAGGAAGTGGGCTGCAGGGGAGACAGCAAAGAGTGGTGAGGAGTGTGGTCGACAGAGAACAGATGCCCATCTGAGGGTTTCAGATGCAGTCATGAAGAGCTCTGTGAGGCCGTATAAAACACATCAAGAGCCACCGGGTTCAGAACCCTGATTTGGTCCACCCGCTAACGGCACCAAGGAAGCCGACTTCCCCATACCCCTGCCTCTGGGCTGTCCACCCTGCCCTAAGCGAACCCCTGCCAGCATCAGTTTGGATTTGACCTAAGTCCCTCTGGCTGAAGTTTTAGCCCAAGGCCTGTGAGGGGGGCCACACTTCATGGGCGGGGTGGCAGATAGGTAAGAGTGTGTGACCGGAGTCTGCAGCCCAGCTTCGTAGTGTTCCCTTCATCTTGGCATTAAACACCAAATGGAAGACATCCCTGCAAACTGCCCTGGCCGGTACCCCAAAGCCACTGATGGGAGAGCCCCTCGTAGATTAAACAGCATTTATAGCAGCTGTAAACACATTTGAGTTGCTTACGCTATAATCTGTGTGCAGTTGCAGGTCATTTGTGAAATTACAATTAAATACTGGCACCTATAATTAGATGTTTTTATGAATTAGGGCCCAGTGTATTAATAACAAATTTGGAAGTTCTGCCCCCCTCCCGACTCTGACACTTCCTCCAGCCACTGAGGATCCGAGACCCACAGTAGCCCATCAAGGCCCAGGGCTGGCTTCAGCCAGAGGCTTTGCCACTCCCAAGGCCTGGAGGCTGTGGGGCCTTTGAGAAAGCCACTTACAGGGGATGATGGCTACCAGTGGGAGGTCTGGCCTAGAACCATGATCAAACTTTGTTGCCCACAAGAATGTCAGCTCCTTGAGGAGAGGGATTGCTTCCCACATATCTGCTCCAAGCACATAGCACGTGTTCATTCCATAAATATTTACTGAGCGCCTACTATATGCCAGGCCCTCTACTGGGTGCTGAGATTTACAACGGTGAAAATTCCCTGCCTTCAAGGAGCTGGTAGTCAAATAACAATAACAACGAGATGAGTAATCTATTCAGTGTGTTACAGCATGATAGAGGTTAAGGAGAAGTAAGGGAGTCCCTGGGTGGTGCAAACAGTTAACACGCCTGGCTGCTAACTGAAAGGTTGGCAATTCAAGTCCACCCAGAGGCTTGTTAGAAGAAAGGCCTGGAGATCAGCTTTGAAAAATTAGCCATTGAAAACCCCGTGGAGCACAGTTCTACTCTGGCACGCATGGAGTCACCATGATCTGAATTGACTTCATGGCAAATGGTTTTGTTATTTTTTTTTTTACTGTAGCTAGGAGAGGGTGTTGATAGTTTAGACATGGTGGCCAGAGAAGGCCTCCCTGAGGAATTAAAGGTCTTTGGAGATGAGGCACTGGGCCAAGGGCAGACCTGGGAAAGGGCTTTCCAGGGGAGGGAACAGCCAGTGCAAATGTCCTGGTGCAGCAGTTTGCCAGGCAAGGCCAGGGAGTACCATGTGAGCAGAGTGCAGTGATGGAGGGGTTAGTGAATGGGGTGAGGCCAGAGAGGTCATGGGGAATCCAATCATGGGCACCCTATAGGCCATGGTGAGACTTTGGTGGCCACCTGAAAAGTATGTGTTGAATGAATGAATGGAACTGGATGGAACCTGACCACTTGGGTGTCTGAACAGGCTTTTTAAGCATTTCATTTCTTCTTCTTGCGTTGTAAGCTCACTCCCTGACCACACACTTTGTGGCAGGAGGTCAGCTGAGCACTGCATAGGTGTTGTTCCATAACCCCATGAGGAAGCTGCTAAGATCCCGTATCACCAGCTGGCCCAGGGTCATTGCTGGAGCCTGAACTTGATGCCTCATGGCCTCAGGAGGCAGGCCAACGCGGGGGTGAAGGTCAAAGACCCAGACCTGCCTGCCTGGGGTTAAATCCCAGCTATGCCACACTCTAGCTGTGCAGCTTAGGCAGGACAGGTTACGAAACCACCCTGCACCTCAGCTTCCTCATCTAAAAAGGGGGTAGGATGACACTCACCTCCAAGTATTGTTGTGAGAGACACCTAGCCAAGTACCTGTCACACAGTAAACAATCAAATCGTGTGAGTTAGCATTATCATTGGCTCTGCTCCTCTCTGGCTGTGTGACCCTGGGCAACTTCCTTCGTGTCTCTGAGCCTCGGTTTCCTGATGCGGAGGTTGTGAGGCATTCATGGGTGGGGAAAGCAGGTTTGTGCTAAATGGTGAGTGTGTGACGTGTGGTATCAGTGTTGGTCATTGCTGTAGTGAGGGCACTCAAGCCAGGCCTCCCAAGGATGCCCTCCTAATACCCTCAAGCATGATGGGGCTGAAAGGAGACAAAAGAAAAATCAGTGCTTGGAAATCATGAATGAATTACGTGAAAAGTACTTTAAGGCCTGCTTGTTGGGTGCCGTCGAGTCAATTTTGACTCATAGCGACCCCATGTGACAGAGTAGAACTGCCCCATAGGGTTTTCTTGACAGTAATTTTTATGGAAGCAGATTGCTAGGGCTTTCTCCTGCAGAGCTACTTGGTGGGTTCAAACCACCAACCTTTTGATTAGTAGCCAAGTGCTTAACTGTTGTGCTGCCTTGAGAATAATTCCAATCAGCAATGGGATAGTACCTCTAAAGGAGGAAGGGCTCGATTAAGGTCATAGTTACCAAGATCTACACCCAACATAAGGGAGGTGATTGTTCAATTTAGCTCTGTACTAGGTAGAGTGTTCCTGTAAGAAACTGGGTCCTACCCTGGAGGAAAAACAGGAGTATCTTAGGGTATGTTCAGAAGAAGGGAGGAGATGGGCAGGAGAGGCCAGCCCAGGAGGAGTCTGGGAGGAGGGAATTAAACAGGGAGTGAGACTCCAGCTCCCTGGAAGAAAGAGCATCCTCACTGCCAAAACTATGTAGGGATTGAATGGGCTGTTTAGGTGGGTATGGGAGAGGGGGTAAGGGAGTTGCAAGCAAGGTTACAGGGTAGTCTGCATGGCGCTGGGAAGTAAGTTTGGGGGTTTGGGCCCTTGAACCATGATGTCCCTCCACTCCCCTCTCCATGAGATTTGGGTTTATAGAGGCGAGAGGCTTACGGATTTCAGAAGAGGCCAACTGCATGGGTAGAAATCTTGACTTCTCTAGGCCTCAATTTCCCCAGCTCTAATAGTACTCACTTCATAGAGTTGTCATGATGATCCACTGACTAAGTGTAGGTAAAGTGTTGAGAATAGCACCTGGCACTGTTATTTGGGGTGGGGGCCCAGGCTACAGGAATTCTGTATGAGAGTCTTGGGGAGGGGGTTAGATGAGGCCTCACCCTACCCCAAATTGTCATGCCACACGGGCACCAAGCTATCTCCTTGGAACTGGCTTCTCCCCGCCTCTGGGCCACCAAGGGATTCCCCTGTGAGTTGCCACTGCCCCAGGCGGTGGTGAATGGGCGCTTTGTGTCTCCACCGTGGCCTGTTGCTGCATGCCTGGCCCTGCCAACCGTGCTTGTCCTGGCTCCTTCCCCGACCCCGGAACAGGCCTTCTTCTTCCCCAAGAGACACAGTACCTCCGGGCAGGCCCAGCCAAACTTTCTTCCCCACACCCTCCAGCCCCACAAGTGGCCTGGCTTCCTGGAGGGCAGACGGCAGTGCAGATGAGAAAGGTGGGGTAAAAGAGGCCCAAGGCCCTGGATTCCCGGAAACCCCTCCGCACCTCCCCATCCCCTGTGATCTGCTGGGAAGTTGTCCTCTACCTACCAGAAGACACTCCATTTTCTGCTCCCACCTAACCCCTTCCCGGTTGGGCTGGTCCTGCCTACTTTGCTGAGCTGAAGTGCAGCTTGGGGCTGCAGAGCAGAGGATGCCAAGGGGCTCCTGGGGTGCTGACCGCAGAACCACTGATGCGTTTCACAGTGCAGATTCCAGGCCCTATCGCAGACGTATCAGATCCAAAACCCCAGGAGCAAATGTCATGAATCTGCATGTATAACAAAGCCAGTAACTCATGAATCTGCATGTTTAACAAGGCCAGCGACACCGGTGCGGTCTAAAGCTTGAAAATCGGAACTCTTAGCTGATTTCGCATCTTCCTTGGATTCAGTACACTGAGACCTTGACAACCACAGACTCGGCAGTGAGATGAGGTCCAAGTCCTCTAGCTCAGCTCTATTGAAACACTTTAGCACTGTAGCGTCTTTTTGCATTTTTAGAACTTTACACAGTCAGAGCCTTTGGAACTCTGGAATGTTCCGATTCAGGTGGGAAGGGAGAATGTTCAGAATCCTTAGAATTTCCAAAGGTTTCAGTTTAATTTAAAGAATCATTCCAACTCTAGAACGCTCAGATGCTTTAGAGCAGGGTTTCTCAAATTTCCAACACTCCGCTATCTCTTGCAAAACTATTGTCTTCTTTACACGCTATTTTTTTCTTTTTTTCAGTCAGATACCATTTCTCTTCTTTAACTTATTATTTTGGCATCATTTTACACTTACAAAGATTTCCTATAGAGCCTTCACCCAGCTTCCCCTAATTGCATAACCATAGTGCAATTACTGAAACCAGGACACTATCACAGAAAAAAACACCATTAACTAATCTACAGACCTTATCTGAATTTTGTCAATTGTCCCACTCATTTCCTTTGTTCAGGGTCCCTAGGTGTCGCAAACGGTTTGCGCTCAACTATCCACCTGAAGGTTGGCAGTTCAAATCCACCCAGTGGTACCATGGAAGAAAGGTCTGACCATCTGCTGCTGTTAAGATTACAGCCAAGAAAACCCTACAGAGCAGTTCCATTCTATAACACATGGGGTCACCATGAGTCGGAATTGACTTAATGGCAATTTTTGTCTTTGTTTTTTTCCAGGGGTCCTTTGTTCTGGTCCAGAATCCAAACCAGAATCTCTCATTGTATTCCACTGTCATGTCTCCTTAGTCTCCACCAATTTGGGCTCAATCCCTCAGTCTTGTTTTGTCTTTTATGTTTTATTTTGTGTTTTAAAAGAATCCTGATGGGTTGTTTTATAGGATGTCCTTCATTTGGCTTTTCCTGATGTCTGTGTATTACGCATTTTGTGCAAGAATGCCACAAAAGCGATACTGCACCCTTCTGAGGACATGATATCAGGGTATATGATGTTGATATGTCATATTACTGCCCACCTCTACTATCATTTGTATTTTTATTAAAATTGAGCCCCCTTTTTAACTTACTGTTTTAACCTAAACATAAGCAATAATATTCACAAAACTGTGGTGGGTTTGCTATGCTACAATTATTAAAATAGAAAATATATTTTCCTTGTGCCACCTAAAATCATCTTGATGATCTCCAGGACTAAGTGTAGCACATTTTGACAAACATTGCTTTAGACTGTTTAGGATCTTTGGAACAGCAGAACATTGAGTTTGGCATTTTTAGCTTTTGTATTTAAAGAATCTTCAGAAGCAGAGGGCTGTGGGGACCATGGTCTTGGGGAACATCTAGCTCAATTGGCATAACATAGTTTATAAAGAAAATGTTCTACATTCTACTTTGGTGAGTAGCATC
>NW_004443937.1:14918158-14939679 GCF_000243295.1 Trichechus manatus latirostris
ACTGGTCTCACCACTTCAGGAGCAAGGGAGAATGAAGAAAACAAGATACAAGGAAAAGATTAGTCCAAAGGACTAATGGACCACAACTACCACGGCCTCCACCAGACTGAGTCCAGCACAGCTAGATGGTGCCTGGCTACCATCACTGACTGCCCTGACAGGAGCACAGTAGAGGGTTCCAGACAGAAATGGAGAAAAATGTAGAACAAAATTCTAACTCACAAAAAAAGACCAGACTTACTGGCCTGACAGAGACTGGAGACACCCCAAGAGTATGGCCCCCGGACACGCTTTTAGCTCAGTAATGAAGTCACTCCGGAGGTTCACTCTTCATCCAAAATTAGACAGGCCAACAAAACAAAACGAGACTAAAGGGGCACACCAGCCCAGGGGCAAGGACTAGAAGGCAGGAGGGGACAGGAAAGTTGGTAATAGGGGACCCAAGGTTGAGAAAGGAGAGTGTTGACATGTCATGGGGTTAGTAACCAATGTCATAAAACAGTATGTGTACTAACTGTTTAATGAGAAGCTACTTTGTTCTGTGAACCTTCATCTAAAGTACAAAAAAAAAAAAGAATCTTCGGCAGCATCTTAGCTGGTATAGAGTCTTTCTTTTGTTCAGTGAATTGGGAACTTGACAACCACAGACTCAGCAGTTAGGAGATAAGGTCCAAGTCCTTTAGCTCAGAGGTTCCAAGCCCAGTTCCCTCGGCTTCACAGTTGCCACGAGGGGCATAGTTTGTTAAAAATGCAGATATCTTAGCCCCAAGAAATCTTGGCTGATTGAAGAGCTTTGGGCTGGGACCCTGGACTCTGTACTTTAACAATTCGGCAAAGTTTGGAACCCCATGATGCAGAGACACCCTCTCAGCACTTGCAGAGGTGGTGTCACATCTCAGCTGCTAGATCAATGTCAATGGGGGAAAAGGAGGGACCGCGGAGAAGCAGTGTAGGTCTAGCTCCGAAAGTGGCACCAGGAAGTGGAGCTCGTGGAGAGGTCCCTGTAAGCTTCCACGTCTGCCTGGACCACCACATCTGCCTCTGCTCCATGTGAGCCATGCTCTACCACGCCTTCCAACCTCACACAAATATTTCTTATTGGAAAACTTGTTGTTAGTCACCGTGGAGTAGGCTGCAGCTAATGGAGACCTTATGTACAACAGAACAAAACATTGCCCGGTCCAGTCCTGCGCCATCCTCATAATCACTGGGGTTGGGGTTCATTGTTGTGGCTATTGTGTCAGTGCATCTCACTGAGGGTTTCTCTCAATTCACTGACCCTCTACTTTCCCAAATATGATGTCCTTTTCTAGCGATTAGTCTTTCCTGATGAAGTGTCCAAAGTAAGCGAGCTGAAGTCTCACCATCCTCACTTCTAAGAAAAACTCTTAACTGGAGCCAAACAAGGAAGGGAGTCTGGGAAAAATTGTTCCCACCTTTATAGTGGTGGCAAGTTGACAACAGACAATCCAACACAGTCCCTGCATTGTCATACATGGCATCACACACGGCATTCACACACATGCATCTTCGCCATGCTTACTTTCTGAATAAAGACCATCACAACACCATCTGACACCTCAAATGGTGCAACTGTCCCTCAACCAACTAAAGACATGTTGACCCTCTCCCCCAGAGAGAGGACACAAATTCTCCTTTGTCACGTCAGCTCTTCTTGCTGAGTCACACACCCCCTTTGATATCTGTAACTTAAATGCTGAGCTATAGCTTTACCACTGTTAGCATACCTTATATTTCCATAGTATGGGCAGGGGAAAGGGAAAAAAAGAAAAATAATGGGTTAATATATTCAAGTATGGGATCCCTTGGTGGTGCAGATGGCTAATGTGCTTGGCTGCTAACTGAAAGGTTGGAGGTTTGAGTCCACTCAGAAACACCTCAGAAGAAAGGCCTGGTGATCTACTTCTGAAAAATCAGCCATTGAAAACCCTATGGAGCACAGTTCCACTCTGATGCACATGGGGTTACCATTAGTCAGAGTCAACTTGATGGCAACTGGTGGTTTATATACAAGTATATTCATATGGAAGCAAGAAAAAACGCACACAAACTCTACACTCCTCATTTCTGCACATAGCCATGTGGCCTTAGCTGTACTCATAACTTCTTTCTTCCCCTTCCCACTCTAAACCCCCTTTGCCCTCAGCTTCACTTGGTTCCTAGTCTGTGGATCCATTCCTGAAAGGTCTACGCCATTAAAGCTTCTGCCTGCTCTGGATGGCTGTGATTCTCTAATAACCACAGGACGCAACAGTACTAGAAGGTGGTCCAGAGAACCCATGGGGGCCCAGCACATTCCCGTGGGCCTGCATGATAAAGTAGCAATCTCCCTTTGATAATCAGGATCATTCACTGCAGTTAGTAGAGAAATAGGCTTCTTTGCCTGCTGATTCAGTGGTATGAGTGGCTAGGTGACAATTTCAACTTCCAGATAAATGGAACCACTTTTGTGTCTCCTGGTGGAAGCATTTCTTCCTTGGGAACTAAAATTTTGAAGCCAGCACAGCACAAAGTTGTGGCGGTAGGAAGCAGACATTTTACTAATGGATCAGAGTGGTAATAGTGAGAAATCCGATCCCACTTCAAGCCCTTGATTCCTAGATCCATGAGTCCTGGCTATTGGAAAAACACCACAATATATTGATCACTGTGTCAGAACATGGAAACCCTAGTGGCGTAGTGGTTAAGAGCTACAGCTGCTAAACAAAAGGTCAGCACCAGGTGCTCCTTTGAAACTCTATGGGGCAGTTCTACTCTGTCCAATAGGGTCGCTATGAGTTGGAATCGACTCAACAGCAGTGGGTTTGGCTTTTGGCTTTATGTCAGAGCATATACCATATCCTGAGGATATTATCCCAGCCCCACAAACTGTTGTCACCAAGGTGGGTGTCTTCAAAAGGCCATACTTCAGTTCCATCAGGCCAGCTGCTTCACTGGACATGGTAAGACCAGTGAGTTCCATGAACATAAGCCCATTGCTGTACGTAACATACTGTAAATAAGTTTCCTGGTCGTATGCAGTGCTGTGTGGAGTAATATGGACAGTGGATAAAGCATTCTAGGAGACCACAATGATGGTTTTGGAAGAAACAGTGTAGACAGAAAAGGGAAATACATATCCAGAGAAAGTGACTATTCCTGTGATGACAAATCATTGCCATTCCATGATGGAAGTGATCCAATGCAATCCACCTGCCACCAGGTGTTTGGCTGGTGTCCCAGTAAGAACATAGAGAAGCTGTTGTCAGGTTGAAAATGCAACAGTGGCCATAACCAGATCATCCCTGATGAGTGGAAATCCATGTTTTGCTGAGCCTATGCATGACCTCTGTCTCTGCCACCATGGCCACTTTGTTCACAAGCCCATTGAGCAACAACAAATGTGGGAGAGGAAAGACACTGACTGACATCCACAGGATAGGTTGTCTTGTCCATCTGGTTGTTGAGAGCCTCCTCTACTGAGGGAGCCCTGGTGGCTCCGTGGTTAGGAACTATGGCTGCTAACCAAAAGGTCAGTGGTTCGAATCTACCAGACACTCCTTGGAAATCCTATGGGGCAGTTCTACTCTGTCCTATAGGGTCGCTATGAGTTGGAATCACTCAATGACAATGGGTTTTTGGTCCTGTACTGAGGTTGCCCTTGGTGAGCATTACAATGGGATACAAATGTCCTAACAATCTGTGCCAATTTGGAGAGGTCCATCCACATACCTCTTCCCAAGTCTCCTTGTCACTAATTTTCCAGTCGTGTTCCTCCCACTCTTTCATGTACCTGGCCATCCAGCCAAATCATTAGCTGCTGCCGATGAATCAATGTAGACCCATCCTTCTGACCATCTCTCCTTCAATGCAAAATGAACAACCAGGTACGCTACTCAGAGTTCTGCCCACTGGGAAGATTTCCCTTTAGCCCTACTCAGAGGGCCACCCCTGAGTAGGGCTGTAGTGCTACAGCTGTCTGTTGAGTGGTGTCAACATATTATGCAAAGCTCTCTGTAAACTTAGATGAATTTTTTCTTCCTCTATCAAGATGAGCCTGGTGGCACAGTGGTTAAGAGGTTGGTTGCTAACCAAACATTAGGTCAGCAGTTCGAATCCACTAGCCGCTCCTTGGAAACCCTATGGGGCAGCTCTGCTCTGCCCTGTAGGGTCACTAAGAGTTGAAATCAACTTGATGGCAACAGGTATCAAGTGGTCATAGTGATCTTCCCAAAGATCCACTTCTACACACAGTTCCCAATATAAAATGGCAACATCTTATAATTCTTTTGGAGTACCTGGTAACTTCTGACAGGTCAGACTCTGTCCTTGTTCTCCCTGGGGCTGCCAGGAATTGGGCCTGGATGGAGGTGTAGAAGCAATGTAGGCAGTAGTGGCAGTGGTGGTGGTCCGAGGAGCAGCATTCCCCTGAAAGGTGATTACTTGACAGAAGGTCTTTACAGTTTCCTCAGGAAAGAGGAGGCTTCTGATGGCAGAAAGACTTAGCAGAATTTGGGGGTTCAAGGTCTTCAGCTTTATTATAATCTTCACAAGCATCCCCCCGCAATTTTAGCATCCCACTCTCTCTTGATCAGTACCAAACTCTAAAGAAAGAGGTCCTGCAGGGCTGCTGATTAAATTTGCATTGCATTTCGGACGTATACAAGATCAGACTTTGGGTTTCGTTTTCACAGATCTTGACATTGCAGCTCCAAGAAATAGGGGATTCTTTCTTGTTCCTTTACCAAATCCTTGAGCTGGGAATGTAAAGCCCTGAGCTCATTATATTTTTTCCAAGTTCTCCTGCACAGTCAGAAATAGCCAACCAAATCGACACTCTTGATTTTCACTATCGTGTCCTATTGCAGAGGCCACTGGTTCACCCAAAGCCTTGCCTCCTCTAGGCACCTGACTCCATTTGATCACTGCATGCAGTTGACTATCAGGGCCCCTTATATCTCTGTCAATGAGATCATGAAGCCCTTAAATCCAACCATATCAGAAACCATCCTCAAAGTTCTGTTCCCCTGGAAACATTTTGATCCTTAAAACCTGTATCTGTCTGGATTCAGTCAGGGAAACAGAACCACTACAAGCATTACAGGAATAAAGAACTAACGCTTACACAGCCAAGGAATGCAGGTGCTTAGAGGGACAGGGAGTAGCCATGTGTGCGGACTGAGCACCTGTGGATGAAGTGAGTAACCGTCTCATCAGATCACCTCGCAGCCCTTTAAGGCCTGCATCACCATCCCCACTCATTTTACAGACCAGCAAGCTAAGGCTCAGGAAGGGAGAATGACTTTTCCCCAGGTCTGGCAGACTAAATCAGAGCTCAAACATGTCTGAACCCAAAGCCTGGGTTCAGTCCCCCATCTGCTTTCCATGGAATTCCTCTCTCAAACACCTGGACATCTGTAGGTCCTGGTGCCTGGGGTTAGGAGAGCAAAGCTGGAGTCAGGTGTATTAGAGATGACCAGGCGCCATCCTTCCTGCCCTCATTGGGGAAACTGAGGCTCAGAGGGCTGAAGGGACTAAGACCTGCTAAGCAGCTAGCATCATGTCGATCCTTATGTGTGCACATGTGTGAGGCTGTGTACCCCCACCCCCAGCCCCAGCCTACTCCCTCCTGCCAAGTGGGATGTCTCTGGCCCATTTCTGAGTCCCCAGTACCCAACTCAGGGCCTGGCACAGAGCAGAGGCATAAAAAGTTTCTCGCCCCCATTTTATAGGGACAGGTAGCAGAGGGCCAGAGGGGGGACAAGGGTGGGTGGCATGGAGCACAAGAAGTGCTGGATCCAGCCCCAGTTATACCCACACACATAGCATACACATGCATCCCACACACCACACACCCACGTGTCTGCATGCCTGTGCACAGTGACCCCTGTGCAGCCTCACTGACCCACAGACCCACCCCACAGGTATTGTGCCGGAGCCAGATTTCACCACATCACAAGGGTTGATCCGTACACATCTTTTCCCAACTCAGTATTCAGCGACCTCACATCAGTAGCTTGAAATCAGCCATGGTGGGAGCATTTACACCATAGAAATCGGCAAGTGCTGCAAATCAGAGCTTGATTTTTTTCAGAGAACCGCTTGTTAAACATTTATCAGCACAGCACTAGTCGTGCCAGCCCACACTCATCATGGTTACCCACCCCTACACACACCCAATCATGCAATGCCACTGCCACTCAGTCACCTGTCCCCCCATACACAGGAGGACCCACAGAATCACGTACCATGAATACACTCCCACACATCTCACACACATACACCACACCACACACACACCCCATTCTGAGCTCAATCCAAGCACACACACTGTCGCACCACTCAGCCCCGCACCTACTCACCCCTGCACACACAGTGTCCCCCTCACATGCTTGGTCCCTTCTCTTCACAGCCACTGACTCAGCACTTCGCTCCACAGCCCTACGCATCCCCAGGTACACACAGTCCCCAACCAACCTTTTCCCCTTGAGTCACACACTCACAATCGAGCACTCACCTACATCGCAATAGCGCAGACATTCCCCGCTACACCACGGGCACCCCCATCCTCGTGCAGTCATTTCTGAAGCATGCCCAGAAACTCACATACTCCCACCTCCACGAACACAGACCTCACACCTACTTACACACACCCACACTCACAGATGCAGCGCGTCTCTCCCCCACCCTTTCCTGTTCACATCCACACTCACTCACTCTCAGCAGTAGAGCAGGGTCTCAGTTCCTTTGACAGGGCTCCCACATTTCCCAGGTGAGCTGCCAGGCAGCCCCAGTGCCCAGGTAAGAGGGTGACAGAGAGGGACCATAACCCTCCGGTGCCCCCGCAGCTCCCTGCTGCCCACTTCTCAGTCTTCCCTGGTCCCTCTCTCATTTTATTTGGAGCCAAATAAAAGATTAAGATAAAAATAATTCCCAGAAGGCGGATCATTTGGTAATTATGTGCAGGTGTTAATTCACTCCTGGCTCCCTGGCTGATTTAACCACCCTTCCCTCCCCCGCCATGGCTGGTAGGTAACAATTCCAGACCCAGCCGCCCCTAATCCCCATAATGGGCCATGCTCAGCACCCAGCCCACAGGGAAAGAAGGGGCACACCCAGCGAGTCACTACGGGGCTGGGCCTGGGTCTTCTGCAGAGGCCTCACCACTCGTCTGCCAGGGACGCTCTGTGATTCATACCCACTGCTCAGAGGAGGAACCTGAGGCTGAGACAAGGGACGCCACATGCCGAGGTCACAGAGAAGTCTGGGGACACCCACCCTCTGGTCCAGTACGAAGGGCAGTGGCCAGAGGAGGCGGCCAGGCTGCAGATGGGTCTGCAAGGAGCAGCTGGAATCTGTGGTGGCTCCTCCGGAGAGGGACAGCCCACCACTGTCCCCAATCTCTGCAGACCTATTTCTGCGCAGGCAGAGCAGGCAGATGGATTTCCCTGAGGACGGAGCCCAGACCCTCGGGGGTGTCACAGGATGGCAAACTCAGTCTGGCCTGAAGAAAACACATGTCCTAGTCATGAGCCGCCCTGGAAGCAGCGAGCACCCCGTGCTGGGAGGTGGGCAAGTTGTGTCAAACAGCCACCTCTCTGGGTGTCATCGATGACTTTCCGGCCCCCTTTCAGCAGGGGCCCCTGGTGTCCTCTTCCCCTCGACACCCTGCATGGCTGGGCCCACCGTGAGCAGGTCTGGAGCAGCAGCCAGGAGCCAGCCGGGCAGCTGCCCCTGCACCCAGCATGGCCAGAGTTCACCCGAGTCCAGCCAGGCCATGGACAACCCCTCCCACCCAGCTCCTGCTACCACCCAGAGGCCCTGTCACTCCGGCCACACCCACTCCATGCCCCCTCCTTTTGCATAGCTGGGCACCCTGCAATATCCACTCAGCCTTCCCACCTAGAATAAATATCGCCTCTTCTGGAAGCCTCCTCTGGTCAACCCAGGCAGAGGGCACTCACCTCTGAAGCCCCACAGTCCCTCTCTGACCCACCCCCGCTCCTCTTACCTCACTTTACTGGAATTATCCAAGACTCTCTCTCAAGCCACCTGTGTGCCCCAGGCCCCTCCAGTCCTGCTTCAGCCCCTAGAGGCTCTGACCTTCCTGCGCAAGCCGGGCGCAGCTCCTCCACTGCACCACCTCCCAGTGGGCGGCATTAAGGATGGCAGCCTCCCTCTCGGGGCAGATTCACTTGATGTTGTTCGCCCTCCCTCGCCTCGCCCACCTCCTGGGCTCACAGATAACCTCCCTGAGGACCCCCACGAATCAATGAATCTCTGGACAGAAAGTAAGATCCTCATAGTGCAGACAGGGAAACCGAGGCTACTGCCCCGACCCCCCACCCCCAGCAGTGTTTGGACCCGAATCCAGACCGTCTCACTCTTCCCATAGTGCTCTGGCCGCCCCACCACGGGACATGCCACCCCTTGTCTCACTCCCCATCCTCACTGGCTTCCACCAAAGCCTAGAGCAGTGCAGGACACAGAGAGGGTGCTAGGTTCATTCCACAAATACTATCATGCTGCCACCTGAGCACAGCAGGGAACAAAACTGACGTGAATCCCGTGTTCCTGGAGCTGGCATCTCCCTGGGGGGGGACAGTTATGAACAAGCAAATGTGTAACACAGCAGATGGGGCGAGGGTATGAAGAAGGGGCTATCAGAGGAGAGCCCAGGGGCCACACATGTGATTCTAAATTCTCCTGTAGCCTTTTAAAAGAGTAAAAAGAAACAGGAAATTAATATTTGTAATACATTTTATTTAACCCAATATATCCAAAATATTGTCATTTCAACATGTAATTGATATAAAGTATTAACGACATGTTTACATCCTTTCTGTCATTCAAAATCTCCAAAATCTTTGTGTATTTTACACCCCCAGCACCTCCCACTTCTTACCTGCTACATTTCTAGAGCTAACAGCCACACGTGGTGGGGGTGGGGTTGCTGTCTTGGACAGTCTGGACAGAGTGACTGGCGCAGGGATGGGGATCTTCTCGTGCAGGGTAATCAGGGAAGCCCTCTCAGAAGAGGTGATTTCTGAGCAGGGACCTGGAGGTGAGGGAGCAAGGCAAGCAACTCAGTAGAGGAAGAGCATCCCAGGCAGAGAAAATAGCAAGTGCAAAGGTCCTGAGGCTGGCATGAGTCTGTAGCTGGAACAGAGTGAGCAAGAGGGAGAGTGGTAGGAGCTGAGGTCAGAGAGGCACTGGCTTGGTCAGGGCTGTGGCCACTGGGGGACTTGGGGAAGACAGCTGGGTTCTGAGGCAGGCTCTGTGTCACTGTGCCAGCTCTGGTGCCAGGCTGCCCAGTATGACCTGGCAGGATGTGGGATTGTAGCAGAACACAGCAGGCACCCTCAAAACATGGACATTAACACATGCTCTGAGAGTCTGTGTCTTCAGGTGAGACACTCCTCAATGCCAAGAGTCTGGGCTCCTCTGCCTCATGGAGAAAAACAGGCCAAGATTCCCTCAGCCCCCCAAGCCTGACTTTGGCCTCTCCATTTCCACATTCTTCGAATTGCTGCAGGTGATAAATGGCTCTGAAGTTAGGCTGCCCTCAGGCATCTGACAGGCGGTCTCCACTTGCTTTGCCCAGTGAGGGACGGGCAGGGCCTTCCAACACCAGCAGGAAGCCCACAGTCCCGGCTCCTGGGCTCCGCCCCCTACACTCCCGTGTGGACAGCCCAGCTTTGTGGGAGTGTAAGACAGGGAGCATGGTCTTCTCCCTGGGACATGTGGCTTCGCCATCTCTAGACACTTCACTTACCCACTTGTTCATTCAGCAAATATTTATGGAGCGGCTGTTCCGGGCCAGGCTCCACTTCAGGCCATGGTATGTGGGAATGGACATGGCAGGCAGGAGAACCCATCCTCATGAAGCTGGATTCTAGGTGTGGGGTGACTAAGTGACTCCCCGGACCTCATTTTATGGAGTGCCAGAGCCCCTGACCTTTTTGGATTCTGGTGAGGGCCCTTCTTCTCAAGCACCTCCATAAACCCAGAATGGCAGCTCCTGGGGGGCGTGGCTACTTTGGAGGGCACTCTCTGCTGTGATCCCATAAAAGGAATTCACAATAGACCCAAGGAGGACTTATTGATCACCTGGGGCAATAAATCCTGAAATAAGAAAAAGAAAAGATGGGACTTCTCATTGCTTGCAGAAGTTTAAACGAAAGCTTTGAAAACTATGCATTGCTAGGAAAGAAAAGAGAGAGAGAGAGAAAGCCTGATAGGCTGGACCTATAACATTTCCATTTTCCGGATTTTCTACAATGCATATATATCAATTGCACAGTCAAGAGTTTAAAAAGAAAAAAACAAAATGTGATGAAAGAATCACCGTTTAAAATCTAGCACATCTTGGAATCGCCTGGGGAGATTGCATCTGGCTGGGCAGGACCAGGCCAGGAGAGAGGGGCTGCTAGTCACTCTCACCCAGGGGAGCCGGTTCAGAGGGGAAGCAGCCTGAGCGAAGTGGTGGGAGCCCTTCTCTCTTGGAAAGGGTGGGGGAAGTTGGGGGAGAGGCAGTATTGGATGTGGGTGTTGGAATGGCTGGGAGCTGAGCCTGTGGGAATGGAGAAAGGGCATATCAGGCAGAGAGAGGGGTCCCTGGGTGGTGCAACTAGTTAACACGCTCAGCTGCAAACCAGAAGGTTGGTAGTTTGAGTCCATCCAGAGGTGCCTTGGAAGAAAGACCTGGCAATCTACTTCTGAAAAATCAGCCATAGAACACCTGTGGAGCACAGTTCTCTATTCTGACATACATGCGCTCACCATGAGTCAGTGAAACCAGTGGTACTGGTAGGCAGAGAGAGTAGTACCAGCAGGGGAAGTGGGCAGCAGAGGAGGAGGAGGCTGCAGGAGGACGTAGGGGTCAGGTTACCCAGGGCCCTGCCTTGGTCCTGAAGGTACTGCGGAGCCACTGAAGGCTTGCGAGCAGGAGAGGGCTGTGGTTTGGGAAGAACTGTGGGGATTACTCGTCCCTTCTCCTCTTTTATGGTATAGATCCTATGCTTCTTTGCAGGACAGAGATTCTCAGCCTTCTCTGAAAAGCAAGAAGGGGGCCTACAGCCCGAGAGCCTGGGTTCAAATCCTAGGTCTGCCACTTTCTAGCTCTGTGTCGTGTCCTAAGGCCATGGCCTTGCTCTCTCTGCTTCAGTTCCCTGCCCCAAAATTGGGGATGGTCATCAAATACCAACTTTGTACGGTGATTGAGGGCATTAAATGAGTTAAAATACATAAAGCATTTAAAATGGCACCCAGACCAAGGCAAGGTCATGGAAGCTCCATAGACACATCCAAACTCCCTGAGGGACTGAATTACTGGGGCGGAGGGCTGTGGGGACCATGGTTTTGGGGAACATCCTGCTCAATTGGCATAACATAGTTTATAAAGAAAATGTTCTACGTTCTACTTTGGTGAGTAGCATCTGGGGCCTTAAAAGCCTGTCAGCAGCCATCTAAGATACTCCACTGGTCTCACCCAGTCTGGAACAAGGGAGAATAAAGAAAACCAAAGACACAAGGGAAACATTAGTCCAAATGACTAATGGACCATAAGTACTACAGCCTCCACCAGACTGAGTTCAGCACAACTGGAAGGTGCCCGGCTACCACCCCCAACTGCTCTGACAGGAATCACAGTAGAGGGTCCCGGGCAGAGCTGGAGAAAAGTGTAGAACAAAATTCTAACTCCCAAAAAAAAAAAAAAAGACCAGACTTACTGATCTGACAGAGACTGGAGAAACCCCGAGACTATGGCCTCTGGACACTCTTTTAGCTCAGCAATGAAGTCACTCCTGAGGTTCACTGTTCAGCCAAAGACTAGACAAGCCCATAAAACAAAATGAGACTAAATGGGCACAGCAGCCCAGGGGCAAGGACAAGAAGGCAGGAGGAGACAGGAAAGTTGGTAATGGGGAACCCAAGGTCGAGAAGGGGAGAATGTTGACATGTCGTGAGGTTGGCAACCAATGTCACAAAACAATAGGTGTACTAATTGTTTAATGAGAAACTAGTTTGTTCTGTAAACCCTCATCTAAAGTATAATAAACAAAAATGGCACCTAGGCTATAATAAGTGCTCAATAAATGGTGGTCATAGTTACTCTCCTCGTCACCATTATCATCACCATCATTGTTTTAATCTCCTATATTACTTTAATGGTTCCTCAAGAGCAGAGACCAGCCCAGACTCACGTCTGTCACCCTGTAGAACCGTATATCTGTTGAATAAGAAGTAAACAGCTCTCTTGTCTCCCGTAAGCTCACTCCTCTCTTTGGGGCCCATGGCTGGTGAGACTCAATGTCTGGGAAGGTGGGGCCATGACTAGGCTATTTCTCCATCTCATTTCATCTCCTCAGCAACCCTGTTAGGGGAGGTATTGTTAGCTCCATTTTACAGGAGAGGAAACGGAGGCTCAGGGAGGTGAAGAGACTCACCCTAGACCAAGCTCCACATTCTATCAGGGAGAACTCTGCAGTGCCCTTCAAAGGCCTGGGGCCTAGGCGGCACTGGTTACACCTCATCCAAGGCAAAGGGGACCCAGCTGGAGAGGGTGAGTGTGCGGGAGAAGGGTAGGAGCAGAAGGAATAAAAAAGAAACGCTTTAGTTTCCCAGAATGCTCTTGGCTCCTGGAGCTGCAGGTAATGGAGCTCCAGGTGGGAAGGGGAGGACATGGGGGGGTTACGACTGGTTACCACTGGCCTTTTGTCTGGAGCCCACGGCGCAGCCTCCTCCCACTCCTCAGTGGGCGGCCCCACAATAATTCACCTGGAGCCATAAATGAGCTTGGTTCTGAGGCCCACCTGTTGCCTGGCAGGTATGCCAGGACCGGAGAGGGGAAGGGGCCTCCAAGGAGGCAGCATGGGCCACCGGAGCTTGCTTGTGCCAAACTTTTGAAGCCCCATAAAATCTTACAGACCTTCCCTCTGCCAAACCTCCCCTCCCTGACTGTCAAGCACCCCCAGCCCCAGCCTGGCTGGGGTTTGGAGCTGGGAAACCCAGTTGGGTGTTGGCTGACCAGAGACTGGACCTCTCCTAGCCTCAGTTTCTACTTCAGGAAAGGGGTGAGGGAGGGGTCATTCCAGGCCATCTCAAGGAGATGACTCCAGTCTGGGGGCAGACCACCAAGGGTCCACCATGTTGCCTGCTCCTGGCTGGCACAGCCCTGGGAGGCCTTTCCGACTGTGGAGAGAGAGCTGGCATCCCCTCCGCCCACGGCTGTCAGCTGTTTCTGCGGTTCTCTGGGAAGGCTGGCTGGGTGGTCCCTGGGGAGGCAGCTGGGGAACCAGGCCCAGACAGCAGGGCCTAGCCTTTGCCAGGGGCTGTGTGGACTCTGTCTGCTGAGTCCCAAGACAGTGAGGAGAGGCTGGAGACTCCAGTGATTATGCGCCTGCTGTATGCCAGTTCCCAGCTACCATGCTGATGTCCTCAGGCTTGGCCCTCCCCCAGCACTTCAAGGAAGCATTACAGTGCTCATTCTCTGAGATACTGAGGTTCCAGGAGGCGGGGCCCCACCAGAGGTCACCAGCAGAATCCTAACCCAGATTTGTCTTAACAACCCGGCCGCAAAAAAGCCCCAGAGGCCAGTGGCAAGTGGAATCTGTGTTCACAGGTAGCCCAGCCCAGAGACTACTGAGCGCGCCTTTCCTTGCGCTGTGCACTGGAGCCTGGGTTTGTTTCAGAAGTTGAATTTTCTAGAAAAACAGGTCTGGAGTGGAAAGGGTGCGTATCCTACCCAGCAAAGAAGGAGAAGTAAGCCTCAAGGTAATCGTCGTGCCGATAAGGGAATAGTGCATGCATTTTCTGTATTTTATCTTCAAAGTGATGTTTGGAGCCCGGGCTAATTAATTTTCCTCAGAGCAGTGAGGGCCATCACCTGTCTCACTCCCCAACATCCCACCCCAGCCCCCAAGCGCATTAGAGGGAAGGAGGGCTGATGCAGGAGCCACGGAGATGGCACAGAGGGTAACTGAGCTGGCAGAGGCCTGGGGGAGAAATGAGGGTGGGACTGGCCCCTGGGAGGCAGCCCGAGATGCTGGGAGAGAAGCTGGAGATTAGAGGAAGCAGCAGTGCTGAGAGTGGGCAGGCCTCCACCTGCCCCATGGGCAGCAGGGCTGCCTGGTCTACCTTTGCGGAGAGCCACTGTACTCAGTGGACCAAACACTGTGCCAGTGACACCTCTGGGCTGTGCCCCATGCCAGACACTGGGCAAACAGAGGAAAGGCCAACATGGCCTCTGCCCTCAGTCTGGCAGCTAGACATTCATTCACTCACTTTTACTTACTTACCATTTACTTACTCACCATGCTCATTTAGGTATTCGTCAATCACTATTAGCCTCTGCTCTGAGCCCGGCAATCCTAGCACAGCATAGGAACGAAAACACAAACCTATTGCCATCAGGTCGATTCTGACTCATAGCAACCCTATAGGACAGAGTAGAACTGCCCCATAGGGTTTCCAAGGAGCAGTTGGTGGATTTGAACTCCTGACCTTTTGGTTAGCAGCTGTAGCTTTTAACCAGTGTGTCACCAGGGTTCCTACACAGCAACAGGGACCTCAGGTATAACTAAAACCCAGTCCCTACCCTGTGGAGGGCCCAGTCTATAGCAGGGGACACCATTAGCCGATGGAAGTGAGTGATGAGACAGAAGGAAGCCCAAAAGAGACACCGGGAGCACAGGCTTGGAGGCTTCGAGAAGTTTCACACAAGAGGCAATATTTGGTCTCTGACTAGGCTTTGAAGAGAGACTAGGAGTTTACCCCAGAAAGAGAAGGACAGAAAGGGCATTCCAGGCAGAGGGAACAGTAAGTCAAAAGCACAGAGCCACAATAGGGCCCAGCGTGCCTGGGGAACAGTGAGGAATTCCAAATGACTGGCGCGGAGGGTACTTTGCTGAAGATGCGTGTGGCTGTCAACAGTGGAATATTCCACTCATGGGAGCTTCAGGCAGTACTCCCCAACCTTCACCCTTCTCCACCCCACAGCATTCAGAGAGAATGATGGGACAAGTCGGCCTACTGCGGGAAAGAGGAGGCGCTGCTTGAGGTCAGAGGCAACCAGCCTGGAGGCTCCAGGCACTCAGCGCCCCCAGCCTGAGGGCTGAAGGAGGTCATTATTCTGTATACCCGCAACCTGTTTGTCGCCCGCTGGTTAGGAAGTTTTGTCTAAAATATTAATGTTGACTAAACAAAAAGTTCCAAGGTAGGGACCCCGGGCTTGTTTGAGGGTTTGATGATGTCACTGAGGATCCAAGTTTTTCTGCTTCCCCACTCTGCCATCTTTTGCATATCACCAGGGAGCAGAGCGATTTGCGCATGGCTGCGCAGTCAACCCTGGTCCCTGCAGCCCCCAGACTCTTCTCCAAACTAGGGCTTCTCTAAGGGGGTTGTATCTCCCTAGGGGCATGTGGACATTTATGGGGTGTCTATGTTCATCACAAGGAGCCCTGGTGGTGCAGTGGTTAAGAGCTCGGTTGCTAACTGAAAGGTCGGCTGTTCAAACCCACCAGCTGCTCTGTGGGAGAAGGATGTGGCGATCTGCTTCTGTAAAGATTACAGCCTTGGAAACTCTATGGGGCAGTTCTGCTCTGTCTTACAGGGTCACTATGAGTCAGAATTCGACTCGACGGCAATGGGTTTCATGTTCGTCACAGTGGTTGGGGGTGGAGCCACTGTCATTGAGTAGACAGGATCCTGGTATGCTAGACAGTTGTCATGCACTGGGCTGTCCCACCCAGGAAGAATCGTCCTGCATCCCTGCTGCCACCAGACACTCATGAGGTGGAAACCCTGCTCAGGATTGCCTGGGCCTAGACTCTCACTCTGTTTTACATTTAAACCCAAAGTTTTCTTTCTTTCTTTCTTTTTTTTTGCAAGGTGTTTTAATACACATAAACTTGCCAGGATTGGAACTACTGTGTAAATCAATGGAAGGCTGTGCTTTCTATGTCTCAGAACTTTCTTAAGAGTTGTTACCCCTTTCAGAAAATCACCTGCAATCCACAAGTTACCAATAAACTACACCTCTGTCAGCCTGCTTTTCAGCTCTTGTATTCACTGTTATATATATTATATATATGCCAAAAAAAAAACCCTACTCATAGCGACCTTTTAGGACAGAGTAGAACTGCCCATAGGGTTTCCAAGGAGTGGCTGGTAGATTCAAACTGCCGACCTTTTGGTTAGCAGCCAAGGTCTTAAGCACTGTGACACTAGGGCTCCATATACAGGTATATATGTATATATGATAATTATACATGCTATTAGCGGCTGTCGAGTCAACTCCGACTCATGGCGGCCTTATGTACAACAGCACGAAATGTTGCCTGGTCCTGCATCATCCTCACAATTGCCGGCACGTTTGAGTCCATCATTGCAGCCATTATGACAGTCTGTTGCATCCAAGGTACCCCACGCCTTCAATGGCCCTCTACTTCACCAAATATGACAAGACAAGACATTAATGGTGTTGCTTAAGGCCAACACAGGAGCCCCTTAGAGCACAGAGGAGGCACCTGATCCAGACTGGAGGTCAAGAAAGCTTCTCGTACCTGTTTTTCTCACTTTAACACCTCTAAACGGGGGTACATACAGTAGATAGCCTCTTGTCCTCCTCACCCAGGAGGTGGCAGGTGTCATTGCCTGTGCATGCGTGAATTCGGTCATCGCCATTGTTTGTCATCCCTTCTGTTGAGCTCGGTGCCTTGTTGTAATGACACGTGTTGGATTTAATTGCCATTTAAAATGTCTTCAACAAGATTACACTATGATTTGGCACTGAGGTAAAAGTTATTGTGTATGCAGAAAGACCTGGAAGCAGAGTATAAAGTTGGCAGTAGTGAAGCAAATGTTTATCACAGGAGGAATAGCCATTTTTCCTTGCAAAGCAACAATCAGACACTTTACTCGTCCCCAGAAGGGAAGATCCTCTCAAATAGACGAAGCTCTGTCACCTTCTGTTACTGACACATACACAGAATGCCATCAGTGGTTTGGAAGAAAGTCTCAGAGATAACAGTGGAGCTCTCTTTACAGAAATGCTGCAACACCAGCGTTCTTGATGGCACAGAGGACAATATTATGTGGACAACCATAGACCTCAACAACTAAGCCAGAAATTATTCAAAACAGTCGGACTCTGAATGTGGAAAAGTTTTAGGAATAACTTGACAAATTTATTTCTCTTCTATTTTTCTTTTTATGCACAAGAATGATAAATGATAAAATCTATGTCTAGAAGACTCTTTCAATGACAATAAACTAAAAATCCCAACTGATAAGAAAAACACTATGTCATAGTTCAACTGGCAGCATTTTTCCCCCTCAGATGTATGTAAAATAAAGATACACTTTACAATCAGTTTTGTTTTAGATTCAATAGAATACACTGATTTTGAAATGGGTTTTCCACTCAGACAAATTTTGAAGGTTATTTCAGGCAGAGTAAACAGCACATACGAACAGGGGTGGACAAGAATGGACTTGGAGAAGATCTACCTCAAAGAACTTCACACAGTTCAGTATGGTGGGGAATGGGGCAGGGGCAGTACAAGGAGCAAGAAGTGAGAGATAGGGGTGATGCTTCCTGAGCTCTCTGTCATTGGAGGTATTCAAGCAGTGGCTGCATGATGGTTGTCGAAGATTCAGGCAACATGGAGTCATATCATACGTGCCCATATGTAGCAGTTAGGAAGGCAGGCTTTGGGTTCCCATCATCCAAGTTCAGTTCAGGTTGTCACTCATGTGCTATCCCTGGAAGCTCAGCAAGGACACAACCTCTTTAGGCCGCAATCTCCTCATTTGTAAGGTGGAAATCGTAACAGCGTCTATCTCTCAGGGTTATCGTGAGGATTAAATGGTTTATTACTTCTTAAGTATGAGCTGGTTTTATCTCAGAAATCTCCCTGTGAGAGTTGGTAATCCAATAAATATTCCAATAAACATTCTCAGCCTCAACCATGTGCTTAGGTTACAGAGAGGAATTCCACCCTCCCCTTAAGTTTACACGTTATAATATCTTGGTCAGGGTAGTATAAACCCCTTTCAGAGAGCCTAAGCAAAAATAAAAGTATATAATTTAAGGTGATTTATTGGAAGGGTTGATAAGTAAAAACAGCCAAGGTCTGGAAATTCAGAGGACTCAGAGCATATTATCTCTCTCTTTTTCTCTCTAGAACGTTCACTGTTTGATAACTTCTGTTCCATTCTGGAAGGCACCTGTAACATAGCAGTAGGGGGCTAAGTTTCTGGGATCTGCCCCTGCTAATCACCAGCTGGGTGACTTTGGACAGTTCTTCCATCTCTCCAAGCTCCCGTTTTCTCAGCATACCAAGAGAGACAATAATAAGAATGTGGGGAGTTGTGGGGAGGATTAAAGAAGCCCATCCAGTAAAGCGCTCGTAACAGTGCTGGGCTCAAATAAGTGCCGAATACACGGTAACTCTAGAATGCAGTGTGAATGTTGTGTCCTAGAGTTACGCAAGGCAGTGACCCCACCTACTTCCTCTTTCCAGGCCAATAATTACAGATTTAGGGTGTTCTGGGTCTTGGCTTGATGAGTGGAGGATTGTATCTTATTCAGAATCACCCATGCCTATGGTCTCTGGCCCCTGAAATCTCTGCACTGGAAGAAAGATGTCTTCAACAGCTTTGAGGAGGAATCTCTTCCAGCTTGGGTGAAATGAAAATGAATCCCCCACTGCATAGTGCCATGACATTTCCTGTCTAACTTCATTAACTGTCCCGCCACAACTTTAAAGGGGAGACATTCAGGGCCACTAATGCTTTACCTCTTCCTGTCCAGTTCTCTATAAGTTCTGTCCCTGCCCCTGGTTAAGGTAAGTCTTTGCACCTATTGAATTACATCCAAGCCCATGATCAATAAGAGAACTAGAGATGAAGGGATGGGTCATGCCATTGGATGTCTTACAGGGTTTAAAGTTCAGTGCAATACCATCAGTAAACAAACAACATTTCACTTAAATTGGTGTCAACTTTGGGTCTTTCCCTTCCCCCAGCCCTCAAGTGCACAGAATCAGACTAATTTTAATCTTTGATTCATGGGAACTCAAAGAACCTGTAACTACTAAACTACTAAACACAATGGGAAAGTTTAGTTAGGTGGTTGGCTATAAAATCGATATACAAAAGACAACTGTATTCTTGAGTCCTGTATACCAGCAAAAAGCATTTCCAAACATGGCATTAAGACACATTTGTAATAGCAAGAAAAAAATACAAGCTACCTAAGAATAAATCCAAGAAAAAATGTGCAAGACCTGTACCCAGAAAATTAAAATTTTACTGAAAAACATTAAAGATGACTTAAATAAATGGAAAAATATTTTATAATCAGGGATAAGAAAATCCAATATTTCAAAGATGTTAATTCTACCCTAAAATAGTGAAAAATTTAATACAATTCCAATAAAGATGCCAGCAGATTTCTGTGGGGACCTTGATATGCTGATTCTAAATTTTATGTGGTACACAAAAACACTATTAGAATAATAAATAAATTAAGCAAGTTGCAGGACATAAAATCAGTATATAAAAATTGGTTTGTTTCTATACACTAGCAATGAACCATCTGAAAATGAAATTAAGAAAACAATCCCCTTTATAATAGCAGCAAAAAGAATAGGAATAAATTTAACAAAAGAAGTGCAAAACTTGTATGCTAAAAACTACAAAACATTGTTGTAAGAAATTAAAGTGGACATATAATGTGGACTTAATATTATTAAGATGGCAATACTCTCCAAATTGATCTGCTAACTCAATGTAGTCACTATAAAATGCCAACTGGTGTTTTTGGAGAAATTGACAAGCTGATCCTCAAATTCATATGGAAATCCAATGGGCCCAGAATAGTCAAAAACAATCTTAAAAAAGAAGAACAAAGTTCGAGGACTCACACTTTCTGATTTTAAAACTTACTACAAAGGTACAGTAATCACGACAGTGTGATACTGGCATAATGATAGACATATAGATCAGTGGAAAAGAATTTCGAGTCCAGAAACAAACCCTCGCATCTACGATCAATTGATTTTTGACAAAGTTGCCAAAATAATTCAATGGAGAAAGAACAATCTTTTCCACAAAAGGTGTTGGGACAACTGGGTATCCACATGTAAAAGGATGAATTTGGATCCTTACCTCATACCATATACAAAAATTAACTCAAAATGAAACAAAGACCAAAATGCTATTATAATAAAACTCTTAGAAGAAAAGTTGGTGTAAATCTTCCTGACCTTGGATTAGGCCACAGTTTTCTCAGATATGACACCTAAGGCACAAACAACCAAAGCAAAAATAGATAAATTGGATTTCATGAAAATTTAAAACTTATATGCTTCAAAGGATACCATCAAGAAGTTAAACAACAACACACAGAATGGGAGACAATATTTGCAAATCACATATCCAATAAGGGACTTGTATCCAGAATATATATTAAAAAAAAAAACACAACACAATTCAACCATAAAAAGACAATTAACCCAATCTTAAAATGTACTAAGAATATGAGTAGACATTTCTTTGAAGAAGATATACAAATGACCAATAAGTACATGAAAAGATACTCAACATCGTTAGTCGTCAGGGAAATGTAAATCAAAACCACAAAGAGATAGCACTTCACATGCCCTAGAATGACTATAATCAAAAAGACAGAAAATACCCATTGTTGACAAGGATGTGGCAAGATTAAAACTCTCATACATTGCTGATGGGAATGCAAAATGGTGCCACTTCTGTGGAAAACAGTTTGGCAGTTCCTCAATATGTTAAACATAGAGTTTAACCACATCGTTGTTACGTGCCGCCGAGTTGACTGACTCAGTGACTCTATAGGACAGAGTAGAACTGCCCCCATGGCGCTGCCTGGGCTGTAATCTTTACAGGATAAGATTGCCAGATCTTTTCTCCCCCAAAGCGACTGGTGGGTTCGAACCGCCAACCTTTCGGTTAGCAGCCCAGTGCTTTAACCATTGGGAAACCAGTTTAACTATATGACACAGTAATTCCACTCCTACCTAGGTGGAATGTTTTCAAGAAAATTGAAAACATACATCCACACAAAAATTCGTACATTAGAGTTCCGGCAAAATGGCGCTCTAGGCAGAAGCACCACACCATCCCTCCACAGCAAAGATCCGAAAAACTAAGCCAAACAGAGAATACAACAATCCTGAAACCCTAAAACATCAAATGAAGAGATAAAGAACTCAGCCAAGCACCAAATGGAGTGAGAATACTGACAGAGAACGGAGAGCAAGGAGAGATTCATGCAGAGGTCCCCTACCAGCTAACGCAGCATGGATCCACCATCTTGGACTCCTATCGGAGACAAGCAGACGGGGGTACGAGAAAGCAGCCTCACGGAGCGTCCAGCGGGAGACAAAACAGCCGCTGAGCTCCACACATAACCATCTCCCCGCTGCATCCTGCCTACCTGCACCATGCGCTTGACATCACACCACCAAGCAGTGCAGGCA
>NW_004443937.1:14944230-14988321 GCF_000243295.1 Trichechus manatus latirostris
GTCTTGTAAAAAAAAAAAAAAAAATCCATAGCCGTCGAGTCAATTCCAACTCATAGCAACTCTATAGGACAAAAGTAGAACTGCCCCATAGAGTTTCCAAGACTGTAATCTTTATGAAAGCAGGCTGCCACATCTTTCTCCCAAGGAGCGGCTGGTAGGTTCAAACCACCAACCTTTCAGTTAGCAGCCAAGTGCTTAACCACTGTGCCACCAGGGATCCTTTACATATATGTATATACAATGGAATATTATTCAGCTATAAAAATATATGAAGTACTAACACATGCTATAACATGGATTAACTTTGATGACATTATGTCAAATGAAAGAAGCCAGGCACAAAGGGCTACGTATTATATGATTCCGTTTATATGAAATGTCCAGAATAGGAAAATCCACAGAAACAGAAAGTAGATCAGTGGTTGCCAGGGGCAATGGGGAGTGACTGCTAATGGGTATGGGATTTCTTTTGGGGATTAGGATAGTCTGGAAGTAGACAGTGGTGATAGTTGCACAACCCTGTGAATATACTAAAAACCCCTGAGTTATATATGATGAATGTGTAGGTAGAAAATTTAAACAGACCCACAATGGAAGAAGAGATGGAAGACGCCATCAAAAAAATGCCAACAACAAAAGTCCAAGACCCAAGGGCTTCTCTGGGGAATTCTACCAAACATTCAGAGAAGAGTTGACACCAGTTCTACTCAAACTCTTCAAAATCATAGAAGATGAAGGAATACTCCCTAACTCATTCTATGAAACCAGCATCACCTTCATACCAAAACCAGGCATGACATAAGAAAAAAGAAAATTACAGACCAGTATCCCTCATGAATATCCAAACCCATTGCCGTCGAGTCGATTCCAACTCATAGCAACCCTATAGGACAGAGTAGAACTGCCGCATAGGGCTTCCAAGGAGGAGCTGGTGGATTCGAACTGCTGACCTTTTGGTTAGCAGCCGTAGCTCTTAACCACTGCTTTATGAGGGCTCCCTCATGAATACAGATGCAATAATTTTCAACAAAATTCCAGCCAACAGAATTCAACAATGCATCAAAAAAAAAAAAATAATAACATATACCACGATCAAGTGGGATTCATACCAGGAATACAAGAGTGGTTCAACATTAGAAAATCAACCGCAGTAATTCACCATATAAATAAAACAAAGGAAAAGAACCACAACATCATATCAATTGATGCAGAAAAAGCATTTGATAAAATACAAAACCTTTCCTGATAAAAACTTTCAGCAAAATAGGAATAGAAGGAAAATTTCTCAACATAATTAAACATATATATGCAAAACTAACAGCCAACATTATTCTCAATGGAAAAAGTCTGAGAGCCTTCCCCTTCAGAACGGAATGAGACAAGGATACCCATTATCACCACTCTTATTCAATATCGTACTGGAAATCCTAGCTAGAGCAGTAAGTTAATAAAAAGAAATAAAAGATATTCAAATCAGAAAGGAAGAAGTAAAACTATCTTTATTCACAGATGACATGATCCCATACATCGAAAACCCTAAAGAGTCCACAAGAAAATTGCTGGATCTAATAGAAAAATTCAGCAAAGTGGCAAGGTACAAGATTAACACACAAAAATCAGTTGAGTTCCTTCACACTAACAAGGAATATTCCGAAAAGGAAATCAAGAAAACAAAACCATTTACAATAGCCCACAGAATGATGAAATACCTAGGAATTAATCTAACCAGGGACATAAAAGACTTATACAATGAAAAGTACATTTAATGGGAAAGAAACAGTCTCTTTAATAAATGGTGCTGGCAAAACTGGATATCCGCTTGCAGAAAAATGAAACAGGACCCATACCTCACACCATACACAAAAACTAACTCAAAATGGATCAAAGACCTAAATGTTAAACCTAAAACTATAAAGTTCCTGGAAGAAAACATAGGGAGAAAACTATGGGGCCTTTAAAAAAAAAATAATCTAACAAACATTAATACAAATGCATGAATAGCAGGAGACAAATTAGATAACTGGTACCTCATAAAATAAACACTTGTGCCTCATCAAAGGACTTCATCCAAAAAGTAAAAAGACAACCTACAGACTGAGGAAAAAATCTTTGGAAACGTCATATCTGATAAGGGTATAATCTCTAAAGTATACAGAAAACTTCAACAACTCAACCACAAAAAGACAAACAACCCAATTAAAAAAAAGGGCAAAGGACATGAACAGACACTTCACCAAAGAGGACAGCCAAGCAGCCAACAAACACATGAAAATATGTTCATGATTATTAGCCATTAGAAAGATACAAATCAAAACTACAATGAGATACCATCTCGCCCTGACTAAAATAGCACTGATTTTAAAAAGCAGATAACAAATGTTGGCGGGGATGTGAGGTGATTGGAACACTTATCCATTCCTGATGGGACTGTAAAATGGTACAACCACTACGGAAAGTCATATAGCACTTCCTCAAAAAAAACTAGAAATAGAAATACCTTATAATCCGGCAATCCCACTCCTAGGTATTATACCCTAGAGATCTAATAAAAGAGATGTGGACAGACATATGCACACTTATGTTTATTGCAGCATTATTCACAATAGCAAAAAAATGGAAATAGCCTATGTGCCCTTCAATGGATGAAGGGATGGCAAATGTAATACATACATAAAATGGAATACTGTGCAACCATAAAGAACAATGGTGAGTCCACAAAACATATAACATGGATGGATGTGGAGGACATAACGCTAAGTGAAATATGTCAATCACATAAGGACAAATATTGTATGATCCCACTTTTATAAGAAGACAAGAATAGATATATATACAGAAATCAATGTTCACTTGTGGTTACCAGGGGTGAGGGGGAGGGGGAATCACTCTCTAGATCATAGATACTTGTTATTTTTGGTGATGGAAAAAGTAGCACCGAATGTGGATGTAATGAGCACATCTTGACCAAAGTAAATGATCCCACTAAGAAGCACACAAGAGAAAAGGATGTGCTAAAGATTATGACACATATAATTTGGCAATAACACCAACAATAGCCAAAAAATTAGTGTACATATATGCCTATACATATGCATATAGGCATACACATTTATGGATAGGTACAGGTGTGTACATATGGGTGCACAGATAGAAGTATGTATATGTACGTGTACATACAGATATGTATGTACATACATATATATTCACAGAGGACACAGTTACAGATACTTCTCAGACATAACCAAACACCTTGCAAGAATGGTTTTCTGCGTTTGAAGGCTTAACACCTTAGTCTCATAGGAAAACTCAGTCAACTGGCATAAAAAAGTTCACAAAGTTCATGTTCCGCACCTAGTGAAATGAGTAGCCTCTGGGTCTTAAAAGCTTTCGACAGGCTGTCTGAGATACAACTATTGGTCTCTGCTTGTCAGAGGCGAAAGAGAAAGAAGGAAACCAAAGTCTCAGAGGAAAAACTAGTCTACAGGGCTGATAGCCTACATGAACCATGGCCTCATCTACCCTGAGACCAGAAGAACCAGATGGTGCCTGGCTATCACTACCGACTAGTCTGATCAGGACCACGACAGATGGAGTCTGATAAAATGGGAGAAAAATGCGGAACAGAACTCAAATTCTTAAAACGTCCAGACTTACTGGACCAATTGAGACCAGAGGACTCCCTGAGACTATCACTCTGAGATACTCTTTAAACCTTGAACCAAAACTATCCCCTGAGGTCACCTTTTAGCAAAATAACAGACTGGCACACAAAATAAAGCATATTACCGATGAGTACGGTGCTCTATTTAAAAACCATCCTAATGAGACCAAAAGGTCAACAATTACTCTAAAGCAAAGATGAGAAGACAAGGAACAGGGAAACTAGAGCACTGGAAACAGAACCACCAGAACATAATTAAAGAGAATGTTGACATATTTTTTTAAAATGTAACTAATGTCACTGAACAATTTGTATAGAAATTGTCAAGTGGGAACTTAATTTGCTGTGAAAACTTTCACCAAAAATACCATAAAATATTATTTAAAAAATGATGAATGAGAATTATGTCTCAAAATAGAAAAAGAATCAATAACCTATATATATGGAAGCCAAGAAGAACCGGGACATGCCTGAAGAAGAGGGTCAGGGTATAGAGATATCAGGGTATAGTCTAAAACTCTAATAATTAAGACAGGGATGCCTGGGTTTTGGATAAAATCTGATGATGGTGTTACCACATGAGCACGCATATTTTCATTTCGTGATGGGCCTCCATGAAAATACCGTTGGTGACATTCCATGAATGTTTGTGTATATCTCTACTCCAGCGACACACAAATTAATAAATCATCCTGTCAGTGAGGCTGTGTTGTTTCAGACCCATTCCCCAGGTCTTTAATTGGCTAAGCATACCTAGCTCTGAAGGAAATATAGACCAGAGCTGGCAAAAAGTTGTTTCTCAAAGTGTGGGCCATGGGCTCCCGCTTGGGACTCCCCAGAGTGCTGGGAAAAGAGGCAAATCCTGGTCCCCGTGCCAGACCTCCTGCATCAGAAATTCGGAGGATAGGGCTGCAAACCCCAGGGTTTGCTAGGTGAAGTGTAAGAACCACCACCATGAAGGTTATGATGATGGACCACTGGACTGGTCAGATTTACCCTGTATATTCCAGAATTTGAACTCTTTGGAGGATAGTTCAAATAAGAGTGTAGCTTGCCTGGATTTTTCTAAGGTGCGAAGAGTTGGGATATGTCTCTCTCCAGCATGTTGAGGACCTCAAAGATTTGTTGTTGTTGTTAGTTGCCATAGAGTTGGCTCCAACTCATGATGATCCCATGCACAACAGAATGAAATGTGGCCTGACCCTGCACCACCTTCATGATCCTTGGTATACTTAAGTTCATTATTGTGGCCACTGCGTATTTTGAGTGCCTTCCAACCTAGTGCGCTCACCTTCCAGCACTATATCATAAAATGTTCTGTTGTGATCCATAGGGTCTTCAGTGGCTAATTTTCAGATGTAGGTCACCAGGCCTTTCCTCCTAGTCTTAGTCTGGAAGCTCGTTTGAAACCTGTCCACCATGGGTGAACCTTGCTGGTATTTGAAATACTGGGTGGCAGAGCTTCCAGCATCATAGCAGCATGCAAGCCACCACAGTACAACTAACAGACATTGAAGACAAACTGCCTTATAGACATTGACAGCCATCAGACAAGACATTTGGTTCAAAGCAGGGACGGGATTTTGTGAAAAGTAACTTTTTATAGTCATAATTCCCACATCCAAAATTCCCTTGGCCAAAATTGTCATGGGCTCTGATGATGTCACAGAAATTTCCTGCATCATCTAATTCTGCACATTACCCTGGGGAAAGCCAGGATGCCAAACCTCTGATCTTTGGCTGATTTTTTAAGGTACTTTTCATTGAGTTTTTAATATTGTAAATACAAGATTTCAAGGGCTAAGTATTCTTTTGCAGATTTACTCCAACCATATTAGCTTTGAAAACACAAGAAAAATTTTCAAATGAACAATCAGAATCATTACAAATGCAATGCCTGCTTTGCATGAAATTACTTAAAAATCACATGGAAAAACTTCAAACCACCCTTGAAGATGAATGCCTAGAGTGTTTGTACGATGCCAAGTCCCAGGTTCAAGCTTTTCTTAAGTGTATTCTTATTTTATTATTGACAACTCCCGTCACTTTATGTACAACAAGATATCCTTTCGCCTAATTAAAAATTATTTAAATATGTCTAAAACCATAACATTCTTGGAAGAAAATATTGGAGCAAAACTTTGGGACCTAATTTTTTTCAGTGATAGATTATCAAACACAACAACTAATATACAAGCAACAGAAAACAAAATAGGTAACTGGGACTTCATAAAAGTTAAATACTTAAGTTCATCCAAAGACTTTATCAAAAGAGTAAGGAAACAACCTAGAGGCTGGAAAAAAATCTTTGGGAATGATATAACTAATAAGGGTCTGTGATGGTTCAGAGTGTATGTCAACTTGGCTGGGCCATGATTCTCAGTGTTTTAACGTGATCACGCCCATGATTGAATATACTGTGAGTAGCCAATCAGATGAAAGAGAGTCTCCTTGGGGGTGTGGTCTGCCTCTGAATATAAGCAGACGTTCTGGCTTTTTGCTCACTCTAGATCCTGCAGCTGCCTTCTGTCTTGTCTCTGGTTCTTGGGACTTGAGCTGTCAGCTTATCTGCTGAACTTGGGACTTGTCGATCTTCACAGCCTGTGAGTGGAGCCCTGCTCTCTGACCTGCCCATCTTGGGTTCGCCAGCCCCTGCAGCTACGTGAATCAGGAGAAACCTTGCGGTCTTGCCTGCCAATCCTGGAATTTGTCAACCTTCACAGCCTGTGAGTGGGAGCTCTGCTTTCCGACCTGCCAATCTTTGGTTCACCAGCTTCTGCAGCTGCGTAACTTGGGAGAGGCCTCTACACTGATCCACAGACTTAGGATGTTCTAGCCTTTGCAATCGCGTGAGCTGTTGCCTTGATATAAATCTCTCTATATATATATATTTATATGCTTTACTGGTTTTGCTTCTCTACAGAACCCGGCCTAAGACAGGGTCTAATATGTAAAATATATGGAAAACTTCTACATCTTGACAACAAAAAGACAAATGACCCAATCAAAAACTGGGCAAAGAATATGAGCAGACACTTCACCAAAGAGGGTATTCAAATGGCCAATATGCACATGAAAAGATGCTCAACATCATTAGCCATCAGACAAATCTAAATCAGAGCCACAATGAGATACCTGCTGGCATGGTGGTTGAGCGCTCAGCTGCTAACAGAAAGGTCAGTGGTTCTAACCCACCAGCCACTCTGTGGGAGAAAGGTGTAACATTCTGCTTCTGTACAGATTACAGCCTTGGAAATCCCCTGGGGATTTTGACTCAATGGCAATGGGTTTAGGATGGCCAAGATGAAGAAACGGAAAATAACAAGCGTTTGAGGGAATGTGGAGAAACTGGAATCCTCATTCATTGATGGTGGGAATGCAAAATGGTACAGCCATTGTGGAGAAGTCTGGTGGTTCCTCAAAAAGCTATAGGTAAAGCTGCCACGTGACCCAGCAATTCCACTCCTAGGTGTATACCAGGGGAGGATCAACAAGTAAGAAAGTTACACATGGGCTTACTGTGTTTACGTACTAATGTGTAGTGAACAATTTCACATCAAACATGTGGTGAAAAACTGATGAAATTGTTCACTACAGATTAGTAAATACACACAAGTAAGCCTGTGAATACCTTGCTTATTGGATAATCCGGCCCTAGTATATACCCTAGTGATCTAATAGAAGTGACACAAACAGACATATCTACACCTATGTTCATTGCAGCACTATTCACAACAGCAAGAAGATGGAAACAACCTATGTGCCCATCAATGGATGAATGGATAAGTAAAATGTGGTGCATACATACAATGGAATACTACTCAGCGATAAAGACAAATGAGTTCCCAAAACATCTTGGAACATGGATGAATCTGGAGGACATTATATTGAGTGAAATAAGTCAATCACAAGAAAACAAATATTGTATGTTCTCACTTTTATGAAATATCAACAAGTAAATATACAGAAACTAATATTCATTAGTGGTTATGGGTGGGAGAGAGGGGGATTCACTCTCTAGATAGTAGACACTTGTTACTTTTGGTGATGGGAAAGGTATCACCGAATGAGGATGAAGTGTGCACAGCTTGACCAAAGTAAATGATGTCACTAAAAAGTACACAAGAAAAAGGGCCTGTTGGTAACTGCAATGGCATATATAATTTTGAAACAGCAAAAACAACCAAAAAAATATATGTGTGGGTATACATGTATGTATGTAGGCATATACATGTATAGGTATGTATACATGTGAGACTGTATAGTATATGCATGTATATATATATATATATATATGCATCTATGTGATTGTATACACATATATTCATAGGACATGATGGCATTCAAAGGACATGACAGCACAATTATGGATACTTCTTAGACCTAACCAAACACCTCGTAGGATTGGATTTCTGGATTTGAAGAATTAGGACTATAGTCTCATGGGACATCTCGGTCAATTGGCATAATGTAATTCCTAAAAGTGTGTTTGGAGCCCTGGTGGTGCAGTGGTTAAGTGTTCAGCTGCTAACCAAAAGGTCAACAGTTCAAATCCACCAGCTGCTCCTTGAAACCCTATAGGGAAGTTCTACTCTGTCCTATAGGATCACTATGAGTTGGAATCCACTCAACGGCAATGGGGTTTTTTTTTTAAGTTATGTTCTACATCCTATTTGGTGAGTCGTGTCTAGGGTCTTAAAAGCTCACAAGCAGCCATCTCAGATACAACTGTTGGTGTCTACTCATCTGGAGCAAAAGAGAAAGAAACTAAAGACTCAAAGAAGAAACTAGTCTACAGGACAGTAGTCTGCATGAACCAAGTCCTCATCTCCCCTGAACCCAGAGACCAGAAGAACTAGATGGTGCCCGGCTACCACTACCAACCAACCATTCTAATCAGGGCCACAATAGATGGACCCTGATAGAATGGGAGAATAATGTGAAACAGAACCTCAAATTCCTAAAAAAAAAAAAACAGACCTACTCTACTGGTTGAGACTGGAGGACTCCCTGAGACTATCGCCCTGTGATACTCTTCAAATCTTAAACTGAAACTAATCCCTGAGATCACCTTGTAGCTAAATAAGAAATTGGCTCAAAAAATAATAAATATCACCTGTAAGTGCTGTGCTACTTTAAAAAATCACCTATATGAGACCAAACGGTCAACAACTATTGTAAAACAAAGATGAGACTGCAAGGGGGCAGGGAAACTAGATTAATGGCAACAAAACCACCAGAATGGAAATGAGAAGTTTCATGCGTTGTGAAGAACGTAACAAATATCATTGAATAACTTGTGTGGAAATTGTTGAACGGGAGCCTAAACTGCCATGTAAACCTTTACACAAAACACAATAAAATATTATTTAGAAATTATTTATAGCACACTAATGAGGGCGAACAAGTTTTATCAGTGAAAGATTCTTCAGCTGAGAGTCTCCAGGGAGTTAAAAACCCAAGAGTTGCTCTATGTAGCAATGATTTTGCTGTGTATCAATGTTCAATTGTGCCAAAGCCCATTCTAAGCTTGCTGAATTTTTTTTTGCATCGAAGGATAAAAAACCATTTGTAGTTCAGCCAATCCTGACTCATGGTGACCCCAGGTGTGTCAGAGTAGAACTGTGCTCCACAGAGTTTTCAATGGCTGATTCTTCAGAAGTAGATCTCCAAGCCTATCTTTTGAGGTGCCTCTGCGCGGACTCAAACCTCCAACCTTTTGGTTAGCACCTGAGCACATTAACTGTTTACACCACCTACGGATTTTGCATTGAAGAATAGTGTCTGTGTTTTAATATATTGCCATATTATTTTTTCAGCTTCTGATTTTGTTTATGTAGGCATTCTTTTATTGACAAGAAGGAGGAGGCAATTAACGACGTTTGGCACCTGTACACAGCACTTTACATTTTCAGAGTTGTGTGAAGACAGAAGAAGGAGTCAATTTTCCTTTGAGAACACTTTATACATATTAAGCAAGTGACTTGTAGGCTGTTTTGCTCTGATCTGGAGGAGCAGGAATTTTTTTATACGGAATTCAAGATCCTTTTCTCTTTTTTTTCCTTCCTAAACTTAAACCCCTGGTTCTTACTGTCCTCACTTTATAAACGAGAAAGCTGTGGTTCAGAGACAGTAAGTAACTTACCCAAGACCAGACAGCTAATATGTGAAGGAGGCAACCCCTCCATCTGGTTCCAGAGCCTGTGCTCTTAACTGCCAGGATTCATTAGCATTTGCTCATTCCCTCCTTCACTGCTTCATTCATCATGGCACAGTGGGCTCCAAACTGGGGCGCACCACCCCGGAGGTTGTGCAAGATGATCCACTGTGCAGAGAAAGAGCACACAAGAACGTGTCTTTACATTTATTCATCTCTTTGATATTTCGATTTTTGTGCACTTGTGTGTGTGTATTAGCGCACATATATAATTTATAACTGAATAAATTGTGAAAACGGGATCCGTGCTCAATTTTTTTTTACTGATAAGGGTATGCTATCAAAACAGTCTGGACACTGTTGGTTAAAAGAAGCTTTGCTTTCTGTAAAAGGAGGGGAGAAGTGACAGTGATGGTACCCTTTACACAGGTTGTTTTGAGATCCAGTGAGCCCTGCAGGGAGGCACACAGCACAGGGCCTGGCGTGGGGAGCCTCGTTTGGGGCTGGTGCCTGCTGTTGTTCTCTCCCTTGCTCACTCGCTTCCCAGTCATTTGCTTCCTCCAGTGCGATGGATCGCTTTTATATGGACTTTCTCGCCACGGTCTTGTAACTCCCATCAAGTGACTGGGTGGGACTATGCAAATAAGGTGCTTGTGACCCACCAAGGGGATTGGACAGTTTGCAAAGAATACAAATAAGTTGCATGGCACCCTTGTTGGGGTGGGAACATGCAAATAAGGTATATGGAACCCTAATGAGGGGATTGGTCAGCTTTGCCATCTCACTAGGCTTCAAATGAACCATCTCAGAAGTGGAAAGGGGTGCCTCACTACTACAAAGAAGAAGAGACAGTAGTGGAGCGCATCCTTTGTACCTGAGGTCCCTGCGCTGAGAACCTCCTAGACCCAGGAGACAGAAGGAAAGAGCTGTAACATCAGAGACAGCACAAGACGTCAAGAAGCAGTAGCAAAGAAACAGCGGCACCAGGAGAGTGACGCAAAACAGTACAGTGCGCTTCCTGGCCCATGGAGCAAAGTGGTTACAGTGGGTGTGCCAACCCACAGAGCGAGAGAGCTGAGTGCCTTCAGGCTGAGGCTTACTGGCAGAGTAGGGTGCCTCTGGACACTTACTGGCGGAGCTAAAGTGCTTTATAACACTTGATAGAACAGGGCAGAGGCCAGGCTGAGGGGCCAAGGGGCTGGGAGGCCAGAGAGAGGCCTGTCTGCGGGCATGGCTGAGAAGAGGCGGTCCTGATTGAAGAACGGTATCCTGAGTCATTTCTGATCCTGTTACTTCCCTAATAAACCTCTTAACTGTGAGTATTGTTGGTGAGTTCTGTGTGGCCATTGCAACAAATTATCGAACCCAGCATGGAAGTAGAGAGTGCCGTGGGAGGAATGGCTGGTGTCAGGATTGGTAAAAAGGTTGGAGGGTGGAGGCATGTCTGACCTCTGCCTCATAGGAATCAGCTTTGGGCTGTTGATGCTGATAATGATTCTCCTCCCACCTTGTGAAGTCAGATGAGGAGGTCTGATGCTGCCGCCACATCATTTTTCATCCCTTCATGCCTATGTTTCTTCAGAAACATCTACCAAGCTCCTACTAGGATCCAGGGTCACAGCCAGTCTCGAAGGACCCAGAGGACACTCAGTCTTGGGTCCCAGCTCTGTGGAAGCCCACTATCCAGGAAAGGTGATAGACTGGGGAAGAGACAGTGGCCTGTGGAGGGAAGGCAGTGCCTTCAATAGGCCCTAACGGGGATGGTATGGTCCACTGGGAGATTTCAGGGAGGCTTCTTGGAGGAGGTGGCCTCTGAGTAGACCCTTTGCAGATGATCAGTTTCAAGTGAAGCAGCGGGAACATGCCAGCTGTGAGTCAAGCCAGCTGTGTGCCATATATTGAGCACTGTTTTAGCCATTGGGGCATAGTAGTAGACCAGATAGACAAAAATCTCCGGCCTCATAGAGCTGACAGTCTCTGGGGGATATACTCAACGAGATGAATAAGCAAAATATAGGGCAGGTTAGAAGGTGATAAGCTAAGAAGAGAAATAGGTGAATAGGAAGTGCTGGAGGTCATGGAACCAGGGGAGGCCTCACAGAGAAGGCAGCATTCTAAGGGAGGTCAGGAAGCAGGCATTTGGAAGTGAGCATTCCAGGAGGAGAGAACAGCACATTCCAATGCCCTGAGGTGGAACATGCATGTGCTCAGGATACAAGAAGGAGGCTGGTTGGCCTGGGACAGGGTGAGCCCCGGAAGGTAGAAGGAGAGAGAGAAGTGAGGACTGAGCCAGATGGTGCATGGCTGTAGACCATCGTGCGGGCTCTGTCTCTGCCTCTGAAGGAGGTGGGAGCCATGGAGGGTGTTGGGCAGAGGAGGGACAGAGTCTGACTTGGGATTAACTGCACACCCTCTGGCTGCGTGTAGAGGATGGATGTAGGAAGGTGAGGGGCACACAGGAGGACCGACTAGGAGGCTGTGGCGATAATCCGGCTGAAGAGGCTGCAGGCAGAGGCCGGATGTAGCTGCGCAGTGGGGTAAGGGCAGCCCCCACCCCCTTCTTGGTGAGGCTCCTCCGGCTCGGGCCCTCCCGCTCCTCTTGCTCCTCTTCCCTGCACCCCAGCCCAGGCAGCATTAGCTCAGAAAGCCCTGCCAGCTCCCACCCCGGGAAGGCCCAGGCTAGCGGAAAGAGCCGTTCAGAGACCGCCAACCCTACAATTAGGATAAGATGGATTCTTCTCCCTGTCAGGGCGCCGGCGATACCGAGCCTGTTATTACAAAGAAGGCCTAATTACAGCGTCTCGGCCTCGCTCAGTGCAGGAGGAACACCGGCCGCCTGCAAACCCGCGCTAATTGTTCCCTCCGCCCTCCCTCTGTCAGAAGCATTCAATCTGCCCGAAATAATTACACATCTTCTCCCCCAAGGGCTTGGAGACAGGCTCTGCTCTTTTCCCGGGACTGGGAACCCAGCTCCCTGGCTCGGAAATCGCCAGCAGGCAGCGTGGACATGCAGGTCGAGGCAGCAGCCCTGGACCAGACCCATCCCTGTGTTGCTCCAGCTCCCGGGTCCCAATGCAGTCTGTCCCATCACTGCCCAACGAGCCAGGAGCGTCCTCCTTCCCTACTGTCCCGGCTCCATGATTGAACATCCCCTAATGCTTAGCACAAACTTTATGTTTCCTCATGGGTTAAATGGTCATATCAGACCGATTGTATTGGGAGCAGGGGTTATCCAAGGTAGGCAGAGCATTTAACCCAGTGCTGGCACAGAGTGGGCACTAATATCTGTGCTTATGCCACACTGAGTCTCTTTCTAGAGGTGAAGGAAGCTTCCTGTGTTGAGTACCTCCTATGAGCCTGGCATACAATGTTCAGTAAACATCTCCTAGATGAATGATCATCTCTTAACCACATCTCACAGCCAACCTGGGAAGGGCAAGGTTATTGTTCCTGTTGTACAGAAGAGAAAACTGAGACCCAGAAAGGGCAAGCAGTTCTCCCAAGGACAGTCTCATGGTAGAGGGTGCACGCGTGTACATGTGTGAATGTGTGTGTGCATGCGCATGTCTTGGTGTGTGTATGCATGTGTATATGTGTGTGCATGTGTGCGTTTGCATGTAAGCATGTAGTCACTGGGTTGCTGGGCAGCAGAGTGACCTTTGCAGAAATAAGACTTCAGGACCAGTATCCTGCTCTATGACTCTGAGCAAGTTCCACCTCCTCTTTGGAACTTGGTTGCCCCACCCATCTTAGAGCTTCCCAACAGATGGCATTGACTAGGACCAGAATTTTAAGTAACATGGAGATACATGATGAGGAAGGTGCTTCTTCCAATGGCTGCACAGGAAAAGTCTCCGCATGGGGCTTGCCTACCACCTTATTCACCGAGACAGCAGACTTCACTCTCGGCATCCTGAGACAGATACGCGTTGCTAGCGTTCCCCACCACTGCTTACAAGTCATTGAGTTTATTGTCACCATAATCTTTCATTTATGGTGTGTGATGCTGGCTTTTTTTTTTTTTTTTTAAGGTAGTCTATCATGTTTCCATCTGTTTAAGTGAGAAAAGGTGAATCTGCTTAAAGAAAGGTAAGTCAGTCCAAGGACAAGTGTTCCAGTGATAGGACAAAAATGGAGAGGGACCATGAAGCTCTAGTAAAAACTCAGATTCCAAGTGACATGGGTAGCTCTGACACTCTGCAGTCCCTTCAGCTGAAACCAGTCCCAGCCAGTCTCTGCCATAAAATCACTACAATCCCTTACTTGCCTACAGCCTCAGCTTCCTTATCTGGACAGGGGATAGGGCTGGCCATGGGAGCTCCCTGGCTCCCAGGATGAGGTGGCTCTGGAAGCGGGTCCTTTGCCGAGTGCCACGCTAAGTGAGACGTCAGTGATCAGTGGCTATGTCTAGGCTGATGAGCTAATGAGGGGGCAGCTGACAAATCTGAGACCTGACATGTCTATTCCAGGAAGAGCAACATCTGGTTGCGAGCCCCGACCTCTCCTTCGCGCCGTCCACCCGGCCCAGCGCTCACCGGGAATGCCTGTGCTGACGGATTGCCTTTCTGATATCTTTATTATTGCTTTGAAAAGACGCCATGGGGGCCCTAACCAACCATCCTTTCCTGGAGAAACGCTCCCCCCAGGCGTTCCAATGTCAGCCAGGTTAAGGATGTGACACCACAGGCAGTTCCTGGCCAGAAGTTCCCCTGTCACTTGGACATGTCCATAAATAACACCCAGCCCCTCGGAGAACGCCAGTGCAGATGCTCGCACGAGGCACTGCCATTTCCACAGGTCCTGCCAGAGCTCAGTGCCTTCAACAAGTTTCGGGAAATAAGGATTTCAGGGGGAAAAAATCAGTAAGTAAATTCAAGTTCTACAGGTTATACACATACTCTAAGGCCGAAGGTTGAATTTGACACTCTCCCGTTTTTCCAAAGATGCCTCGAGAGAGTATGTGTGTGATCTGTCATTCACTCATTCATTCACTAATTCATTCATTCCAAAACCTATATTGGTCCACAGTATAAATGACTCATGTTCAAGAAATAAATGGCATTAAAACAAGAGGAGGGGCATGCTATAAATTAAAAGCTACTTACATACACGCACCCCCAGTTGCCATTAAGTCAATTCCAACTTACCGCGATCCTGTGTGTGTCAAAGTAGAACTGTGCTCCAAAGGGTTTTCAATGACTGATTTTTCTAAGGAAATTGCCAGGCCTTTCCTCAGAAGTAACTGCGGGTGGACTTGAATTTCCAACCATTTGCACTGCAATATGTGGGTCTTATATGGATCCTGATTCAAATAAATTAGTTATGATAAGACACCCTTGAGAGGAGCAGGGACAACAAAATACAGTCTAAGTTAGAAGATATTAAGGATATTATTGTTCATTTTTTAAAACAGGATGATGGTTTTGTGGTTCCTTATTTTAATTCTTATCTGGAATTTCTTTTAAAACATTCCACGACCACCACCACCACCTGTGCCCCCTGCCCACCACCCACACACACAAACAGTGTCTTTGGGATAAAACAAGAGGAGCAGAATTTGATAATGGCCAAGCTGAGTGGGTGAGAGGTGCAGGAGGGTTCCCTATTGTCTAGTAATCATGCCATGCTCTCAAATTCTGAGTATTTTTTAAATGGCTATGATTTTTTAAAGTTAAAATAAATGCTGGCTCCTGCAATGTAGGCTGTCAGCTAAGTCTTAGGGGCACAGACGTTTCCAACAGTTCCCTGTGCTCCACGTGTTTTTCATCTGGGGGACACCAATAAGAGTCAGAGGTGCAGACTGGCCACTGTGGGGGGCAGGGGAAGCCTTGGGAGAACAGGAATTTGGGGCTGGGCTGTGGATGGAACTACCCATGTGTTGTGTTTGACCAGCACGGCTATTTCCAGTATGTTGAGCTGTTATTTTTAAATGGCTAATTTTCCCACATTCTCACAACCTGCCTGCTTTCTTCACAGAGGTTCAGTCACTTTCTCTGCTAGGAAGCTACGGAACCCAGATGCAGAGCCCCTAACAGCCCCACCAGTCCCTTCCAGCAGCTTGACCCTCCACTTCAGGCAGCCAGAGGAGAGTTTTAAGCTGAGGTGTGTCCCGGTGCGTGCACACAGAGCCAGGAATTGGGCTGCAACTTGGGCTCCAGTTCATCTTTTCCATCCCCCAAAGACACGTGTTTGGAGGGCAAGGGGGTGGAGAGTACACACACACACACACACCTCCCTGAGTCCACACCAGGGAAATTTGCCAAGACCCTACACCATGGGCAGCACTGACAGCGGGCACAGCGCCTCCCACTCACTGCTGATGAGGTGGGGCCGGGCGGCAGTTCTGCACGCTGACGCCTGTGAACTCAGGTGGCCCCTGTGGGAAATGGGGCCGTGAGTGTCCACCTCACCCACTGTGTATGCAAACAAAATACAGTAAGCACTTATTGGAGGAGCCGGGGTGGTACAAGCAGTTTGCAATCGACTGCTAACCAAAAAGTTGGCAGTTCCAACCGCCCAGCAGCTCTGTGGAAGAAAGGCCAGGCAATCTATTTCCATAAAGATTACAGCCAAGAAAATCCTATGGAGCAGCTCTATTCTGTAACACATCAAAAGGGGGCTGACTTGCTGCAGCTAACAATAATAACAACAGATGCTGATTATCACTCCCCCAATCCCATTGCAGGTACTCATCCCCACAACACTCCGAGCTAGGTAATTTCATCTCCTCCTGGCAGGTGAGGAACTGTCTCGGAGTCACAGGGCCCATGGAAGGGATGGTTGTGGGATGCAGACCGGCTACTTGGTGTCTTAGTCTCGAGTCATCAGGCTGTCACACTCCTACAGGATGACAGCAGGAGGTGGCTGCAGCAGGTCAGAATTTCAGATGAATATTTCATATTGATAACAGAACACATAATATAATACATTATAATACATAATTGTTATATACAATTGATTAATCATATAACTGTATATTATAATCATCTACCAAAAAAAAAAAAAAAAACAAAGCTACTGCTGTCAAGTTGATTCCAACTCATAACGACCCTGTAGATCAGAGTAGAACTGCCCCATAGAGATTCCAAGGCCATAAATCTTTACGGAAACAGACTGCCACATCTTTCTCCTGCAGAGCAGCTGGTGAGTTCGAACCGCAGACCTTTCAGTTGGTTAGCAGCTGTCTTGGTTATCTAGGGCCACTATAACAGAAACACTACAAGTGGATGGCTTCAACAAACAGAAGTTTATTCTCTCACAGTGTAGCAGGCTAGAAGTCCAAATTCAGGGCATCAGCTCCAGGGAAAGGCTTTCTCTCTCTCTCAGCTCTGCAGCAAAAGTCCTTGTTCTCAATCTTCCCCTGGACTAGGAGCTTCTCAGCGCAGGGACCCTGGGTCCAAAGGACACACTCTGCTCCTGGCACCACTTTCTTGGTGGCATGAGGTCCTCCTATCTCTCTGCCCGCTTCTCTCTTTTGTATCTCAAAAGAGACTGACTTAAAACACAACCTAATCTTTTAGATTGAGTCCTGCCTCATTAACATGACTACCTCTAATCTTGCCTCATTAACATAATAGAGGTAGGGTTTACAACTTGCAGGAAAATCACATCAGATCACAAAATGGTGGACAACCACACAATACCGGAAATTATGGCCTAGCCAAGCTAACACACATTTTTGGGGGACACAATTCAATCAATGACAGTAGCAAAGTGCTTAACCACTGCACTGCCAGAGCTCCTTTTATAATCACCTACATGATATTAAATAGCATACTACATTACGCACACTGTATTATACAATGTTATACATAATAAATATAATGTAATATATTTTATATAATTTTATGATAGAATAAATATGATAGACAATGTAGTACACATATATTATTATAGTAGTATGATATTTTTGTATATTTTCCAGTTCCTAGAGAAGGACATCATGCTTGGTAAAATAGAGGGTCAGTGAAAAAGAGGAAGACCCTCAACGAGATGGACTGACAACAATGGGCTCAAACATAGCAACAATTGCGAGGATGGCACAGGGCTGGGCAGTGTTTTGTATTGTTGTACATAGGGTCACTATGAGTCGGGACCAATTCAACGGCACCTAACAACAACAAACATATTTGTATGAAATAACCTTAAGGGGATATATGTCATTGTTTTAAATTGCAGCAGCGCCCTCCAGCACTCTCTCTCCCTCCCTGTTTTATTTCTAACAGCTGGTATTATATAGGATATCAAATGATAGTATATAATCGAGTTATTTATCCTGTTTATCCAGGGTGGCAGGAAATGTAGTCAGTTTTTTCTTACTCCTAGCATGTAATAGGCCCTTGTCTTAGGCTAGGTTCTTTAGAGAAACAAAACCAGTGAAGAATATATATAGAGAGAGAGAGAGAGAGCTTTATATCACAAAAATGGCTCACACAGTTGTAGATGCTGCAAAGTCCCTAGTCCACGGTCAGGATGGAGGCTTCTCCTGACTCACGTAGCTGCAGGGACTGGCAAAGCCAAGATCGGCAAGTCAGACAACTGGCCTCTGGATCACAGGCTGCAGAGGCTGAAGAATCCCAAGATCAGCAGGTAAGCTTCTAGCTCAAGTCCCAAGAACCAGAGGTCAGATGAACACAAGCCAGCTGCAGGATCTAGAATGAGCAAAAGCCAGTGAGATTTGCCAGAAAGTCCACCTATATTGGATGCAGGCTGCACCCCCAAGGAGACTCCCTTTCAACTGATTGGCTGCTCATTGCAGATCTCATCATGGAGGTGATCACATTATATTAGATGTCATTATGGAGGTGATTCCATCATTACATAGCTGCCAGGCTACATCATAACTCCCAAACCACTGAGAATCATGGCCCAGCCAAGTTGATACGCAATCTTAATCATCACAGCCCTCAACAGAGCTTCACTGGAATATTAAACAACACCTGGTCCAAATGCCCATCCTTGCTTTTGTGCCCACATCTAGATTGACTCCTCGCGGGGAAGCTTTTGTACAGGTGCTCTGAGATCATGAATATTCATTCAGTCAGTCAGTCCCTCGCTCATTCATTCATTTAACCGTTCACTCCACAAATATCCATTAGCATGCTGGGGACTCGGTGTGAAGGAGATACAGGTCCCTGGTCTTGGGGAGCTTACTTTTATAAAGGGAGAGGCAAACCAGAAACAAACAAATAATTTAAATAATTGCAGATGGGGATTAGAGAAATAAAGAGGAAAATGGAGATTGTTGTGATGGAGAATGAGGGGAGAACTGCTGTAGACTGGATGGTGAGGAAGGCGTCTCTGAGGAGGTGACATTTCAGGCAAGACTATGAAGAACTTGGGAAGCATAGCCTAGGCAGAGGGAGGAACAGGTGAAAAGGCCCTGAGGCAGGAACAAGCCCACCTTGTGCAAGGACCAGAGAGGGCCAATGTGTCTGGAGCTGAGCTCAGAAAGGTAGGAGGAGCCAAGTCCTGCAGAGCTGGACCAGCCATGGGCATCACCTGAACCTCAGTGGGAGATTTTCAGGATCAGAGAAGTTGAGGCTGAAGCAAGGAGGTTACTGGCCTGCAAGAGCAGCAACCAGTATCCTAGTTCTGTGAAATTTCCTTCTCTACATTGGGCCTCAGTTTCTACAGCTCTGGTTTCAACTGTAAGGGTACACAAATGGCATTTCTACTCTTGAGGGGCAGCCTGAGGGACTTTCTATCCAAATCAGATGGAATTGTTTCTACTAGGCAAGCATAGGATCTCATAGGCCACTAAGGAAATCTAGCTCCCTGCTTCTCATAACCCCATTCAATGCCCAAATTCCCTTCTCCACACTTCCTCCAGAACACCCAGGTCTGGCTTCCCCACCTGCCATGGCAGAACTCTCCTGGGTTACCCACCCTGGACAGCCCCAGTAGAGTGGACCTCTTGCTCACACTCAGTTGGAAGCCACTCCTTGTGATTCCCCTGCCCCGCCTCCTGGATCCTGGCTCTATCCTATGGTTCCACATACCCAGTGCTGCCCCTGCCCCACATTAACTCATATCGATTAGCCTATGTGAAGTGTCAGTTCAAACAGCTAATTTTGCATGTGGCTGCATTAACAGAGATCTGGGAACAAGGAACGTGACATTCTTCACTGTTCTGTGCTATTCATACCTTCTTAATCTGTGTTCTCTAGAGGAGCAAGACCAGTGAAGTGTATATGGATATATAGAGAGAAATTTACTTCAAGTAAATGGCTCACACAATCGTGAGGAAATGGCTCACGCAATTGTGGCAGCTGGCAAGTCCCGAATCCGTGGATCAGACAGCAAGCTGAAGCTTCTGCTGGTTCACAGAGTTGCAGGGGCTGACAAATCCAAAATCTGCAGGTCAAGTGGCAGGCTGAAAGCTTCTTTCATCCCAAGAAATGGAGGTCAAGCAACCAGAAGACTGCAGGATCAAAAGAGATAAAGTTTTGCCAGAATATCCATTAATACACTAGAGGCAGGCCCACCCCCAAGGAAACTCACCTTTCAACTAATTGGCTGCTTACATCAGATCACAAAATGGAAAATAATTACCTAGCGTTTGCCAAACAACTGAGAATAATAGCCTAGCCAAGTCGACACATAGCATTAACAAGCACATTCTACCCCTTATCAACTTGGCACCTATACACATCTTCTTAAACTATACATAATCTCTAAATAAAGACAATTATAAAGCCATACTTGTACCTCATGTGATACAAGTAACGATGTGTGCAACCAAAGATGCACTAGCCCCTTTTATATCTTGCATTTTATAAGTAACAGGATAAGGGAGGGAAGAAAGAAAACAAAGATATGATATATATGTGTGTATATACATGCACACACACACAAAAAACTCATAATGATTAAAGTCCTTGTTTCTGTAACTGGTCACATGGTCATAGCTGGTATTTAGATCTACCTTCTTCCATGACCCATTCCATATTCCCTTCGCCCTCAGCAAGCAGCTCAGCTGGTCGTGGCTCTTTACCTGGTGGGGTGACCCAAACCTTCATTCCTGAAGGTCTAAGCTATTAGTAGTTAGGTTGGAATTGGGTTGCTGTAGTTTTCCACTGACTTTAATTACAGGACATGGTAATAGTACTAAGAGACGCCCTAAAGGATCTCCTGTATTCCAGACATACTCATTCTGTAACATCAATCTGATTTCCTTTGGTAATCAGGATCAATCACATCAGCCAATATGGTAACTCCTGTCATTGCCTGTTGATCCAGAGGCATGAGGAGGCCAAAATGGCAAAGTGGCGCTCTTAACTTCCAGTTCAGTGGAATCAGTGTTGTGTCTCCAGGTGGGAGCATTCCTCCCTTTGGAACTAAGACCTCTAGACCCGCAGAGCACAGGGTTGCAGGAACAAGAAGAAAAAATTTTGCAAGTGGCCCCCCTTCGGGAGCAAGGGAGTATGAAGAGGACAGGATACGTGGAAAAGATTAGTCCAAAGGACTAATGGACCACAGCTACCACGGCCTCCTCCAGACTGAGTCCAGTAGAGCTAGACGGTGCCCGGCTACCACCACTAACTGCTCTGACTGGGAACACAACACAGGGTCCTGGACAGAGCTGGAGAAGGACGTAGAACAAAATTCTAATTCACAGAAAAAGACCAGATTTACTGGCCTGACAGACTGGAGAAACCCAGAGAGTATAGGCCCCAGACACCCTTTTAGCTCAGTGGTGAAGTCACTCCCGAAGTTCACCATTCAGCCGGGGATTGGACAGCCCAATAAAACAGAACGGGACTAATGAGGCACAGCAGTCCAGGGACAAGGACTAGAAGGCAGGAGGGGACAAGAAAGCTGGTGATAGGGAACCCAAGGCTGAGAAGGGACAGTGTTGACATGTTGTGGGGCTGTTAACTATTGTCATAGGGCAATATGTGTACTGTTTAATGAGAAACTACTTGTTCTGCAAACCTTCATCTAAGGTACAAAAAAAAAAATTATGTGAGATCAAACTGACAACAGCAACTCAAAAGGTTTGACGGAAGCCTAGGGGCCAGTGAGTTGAAGATAATAGTAATGGAATAATTTAGAAAATGATAGTGAGAATAGCAGCACAACTGGAAGAATGTAATCGACGTCACTGAACTGTACATGTAGAAATTTCTGAAATGGTGTATCTTTGGCTGTGTATATTTTCACCAATAAAAAAAGGTCCTCCAAGGTCGAGAAGGGAGAGTGTTGACATGTCGTGGGGTTGTTAATATGTCATGAAACAATATGTGTACTGACTGTTTATTGAGAAACTATTTGTTCTGTAAACCTTCACCTAAAGTACAATAAAAAAATATTAATAAAGAAAAAATAAAAATTTTGCGAGTGGGTCACTAGGGGTAATAGTGAGTGGTGCCACTCCCACTTCCATCCCTTGATTCATAGACCCTATGGGAGAGAAAGCACCATATATTGGAAGCTGGTTTTGAGCATATACAGCCTCCTGGAGAACATTGCTTCAGCCCTGAAAGGTATTGCCACCTAGCTGGAGCCGTAATTATTTCTTTAAATGGCCATGCCATTATTCTATCAAGCCAGCTGCTTCAGGATGATGAGGAGCATGTAAGACCAGTGAATTCCATGAGCATGGGCCCATTGCTGCACTTCATTTGCTGTGAAGTAAGTTCCTTGATCTGAGGCAATGCTGTACGGGATACCATGACAGTGGATAAGGCCTTCTGGAAGTCCATGGATGGTAGTTTTGGCAGAAGCATTGCGTGCAAGGAAGGCAAATCTGTATCCAGAGTAAATGTCTATCCCAGTAGGTGTCAGTTCAGAGCCAATGTCCAGTAATCCCTAAAAAGTCTGATTATTTCCTTTACCCAATGAAAACAGTCACTCTTGTAAAAGGCTGCAGATCCACTTGGGGAAGGCTGGGAGAAAGATTAACAGTATAAGTTTTTGGCAGTGCAGTAGGGTCTTTCCTCAAGGGGACCTTTCATTCAAGGAGTTGTGTGTCTGCAAACTGACTCGAGTCTGGGAATTGACTGAGGGGCTGTGACTCTATTCCGGTGATTCAAGTCAGACTGCTGTTCACTTGACTTAGAATTCTTCCTCTTGTGCAGATCATGTAAATATTTGGTAGGTTTCCCATCTATTTCACTCCTAGGGACACCATGACTAAGTAGTCAATGCCATAAGTCCATATGAGTCATACTATTCTGATTACTACTTGGACTCTGTTGTCCATTACAGGAACCATGCCCACCTTGTTTTTGGTGATTAAGTTTCACCACTTGGCCCCTGACACCCCAGGGCCCAATCAGCCCCATTGTAGTTAGGTATCTTAATTCAATTAGGGCAGTTCCCACTGTAAAATCTAACCTACATAAAATAGCAATCAGAGCAGTCTTCAGGGAGGCTGGGGCTCCCTTCACAAATTTGTTCCTCACAGTTATGGTGTGTCCTTTGGGCACTCTCTGGGTGGATCTGTGGGTCCAAACTGATAAATCCACTCCAACGTGCCAATTTCACTAAGCCTTTGGACACCTTCTTCTACAGTAGACCAAGGTAGCTCTGGCATTTCAACTTGATTTAGTGTAGTCCATCTCTTAGTCCACACTTCAGTGAACCAACCAAATAAGCTATTAGATCCTTTTCTAACCCCTCGAGCTGAAACACTGAATGAAGAATCTGTGCTTAGTAGGCCCATATCAATCGATTCAGATGGATCCAACTTTATGTTCCTTACACCATTTTCCCACACCCTTAATAGCCATTCCCACACATATTCTCCAGGTTTCTGTTTGTATGTATTAGAAAAATCAAGCCCTTCTTTTGGAGTGTAGTGTAACTCTTCATGGGTCCCACTTTGTATTTCACCTCTTGGGGCTCACTGGAACTTAAGTCTAGTTATAGGTCTAGAAGCAAAAATGGGTGGTGGAAGTGGATTCCGGTGGACATTCACAATGTCTTATAAGGTATCTATCTGCCTCAGGCAATGCCCCAGGCACTGCCCCAGGCAATGTCTCATCCAAAGGCTGTTCAGACACAGCTGGGTTAATCTCATCAGATGGGGATGGGAGCGATGGTTTTACTGGGGGCAGGGGGAGGGTCTTAGCAGAAAAAGCTGTAGTAATCTCCTCAGATGGAAGTGAGAGATTTGCTTCTTTTGGCAAGGGTGATTCAACAGAATTTAGGGGTTCAATGTCCCCAGCTTCCAGATTATCTGCCCATATGTCCCCATTCAAAATTTCAGGATCTCATTTATTCCTAATCAATGTCCTCACTTTAACTTCAGACACCATTCAAGGCTGAGAATTCAATTGACATTGTAATTTAACCACTCTTAGGATAAGACTCTGGGTTTGGTTTTTGGCAATATCAGCTCTGTTACTGTAAGAAATAAGGCTTTCTTTCAGCGTACAAATAGTGATGTTTAGATCTCTTATGTAGCACTTAAGCTGTGACTCTGAAGCCCTGAGCTCATTCTTTTCTCTGTCTACTTTGTCTAGTGAAAGTAAGACCAACCAATCAGCTTCCTTATACTTCTCAGTTTGACAATAATGTTGAAAGCTATCAAATACACAATCACCCAGAGCTCTGTCCCTCATAAATATTTGATCCAATGGTATTGGTATTTTGCATATTTCTAATGTCACCTCACGCTATGGATTAGCAGTGTCCTCTTTACTACTGGAAATAGTCATTAGTGACTTCAAGTCTAGCCAGACTTGAGAACCAGTTCAGAAAACTCATTCTTAAGATTGTGTTCCTCTAGAACCACTCTCAGTACCAAATGTCTTGGTCTGGGTTCTCTAGAGGAGCAAACCAGTGACACTTGTATAGATATATAGAGAGAAATTGACTTCAAGAAAATGGCCTGTGCAATTGCAAGGAAATGGCTCATGCAATTGTGGCAGCTGGCAAGTCCCAAATCCATGGATCAACTGGCAAGCTGAAAGCTTCTGCTGGTTCACGTGGTTGCAGGGCTGGCAAATCCAAAATCTGCAGGTCAGGCAGTAGGCTGAAGGCTTCTTGCATCCCAAGAACTGGCAGTCAAGCAACAAGAAGACTACAGGATTGAAAGAGAGAGAGCTTTGCCAGAACATCCATTTATATACTGGAGGCAGACCCCAACTCCAAGGAAACTTCCCTTTCAAGTGATTAGCTGCTCACATCAGATCAGAAAATGGAAGATGGTTACATAGTGTTTGCCAAACCACTAAGCATCATAGCCTAGCCAAGTTAACACATAGCATTAACCATCACACATTACTTCCTCCAAATTCTGTGCTTTTCTCCAAGTCCTGTCTGGGAATTTAACAAAGAACAAGAGTGTCCATAGAAGGTAGCCGAAGGTGTGTGAGGGTTGGAGACCCCATCCTGCAAGGAGTGGCTAAAGAGTTAGGGCTGCTTATCCTGGAGAAGAGAAGCTTCGAGGGCCCCAATGCCTATCTCTAATCTCCGCCAAGACAAAGAGATCAGGCAAAGAGACTTCAACAAGTTTTTGTAAGAGATGAAATGTGGATAGAAGTGAGTTCAGTAGGACAGGGAATTCACAGCCCAAAGTGGCAGTGGAGGAGGGTACCAAAGAGAAGCAACTTCTCCATAGACCTGAACAGTTTCAGAACTTGGAAGCCCTAGATCCAGCAGGGAGTGGGACTGGAGAATGGAGAGCAGATGCAAGTCTCCACACTGGAATAGTCAGCCCCTTCCCCAGTCCACAAGGGATGCCAGCAGCTCAGTGTCCACCCTATGTCTCCCTGCCTCTCACTCCCACCTCATCCAGGCAAGAAATGAGAGCTTTATTCCTTGGAGTAGGTGACAGGGAGGGGCTCAGGATCTGAGGCTACAGCAGACAGAACATTGAAAAAAGTAGCTTAATTAAAGTGAAGCACAGACCCCAGTCCCCTTTCCATGGCCCCACCAATGTCAGCAGGACAACTTCCAAGCAGGAAATTGAAAGATCCATCTATAGGGAAACCAAACAACTTCAGAGAAAATTCCTCTGCATACTGATATTTGGGAGACCCCCAACAAAATAGTCAGTTCCCTGAAAAGAAACAGAGGACAAAGCCCAGCAGAACCTCAAATCTTCCAGTCCACGTTAGAGTGCCTCTTTCTCAAATTGAGTGAGTATCAATGGCCCCCAATAAGAAAGAGAGAGACCAAACCACAAACAATGAAATAATAGTTTTTAATCTATTGAGTCCTTCCTACGAGCCACGCATTACCCTGAGTGCTTTGCGTAGATTATTTCACTTAATTCTCACAACAACCCTATGAGGTCAGAATCATCATGATACTCACTTTACAAGTGAGATTCAAGGAGGTTAAGTAACTTTCCAAGATCACACAGCAGGTACAAGTTGTACCTGGAACTTGAGTCCAGTCTCTGACTCCAAAGTCCATGTTCTTTCTCACTGGGGTCACCACATAGACTGTGACACTGAACCATCTGAGTTACCTGGGAAGCAGAATTATTATATGAAGGCTGTTTGGGGAGTGTAGAAACACATCATGGAAGAGTTCTTAATCTTCTGTTCCTCTGATTGAGGTTAAACCACCCCAGAGAAGAGTGCATGGCTGAACCTGCTGTTTTTTATGAGTTAATATTTGCGTGTGGGAGGTTGGTAAAGGTAACTAAAAGATGACAAGTACTTTTGATAGCCTCACAGTGCTAGGAGGACAAAAGTTGGGCTTTACCAAAGCGGAGGACACTGAAAAAAAAGCCACACTTTGGAGTGAAAATCTGAAGTCTGAACCCTATGAGCAAGTGTAAACATAAGTAAAACAGCTTCCAGTCACATGGATGACCCAGAAAATCTCAGCCTTTGAAATTGCACTAAGGTGATACCAAATTTCTAGTGCTCACTAGGATACTAAAATACTGGTAAGAAATAAAAATGTCCTCAGAAGTAGCTATGATCCTAGGCCTCAAGTTACTTCTGCAAACAATTTTTCATATAAAATATCTATCACGTAGTAAAAATACCCAAGCACATGAAGAATGAAGATAACATGAATGCTGACCACCAAAAAAAAAAACAAAAAAAAAAAAAAAAAAAAAAAAAAAAAAAAAAAAAAACAAAAAAAAAACCCAGACACATAGCTGCTCTGGATGTTGGAATTATCAATAACATGATTTAAAATAACCACACTTCTAACTTCTAGGAGATAAGGGACAAGATTGATAATTCCAGCAGGAAGCTGAGAACTACTTTGAAAATCCAATTTAAACCAAATAGGCACAAATTCTACAGTTAAAAAATATAATTACTGAAATTAAGAACTCAGTGGATAGGTTACCAGTGAATTAGACACACTTGAAAATAGAATTAAATCAGAAGATATATTAAAAGAAAATATCTGAGATAAAGCATAAGGAGATAAAAAGATGAGGGAAAAATAAATGAGATCATAAAAGATATGGAGAACACAGTGAAAAGCTCTAACCTACATTTTATTGGAATCCAGGAGGAGATATGAGAGAAGGGGGCAATATGTAAAAAGAAAATGACTGAGAATTTTCCAGAAATGATGAAAAACATCAATGCATAGATTCAAGAAGAAAAAAAAAAACACTATTTTTTTTTAAAGCCCACACGCAGACATTTCAAGGTAAAACTGCAGAAAACCAATGACAAAGAGAAAATCTTAAAAGCGGGCAGAGGTACAAAAAATATTACCTAAAGAGAAGTAACAATTAGACTGACAGATAACTTTTCATCAAGAAAAGCACAAGACAGAAGACAACGAAATAACATCAGTGTGCCAACAGAAAACAACAGCTAATCTAAGAATTCTATACCCAGAATACTCAAAGAAAATATCCTTCAAGAATGAAGATTAAATAAAGACATGTTCAGATACATTTTTCTTAAGCGACAGAACTATCGCCAGCACACATGCAATTTAAAAAATACTAACAGGTGTTCTTCAGGCATAAAGGAAATGATTTCAGATGGAAACTCAATTTAAAAAGTAAAGAATAATAAAAAAAATAATACACTAGAATAGGAAGTGTGAGACTTCCAACTACGGCTGATTGAGGAGGTTAGCAAATTCTCTGCCCAAAAAGCTGGGTAAAATTGACAAAAACAACCATTTCATCACTCTGAAAATTAACCAAAGGCACACAACAATCTGAGAAGCATTTATGCTAGAAAAACTGGTAAGCTTCAGGTAAGAGCAGTGGAAGGCTTTGGCCCCCATGCTTAGAGCAGACTGTGAGGACTGCTCAAACGTGGCTCTCTCATTTCAGAGCAGTGGGTGATGCCATGCCAAGTGTCATTGTCAACAGAAGTAATTATTTCAGAATTGGACAAATAGAGAGGGCTAATGGCTCTATTGTCCTGAATTGTAGTTGTGGCTGGGGTGAAGATATTCTGGCCTAAAGCAAAGACCAGAAAAAGTCCAAGCTATTAACACACTCCTTGCCAACCTTGAGTTTATATGCAGTTGTATGAGACATGAAAGTGCCTAGCAGAAAGTGAAAGTTAGGGAAGACTTGAAAACATCTTGAATTTCAGATGCGCTTTCTCCTGCATACATACATACCCATTGGCAGAAGATGTAAGCCTTATTGGCTTGAGGTATTTGAGCACAACCTCTGTCCAATAATTGGCTAACTATAAGTTATCCAGACACAGGTAAGTTAGGCTTATGTTATGCTTAAAAGAAAAAAAAAACTGAGCAGAGACAGCAGCAACACTCTCTGAGGGAGACAGATTTTACAGTTTTAGCCAGAGAAGTTGCTAAGCAAAGAAACAAACAAACAAAATAGCCCAAACAACAACTATTAGGGTGAAAAACATCAGAATCCAGAGTTGCTGCAATATAGTATCTAAAATGTCAAATTTTCAACAAAAATTATGAGACATGAAAAGAAACTGTAAAGTATGACCCATACCCAGGAAAAAAGAGCACTCAATAGAAACTGTTGTTGTGTGTTCCCCCAGATGCTGGATTTAGCAGGAAAATATAGCAAAGGAACTACTATAAATGTGTTCAAATATTTAAAGAACTAAAGGAAAATATGACAACAATGAATCAACAATTAGAGATATAAATTTTTTTTAATCAAAATGAAATTCTAGATTGAAGAGTACAATAACTGAAATGAAAAAAATTACTGGAGGTATTCAACAGAAGATTTGAGACGGCAGAAGAAAGAATCTGTGAACTTGAAGATATATCAATAGAAGTTATCCAATCTGAAGAACCAAGAGTAGAAAAAAGAAAAAGAGCCTCAGAGACTTGTGGGACAATATCAAGCATATGTGTGAGATAGGAGTCCAAGAAGAATCAGAGAGAGAAGAAGCAGCGGAGAAATGTCCCAAACTTCCCAAATTGATGAAAAACATTAAAATACACCTCCAATAAGCTAAACAAACACCAAGCTGGAAATAAACAAAGAGGTCCACATCTAGACACATTATAATCAAACTGTTGAAAGCCAAAGAGAATGCAAAAACCTTGAAAGGAACAAGACAAAAAATGACTCATTAGGTACAGGGGAGCAATAATAAGATTAATAGCTGACTTCTCATCAGAAACAATGGAGGCCATAAGCAGTGAGATGCCACATTACAAGTTATGAAAGGAAAATACTGTCAACCAAAAATTCTATACCCAGCACAACTATCCATCAAAAATTAAGGTAAAATAAAAACATCCTCAGATAAACATAGGCTGAGAGAATTTACTGTTGGATGGCCTACGTTAAAGAAATTCTATAAGAAGTCTTCCAGGTGGAAAGAAAATTACTACAAAGAGTAACTCAAATCCACAGAAAGAGATTTTAAAAATCAGAAATGGTAAGTATGTGATTTAAATGAGACTATGTAAATATATACTTCTTATTTCTTCTTTTAATGTCTTTACAATACATAATATTATATGTCAATAATTATAACACTGTATTGCTAGGTTTATAATATATATAAATGGAAGGGGAAGGGAATAAAGCTATACTGGAGCAAAGTTTTTATATTTTTACCAGAATTAAGTTAGTACTAATTTGAAGTAAATTGTAATAAGTTAAGATGCAAACTGTAATCCCTAGAGCAAGCATTAAGAAAATGTGCCAAACATATAGCAAAAAAATAGAGGAATTTAAATGGTACATTAAAAATTATTTACTTAATACAAAGGAATTCCATCAAGGAGAGAGAGAAACAAAAAAGACAGATGACATATAAAACAAATAGCAAAATGACAAATGTAATTCCAATCATATTAATAATTACATTAAATAAGAACTGTCTTAGCACACCAGTATAAAGTCAGAGGTTTTCAGATTGGACAAAAAAGTGAATTCCAATTATAAACTGTTGACAGGAGACAAATCTTAGATGCAAACACAAATAATTTGAAAGCAAAACAATGAAAAAAGAGATATACAAACAATAACCATAGAGAGCTAAGGTGGTTATGCTAATAGCAGACAAAATACATTTTAAGCTAAGAACTATTAAGAGACAAAGAGGGTCATGTAATAATAAAAAATGGTCAAATACATCAGAAAGATATAACAATTATAAACGTATTGACGCCTAATAACAGAACTTCAAAATACATGAAGCAAAAACTGATAAAACTGAAAGAAAAAATAGACAATTCAACAATAAAGCTGTAGATAAAACTTGTTATTAGAAACAGATAAGACTGTTTTATGATGATAGAAGGGTCAATCCACCAGGAAGACAAAAGTTATAAACATATTTGCACCTAACAGCAGAGCCCTAAAATTGTTATTGTTGTTAGTTGCCATTGAGTTGGTTCTGACTCATAGCGACCCTATGTACAACAGGACAAAACACTGCCTGGACCTGCACCATCTTCACAATTGTTGTAATGTTTGAGCTCACTGTTGTAGACACTGTGTCATTCCATCTCATCAAGGGTCTTCCTCTTTTTTGCTGACCCTCTGATTTACTAAGCATGATATCCTTCTCCAAGGGCTGATCTCTCCTGATAACATGTCCAAGGTATATGAGACAAAATCTCGTCACCCCTCCTCGCTTAAAAGGAGCACTCTGGCTGTACTTCTTCCAAGACAGACTTGTTCATTCTTCTGGCAGTCCATGATATAGTCAATATTCTTCACTAACATCATAATTCAAAGGCATCAATTCTAAAATATATGATGAAAAATTGACACAATTTAAAGGAAAAATAGACAATTTAACAATAATAGTAGAAGACTTCAGTACCTCACTTTCGATAATGGGTGGAACAACTAGGAAGAAAATCAACAATGAAATGGAAGACTATAACCACACTATAAACCGACTAGACCAAATAGACATCTATGTAACACTCCAACAACAGCATAATGCATATTCTTCTCAAGTGCACATGGAACATTCTTCAGGATAGATCACATAGGCCAAAAAATAAATCTCAATACATGGAAAAACACTAAAATCATATAAAGTATGTTCTCCAATCACAAAATAATTAAATTAGAAGTCGACAACAGAAAGAAATCTGGGAAATCTACAACTATTTGGAAATTAAACAACACACTTGTACATAACCCATGGATCAAACAGGTTATCACAAAGGAAATTAGAAAATACTTGACCTGAATGAAAACAAAAACAAAACATACCAAAATTTGTAAGATGCAGCTAAACCAGTGCTTAGAGGGGCATTTAAAGCTTTAAACATCTACATCAAAAATGATCTCAAATCAATAACCTAAGTTTCCATCTTAAGAAGCTAGAAAATGAAGAGCACGTTAAATGCAAAGCAAGCAGATAAAAGGAAATAATAAAGATTAGAGCATAAATCAATGAAATAGAAAGCAAATAGGAAAAAAATCAATGAACCAAAAGATGGTTCTTTGAAGAAGCTCAACAAAATTGGCAAAACTTCAGCTAGGCTAACTAAGAAAAAAAGATATAAGGAACAAACTGTCAAAATCAGGAATGAAAGGGGCAAGTTCTACTCACTCTGCAGTAATTAAACGAATCGTAAGGGAATAATGTGAACAAGTTTTTGCCAGCAATTAGATAACTTAGAGAAAATATACAAATTCCTATAAAGATACAAATCACCAAAGCTAATAAAGAAAAAATAGAAAATATGAATAGAACTATAACAAGTAGAGAAATTGAATTAATACTTTAAAATCTTCACATAGAACAAGATGGAGTGAATGCACTTCTGTCTATGCCACTCTCTAAGTAGAGGTAAAAACCCTGTTTCATATACAGAATAAACATAAGACTCTGAAATATGGAAAGAAGGAAGCAAACTGGTTAGAGACCTTGAGACTCAAGGGACAACATGGCGGTGAGCTTCCTAAAATTTCTTTTTGCCTCATATGTTTCAGACTGGGTAGTGGAAAAGCTGGCTACTCAGAAATTTTAGTCTTCCAAAATCCTGCTCACCCTAGTCAAAGGACTAGGAAAGCAGCAACCTAGCCCAAGAGAAAATTTTAGATAATAACTGTCCTACTGAAGTCAAACCTCCCTAATCCTACCTGAAACAAACAAACAAAAAACTATGGGCCCCAACCTCCACTCCAGACAATACAGGCCTGGTAGGGAGATAGGACTTTCAATCCCCCCACCCAGCTATAATAACTTTCCCCTCTCCCTCACCTCTGAGATGGTGTCATAGGAGGCCAAGTGAAATTCAGGATTTTCACCACTGCCCAGTGACAATGAGACCCCCTGCCCCACATTGTCACTGGAGGCCATATGAGAAGCAGAAACAAAGTTTTTTTCTCTGTCCCAGCCATACTGTGTCAGCAAAGACCTAGTAGGGAACCCTCATGCCCAGCAGTAATAAGGCACCACCCCGGGGATGTCAGTGGAGGGAGCCTTAGTTACCTAAGAGCCCTAGTGGCATAATCATTAAGAACTTGGCTGTTAACCAAAAGGTCAGCAGTTCAAATTCACCAGCTGCTCCTTGAAAACCCTATGGGGGCAGTTCTACTCTGTCCTATAGGGTTGCTATGAGTCGGAATCGACTCAATGGCAATGGTTATGCGTTTTTAGTTATCTAGTGCCGCTATAACAGAAATACCACAAGTGGATGGCAAATGGCTTTAACAAACAGAAATTCATTCTTTCACGGTTTAGAAGGCTAGAAGTCTGAAATCAGGGTGCCAGCTCTGTCCGCTGTGGGGGAAGGTCCTCATCAATCTTTCCCTGGTTTTACGAGGTTCTCAGTGCAGGGACCGTGGGTCCAAAGGACATACTCTGCTTCTGGCTTTTCTTTCATGGTGGTAGGAGGTCTCCCTGATTTCTGCTCACTTGTTTAATCTCTTTTATATCTCAAAAGAGATTGACTTAAAATACAACTTACTTCTGTAATTGTATCCTACCTCATTAACATAACTGCCTCTAATCCTGCCTCATTAACATCATAGAGGTTAGAATTTACAACACATAAGATAATTACATCTGATCACAAAATGGAAGATAATTACAATGGAGGATAATTACATAATACTGAGAATCATGGCCTAGCCAAGTTGACACATATTTTTTGGGGACACAATTCAATCCATAACAGAGGATGAGTAGGCTGGCAGTAATGAGGCAACAACCCTCTCCCACCAGTGCTATATCAGAGGAGGCCTATTAAAACAAAATGTTTAAATAAGATCCAGGGACTCATAATATAATACACAAAATGTTCAGGGTACAATTGAAAATCACTTGTTAAATCAAGAACCAAAATACTCTCAACTTGAATGAGAAAAGAAAACTAGCAAACGCCAACACCAAGAAGATACAGGTATTGAAATTACCTGATCAAAATTATAAAGCTGTTATCAGAAAAATGATTCAATAAGCAATCATGAACATGCTTGAACAAATGAAAAAAATCGAAAGTCTCAGCAAAGAAATAGAAAACAGAAATAAGAACGAAATGAAAGTTTTAAAACTGAAAAATATATAACTGAAATTTTTTAAAAAAACTTCAATGGATAGACTCAACAGAAGAATGGAGAGGACAGAGGAAAGAATCAGTAGACTTGAAGATAGAACAAACAAATTGTTCAACCTAAACAAAAGAGAGAGAGAGAGAAATGAACCCAGTCTCTGGGACTTGTGGAACTATTAAAAAAATGATCAAACATTTGTCATCAGAGTCCCAGAAGGAGAAGAGAAGGAGGGTGGGGCTGAAAAAGTATTTGAAGAAACAATGGCTGAAAATTCCCCAAATTTAGCAAAACATAAACTTACAAATTCAAGAAACCAAGCTAACCCCAAACTGGATAAACTCAAAGTAAGCCACACCAAGACATACGACAACCAAACTTAAGAAAACTAGAGACAAAGAAAAAACTCTGAAAGCAGTGAGACAAATATAACATCTTCCCTATAAAGATAAAACAATCCTCTTATGAAACCACATAAGCCAGAAGGAAGTTGTACAACATTTTTCAAAGTTGCTGAAAAGAACAGAACTATCAACCCATAATCGTATAGCGAGCAAAATTTCTTTCAAGAATAAAAGAAAATTAGGACATACTCAGATGAAGGAAAACTAAAAGAATGTCACCAGAAGACCTTCCCTAAAAGAATGGCTAAACGAAGTTGTTGAAACAAGCAAGCAAACAAAAGATAAAAGAAGGAATCTTGGCACATCAGGAGGGAAGAAAGAACCATAGAAAGAGTAAAAATATGGGTAAAAACAATATACATACCTTCTCCCCTTTAGTTTTCTAAATGATATTAGACAGTTGAAGTAAACTATAACATCGATGTGGTTCTCAGTGTATGTAGAGGAAACATTTAAGACAATTACATTATAAATGAGTGAGGATAAAGGAACATAAAGAGAGAGAAAATTTCTACACTTCACTTGAAACTCGTAAAATGTCAACACCAGTAGATGTTGATGTTATGGATACATACTATAATACCTACAGCAACTACTAAAACACCTATGTTGTTGTTAGGTGCCGTTGAGTCGGTTCTGACTCATAGCAACCCGATGTACTACAGAATGAAACACTGTCCAGTCCTGCACCATGCTCACAATTGTTGTTATGCTTGAGCCCATTGTTGCAACTACTGTGTCAATCCATCTGGTTGAGGGTCCTCTTTTTTCAATGACACTGTACTTTACCAAGCATGATGTCCTTCTCCAGGGACCGATCCCTCCTGACAACATGTCCAAAGTATGTAAGATGCAGTCTCATCATCCTTGCTTCTAAGGAGCATTCTGGTTGTACTTCTTCCAAGACAGATTTGTTCATTCTTTTGGCAGTCCATGGTATATTCAGTATTCTTCACCAACACCACAATTCAAAGGTGTCAATTCTTCTTCAGTCTTCCTTATTCATTGTCCAGCTTTTGCATGCATATGATGCAATTGAAAACACTATGGCTTGCGTCAGGTGCACCTTAGTCTTCAAGGTGACATCTTTGGTTTTCAACACTTTAAAGAGGTCTTTTGCAGCAGATTTGCCCAATGCAATGCGTCTTTTGAATTCTTGACTGCTGCTTCTATAGATATTGATTATGGATCCAAGTAAAATGAAATCCTTGACAACTCCAATCTTTTCTCCATTTACCATGATGTTGCTTATTGGTCCAGTTGTGAGGATTTTTGTTTTCTTTATGTTGAGGTGTAATCCATAAAACGTCTATACAATAACATTATAAATAAAATAGAATTCTACTTCCAGTCTGGCATGTAAAAAACTGGGAGGTTTTCCCTCTCATCCCCACAACAAGAAAAAAGCTGAGAATTAACAACTCTTATTGACCCATCAGAAAATTGAGGTCACAGAGTAAACTATCACCCCAAAAACAGGAGAGACAGAGAAGCTGATACAGAGAATCATCATTAATCAGGAGCAGAAACTGCTACCACTTGATGCAGCATCTGACAGGAATTGATTAATCACTGAAAACTGAGCATGAACTAGCTTGAGAGACAAAATCTCCTGGAGTCCCAGCCTTATGGGAGCCCCTACACTTTCACGAGTTTTATCTCCAAGAACCCCACCAGATTTTCACTATGAAGCTCCAAGAAAAAAACCCTCGTGATTCAGCAGTGGGAGGGGAAGAGTAATTATTTTGACGTAGTATTCTGTTCTTGTTACCAATGGCCCACCCTCAAGGGAAACTACAAGAAAGAGACTAACCAACATGGGTTTTATCAGAACCTAACCAACTTGGAATAAGGAAATAGCCTATCTCCAGCTCCCTCAGTCTTCCACTTGAGGGAAAGGAATTACCCAAATCCACCCCCTCTAGCCTTTCTTTTTCACCTAAAGGGTGAAAAGAAAAAAGAAAAAAAGCTGAGCACTTGTCTTCACAACCCAGAAGCACAGGCTCACTAAAAGACTGAGAATTAATCATAGGATTATAGAATGTTTCCCCTCTCTCCATACCTTCTCACAACACTACATCAACAGAACTTTACAGGGGATTAAAAATGAAAGAACCTCAGTTCCTTTCACCTAATACATCATGTCTTGCTTTCAACAAAAAATTACAAGGCACACTAAAAGGCAAAAAACAAAGTTTGAAAAGATAAGATAAGCATTAGACCAGACTCAGGTGTGGCAACTTATTGCCGTTGAGTTGATTCTGACTCATAGCGACCCTATAGGACAGATTAGAACTGCCCCATAGGGTTTCCAAGGAGCATCTAGTGGATTTGAACTGTTAACCTTTTGGCTAGCAGTTGAGCTCTTAAACATTGCACCACCAGGGCTCCTCAGATATGGCAAAGATTTTGTAATTATCAAACCAGGCATTTAAAATAACTATGATAAATATGCTAAGGGCTTTCATGGAAAGAACAGATGGGTAATATAAGCAGTGAGATGGAAACTCTAAGGAAAAATCAAAGGGAAAAGCTAAAAATAAAAAATACTATGTATTAGTTTCCTAGGGCTGCCGTAACAAAATTCCACACAGTGGGTGGCTTTAAAGAACAGAAATTCATTGTCTCACAGTTCAGGATGCTATAAGTCCAAATCAGGGTATCAGCCATGTTGATTCCTTCTGAGGGCTCAGAGAAAGAACCTGTCGCATGACTCTCTCAGCAATCCTTGGTGTTCCTTGGCTTTCGGCTGCATCTGCTTCCTTCTTCACATGGCCATCTTTCTCTGTGTACATCTGTCTCTGTGTCTTTTCTCCTCTTTTATAAAACACCAGTCCGATGAGATTAGGACCCACCCTACTGCAGTATGACTGCATGTTAACTGATAACATCTTCAAAGGCCTTACTTCCAAATAAGTTTACCTTCACAGTACCAGGGAATAGGACCTCAATGTAACTGTTTGGGGGATACAACTCAATCCATAACACACTGTAACATAATTGAAGAATGCTTTTTATGGGCTTATCAGTACACTGGGCACAGCCAAGGAAAGAATCAGTGAGCTTGAAGATATGTCCATAAAAACATCCTAAACTGAAAAGTAAACATGAAAAAAAGGAACAGACTATCCAATAATTGTGGGACAATTAAAAAAGGTGTAATGTACACATAATAAGAATACCAGAAGGAGAAGAAAGAGAGAAAGGGAAAGAAAAAAAAAAAAGAAGAAATATTTGAGGCAATAATGACAGCTTTTCAAAATCGTTGACAGACACCAAACCACAGATCAAGGAAGTTCAGAGAACACCAAGAAAGATAAATACCCAAAAATCTACACATAGGCATATCATATTCACACTGCAGAAAATCAAAGACAAAAAGAAAATCTTGAAAGAAGCTGGGGTGGGGGAAGGGTGTGGGGAACAAGGATAAGAATTACTTTGTACTTCTCTTCAGAAACCATGCAAGCAAGAAGAGAGTGAGGCAAAATATGTAAAGTGTTGAAAGAAAAAAACCCACCAACCTAGAATTCACTACCCAGCAAAATTATCCTTCAAAAGTGAAAGAGAAATAAAAATTTTCTCAGACAAACAAAAACTAAAGGAATCTGTGACCACTAGACCTGCCTTGCAAGAATGTTTAAAAAAAAAATTCTTCATAGTGAAGGAAAATTATATAGGTCAGTAACTCTGATTTACTTAAAGAAAGGAAGAACATCCAAGAAGGAATAAAAGAAGGTGAAATAAAATCTTTTACTTTTCTTATCCTTAACTGATCTAACAATTTGTTTAAAATAATAATAGCATTAGTATATTGGATGATTATAGCTTATGTATAAGTGAAATGTATGACAGCGATGTTATAAGGGATGCAAGGGAGGAACTGGGAAAACTCCATTACAAGGTACCTGTACTACCCATGAAGCAATATGGTGTTATCTGAAAGTAAACTTAGACCAGTTGTAAATGTATATTGCAAAATATAAGGCAACCCGCCCTATAAAGAAGGAAATTGATATTTAAAAAGATAACTGATATTCTATGAGAGGAGAGAAAATGGAATCATAAGAAATGCCCAATTAAAACCATAGAAGGAGAAAAAAAAAGAGTGAGAGGCCAAAAAAAAAAAAAAAAAGCACAAGGGTAATGAACAGAAAACAATTACAAATATGATAATTCAACTATATTAATAATTACTTTAGATGTGAATGATCTAAATATACCAAATAAAAGACAGAGATTATAAGAGTGAATAAAAAAAAAGACCCAATTATATGTTGTCTACAAGAAACCCACTTTAAATATACACAGACAGATTGAAAGTAAAGGGATGGTGAAAGATATACTATGCCACCACTAATCAAAAGAAAGCTGGAGCAGCTACACTAATTTCAGACAAAGCAGACTTCAGAGCAAGGGAAATTACCAGGAATAAAGAAAGGTATTACATAATGATAAAGGGGTCAATTCTCCAAGAAGACATACCAGTCCTTAACATTTATGTACCAAACAACAGAGGGGCAAAATAAGTGAGGCAAAAACTGATAGATTTACAAGGAGGAATAAACAAATTGACTATTATAAGTGGAGACTTCAACTCCCCTCTAAAAGTTACTGACAGGTCCAGCAGGTAGAAAATCAGTAAGAGTATATGTGAAATGAACAGCATCATCAATCAACAGGATTTATTTGACACTTTAAGAATATTTCATGCAACAACAGCAGAATACACATTCTTTTCAATCACACATGAAACATTCAAGATAGACAATATACTGGATCATAAAACTTACCTTAACAAATGTAAAATAAGAGAAATTGTACAAAGTATGCTCTCAGACCAGAATGGAATTAAACTAGAAATCAATAACAGATTAAAGAACATACTTATAAATAACACATGAGTCAAAAAGGAAGTCTCAAGAGAAATTGAAAATATTTTGAACTAAATAAAAATGAAGGTACTGCTTATCAAAATATGTGAGATTGAGGGAAAACTCTGCTTAGAAAGAAATTTATAGTATTGAATGCATATATTAGAAAAGAAGAAAGATCTAAAATCAATAATATAAGCTTCTACCTTACAAAACTCAAAAAAGAAAAGGAAATTAAACCCAGGGTAAGCACAGAAAAGGAATAGTAAGTAGAACAGAAATCAACAAAATTGAAGACAGAAAATTAACCGAGAAAATCAACAAAACCAAGAGCTGGTTCTGCAAAAAGATCAAAATAATTGATAAACCTTTAGCCAGGTTACCCAAGGAAAAAAAGGGCACGAAGTATTAATCTTAGAAATGAAAGAGGGATCATCACAACTCACCCCACGGACATTAAAAGAATAATAAAGAACTACTATGACCCAAATTTTATAACTTAGATGAAATGGACCAATTCTTTTAAAAGACACAATCTACCAAAACTCACACAAGGAAAAATAGATGATCTGAACAGGATAATTGAAACAACAATTAGTAACCTTGCAAAAATAGACAACACCAGGCCCAGATAGTTTTACTGGTGACTTCTACAAAACATTTGAAGGAGAATTAACAACAATCTTTCCCAAATTCTTCCAAAAAATAGAAGAGTATTCTATGAGGCCAGCATTACTCTAATACCAAATCCAAACAAAGACTTTACTAGGAAAGAAAATTACAGACCAATCTCTCATGAATATAGCTGTAAAAATCCTCAACAAAATATTCGCAAATAGAATCCAACAATGTATAAAAAGAATTGTACACCACAACCAAGTGGGGTTTATTCCAGGTAATAAAGGCTAGTTCAACATTCACAAATCAGTTAATGTAATTCATGACAGCAAGAGGCTAAAGAAGAAAAATTATATGATCATATCAATAGATGTGATCATATCAATCATTTGACAAAATCTAACATCCATTCATGATGAAAACTTGTAGCAAACTAGGAATAGAAGGAACTTTCTCAACTTGATAAATAACATCCACAAAAAGAACTACAGGTAACATCATACTTAATGGTAAAAAGCTAGATGCTTTCCCCTTAAGATGGGGGACAAGACACAGATGTTCCCTCTTATCATTCCTATTTAACATTGTACTGGAAATCCTAGCTAACACAATAAGACAAGAAAACGAAGTAAAAAGTATACAGATCAGGAAGGAAGAAATAAAACGGTCTTTGTTCACAAATTATATGATTTTCTATGCATAAAATCCCAACGAATCACCAAAATCCTCCTGGAACTATTATGCAATTACAGTGCAAAGTTGCAGGATACAAGACTAATATATCAAGGTCAATTGCTTTCCTACATACTGGCAATAAATAATTGGAATTTGAAATTAAACACATACTACCATTTACATTAGCACCAAAAAATGAAATACTTAGATATAAATCTAACAAAATCTGTACAAGACCTATATGAGGAAAACTACAAAGTTCTGATGAACGAAACCAAAGAAAATCTAAATAAATAGAGATACAGTTCATGTTAATTAGTGTTGTTAGGTATTGTCAAGTCAATTCCACTCATAGCGATCCCATGTGACAGGGTAGAACTGCCCCATAGGGTTTTCTTCGCTGTAATATCTATAGAAGCAAATCCCAGTTCTTTTCTCCCGTGGTGCTGCTGGATGGGTCTGAACTGTTAACCTTTTGGTTAGGGTTAGGGTTAGCAGTCGAGCGCTTAACCATTTATGCCACCAGGACTCCTTCGTTAATGGATAGGAAGATGTAATATTATTAAGATGTCAGTTATTCCCAACTTGATCTAACGATTCATCACACACAAAAAAAAAAAATGCCATCGAGTCAATTCTGACTCATAGCAACCCTATAGGACAGAGTAGAACTGCCCCATAGGGTTTCCATGGAGCAGCTGGTGGATTTAAACTGCCGACCTTTTGGTTACCAGCCAAGCTCTTAACCACTGCACCATCAGTGCTCCAGATTCATTATAGTCCCAATTAAAAACTGCAGCAAATTAACTATTTAATGAGAAGCTAGTTTGTTCTGTAAACCTTCATCTAAAGTACAATAAAATAAATAAATTTTAAAAAGTACTGCAGCAAGTTATTTTGTAGATACTGACAAATATATTCCAAAGCGTATATGGAAAGGGAAAAGATCCAGAATAGCCAACACAATACTGAAGAACACAGTTGGAAGACTGACACTACTTGATGACAAGACTTACTATAAAGCTACAGCAATCAAGATGATGTGATACTGGTGAAGGAACAGACAAATAGATCAGTGGAACAGAATAAAGAGCCCAGAAATAAACCGACACAAGTATTTTCAACTGATCTGAAAAAGAAGTAAAGGCAATCAATCCAATAGAGAAAAGATAGTGTTTTCAACAAATGGTGCTGGAACCATTAGATATTGACATGCAAAAAAAAATTAATCTAGACATAGACCTCATACCTTTCACAAAAATTAACTCAAAATAGATGGTAGACCTAAATGCAAAACAAAAAATACTACACAATCTCTAGAAGATAACATAGGAGAAAATCTAAGTGATCTTGGATTTAGTGACTTTTTAGATACAACACCAAAAGCACAATCTATAAAAGAAAAAATTGATAAGTTGGACTTCATTAAAAGTTAAAACTTCTACTCTGCAAAAGATACCATTAAAAACATGAAGACAAGCCACAAGCTAGGAGAAAATATTTGCAAAACACATACATGACAAAGAACTTTTATCCAAAGTCTACGAAGAATCTTAAATTTCAATAATAAGAAAACAAACAGCCCAATTACAAAATAAGCAAAAGATCTGTTGAACAGACATCTCACCAAAAAAGATATGCAGATGGTAAATAAGCATATGAAAAGAAGCTCAGCATTGTTATTAGAGAATTGCAAATTAAAACAATGAGATACCACTACAAACCTATTAGAATGGCTAAAATCCAAAACACCAACAATACCAAATGCTGACAAGGATGCAGAGCAACAGAAACTTCCACTTATTGCTGGTGGGAAAGTAAATAGTACAAGCATTTTGAAAGACAGCCTGACAATTTCTTACAAAATTAAACATAGGCTTATCATACGTTCCAGCAATTTCAGTCTTAGGTTTTTACTCAAATTAGTTGAAACTTATGTCCATACCAAAACCTGCACACGAATGTTTACAGCAGCTTTATTTGTAATGGCCAAAAATTGGAAGCAATCAGGATATCCTTCAATAGGTGAATGGCTAAACTGTAGTACTGCCATCCAATGGAGTATTATTCACTGATAAAAAGAAATGAGTTATCAAGCTACAAAAAGACATGGAGGAAACTTAAATACACATTACTAAGTGAAAGAACCCTGTCAGAAAAACTCCAATCTGTATGATTCCAATTATATGACATTCTGAAAAAAGCAAAACTATGGAGACTGTAAAAAAGATCAGTGTCTGCCAGGGGGGATGGGGAGGAGAGAAGGATGAATAAGTGGAACACACAGGGCATTTTAAGGGCAGTGAAACTATTCTGTATGATACTGTAATGGTGGATACATGACATTATACATTTGTCAAAACCCACAGGACTGTACAACACAGACAGTGAATCCTAATGTAAACTATAGACTTTAATTAATAAGAATGTACCAATATTGGTTCATCGATTGTAACAATATAGCACACGAATGCAAGATGTTAGTAATAGGAGAAACAGTGTGCAGGAAGAGAGGAGATATAGGGGAACTCTATATTTTTTGAAGAATTTTTCTACAAACCTAAAACTGCGGTACATACATCACATATGCAAGAAATCAAATTCAAGTCAATTGTACACCTAAATAGGGAAGGCAAATCAATATAATATCTAGAAGCTATTATAGAACAATATTTTTGTGAGTTCCACTTCTAACACGATAGTGTGAGAAGCTTCAAGGACCCACTCCCCAGTGGAACTGGTGAAAATTATTTTAAAAAACAAGTATTTAAATTCTCTGGAAGTGGTCCCAAGGGCATATAGCAAACGAAGAAACATTTATTCAAGAATATCTACTAATACACAAAAAATAAGTCAAAATGGATCAAAGACCTAAATATAAAACCAAAAACTATGAAAATCACAGAAGAAAAAATAGGGTCTGCCCTAATATACAGCATAAACAGCATACAAACTATAATTAACAACACATAAACACCAGAAGATATGCTAGATAAATGGGATCTTCTAAAAATTAAACACTTCTGCTCATCAAAAGTCTCCACCAAAAGAGTAAAAAGAGAACCTACAAACTGGGAAAAAAATCTTGTCTATGACATATCCGACAAAGGTCTAATCTCTAAAAGCTGCAGGAAAATCCAAAACCTCTACAATAAAAAGACAAATAATCCAATTTAAAAATGAGCAAAGGATATGAACAGACACTTCACCAAAGAAGATATTCAGGTGGCTAACAGACACATGAAGAAATGCTTGAGATCACTAGCCATTAGAGAAATGTAAATCAAAACTACTGGCACAAATTAGAAAAACAGAAAATAGAAAATGTTGGAGAGGTTCCAGGGAGATTGGAACTCTTATGCTCTGCAGTAGGAATGCAAAATGGTATAACCATTTTGGAAAACAATATGGTGCTTCCTTAAAAAGCTAGAAATAGAAATACCATACGACCAGCAATCCCACTCCTAGGACTATATCCTAAAGAAATAACAGCTGTTGCACAAATTGACATACACACACCCATGCTCATTGCAGCATTATTCACAATAGCAAAAAGATGGAAACAACCTAATTGCCCATCAACAGATGAATGGATAAACAAACTATGGTAATACACACAATGGAATACTGCACAGCAATAAAGAACAATGATGAATTGGCAAAACATCCCACAACATGGATGAATCTGGAGGGCATTATGCTGAGTGAATCACAAAAGGACAATATTGTATGAGACCACTATTATAAAAACACATGTTCACGGCAGCATTGTTCACGATAGCAAAACGATGGAAACAACCTAGATGCCCATCAACAGATGAATGGATAAACAAACT
>NW_004443937.1:14989400-15041956 GCF_000243295.1 Trichechus manatus latirostris
GGCATGGGGAGGGAAAAACACTAACTAGATTGTAGCTTAGTGGTAACTTTGAGGAAGGGTAAGACACAACACTGGGGAAGTCAGCACAACTTGACCAGGGAAAGTCATAGAAGCTTCACAGACACATTCAAATGCTATGAGAGACTGAGCTACTGGGCTGAGGGCTGGGGCAATGGTCTTAGGGGACATCTAGCTCAACTGGCATAACAAAGTCTATGAAGAAAATGTTCTACATCGAACTGTGGTGAGTAGTGACTGGGATCTTAAAAGCCTGTGAGTGGGCATCTAAGATACATGTACTGGTCCCATCACAGCTGGAGCAAAGAAGAGAACAAAGACATAAGGGAAAGATTAGTCCAAAGGACTACTGGACCACAACTACCACAAACTCTACCAAACTGAGCCCAGAACAACTAGATGGTGCCCAGTTATCACCATTGACTACTCTGGCAGAGACCACAATAGAGGGTCCCAGAAAGAGCAGGAGAAAAATGTAGAACAAAATTCAACTTAAAAATTAAAATTAAAAAAGACCAGGCTTGCTGGTCTGAGAGAGACTGAAAAAACTCCAAGAGTATGGTCCCTGGACACCCTTTTAACTCAGTACTGAAGTCACTCCTGAGGTTCACCTTTCAGCCAAAGGTTAGACAGGTCTACAGGGCCAACAATAACACACATGAAGGACGTACTTCCTAGTTCAATCATGTATATGAGACTAATGGAAACACCAGCCCAAAAGCAAAGATGAGAAGTCAGGAAGGGACAGGAAAACTGGATGAATGGAAACAGGGAACCTGGGGTGGAGAAAGGGAGAATGTTGACCCATCGCAGGGTTGGCAACCAATGTCACAAAACAATTTGTACATTAACTGTTTACTGAGAAACTAATTTGCTCTGTAAACTTTCAGCTAAATCACAATTAAAAAAAAAAAAAGTACCTACTAAAAGAACAGTGAGAGTCTGTAGTATTTAAACCAAGACCCACTCTGTCTCTCCCCCTTCCCAGCTCAGCAAGATGAAAAATCCACTCCAGACTAGTACAGCCAAGAACACAGGGACCTTTTTCCCCACAGCTCCAAGTTAGAGGATTATCTTCTCAAGAGAGGCAAGACATTAGCATTTCTCACCTTTCCCCCGCTACTTGTTGCTGAGGTTAATTTCTAGACAAGTGCAGCTGAGATGTGAGAGAACCTTTCTTCCACCCAACCACCTGCTTATGGAATTGAGGCTCTACCTTGGACACCACACCACCGAGAATACTGGGGTCTCAATCACCCTTGCCTCAGCTCATGAGGTAAGGCTCCACACCGAGAAAGGCAAGTCAAGGAGACCTGAGACTACTGCTACCACCTCCACTGAGCACCTAGATCCTAAAGCAGGGGTCTTACTCAGACAGAAGCACAGCATTGCCCAATCTAGCACCAGAGCCATGGTTCAGAGATTTTGCCCAGGAGGAAAAGCTAGCCATAGAACAAACAGCTTCAAATCTCTACCCAAAGGAACTGACTTCATTTTCAACAGAGTGTGAAGAAGGTTAAGCCGAAGAGTACTCTCAAAAACAGTGGAGGATGTGCTGAAAGGCAATTGGAAGTATATTGATAGACTCACTGAAGATACAAGTTAAACTGTAGTTCATCTAGTTTGCTGGAGAGAAATGGGGAAAGATACAGCTAGGAAGAGCTCTCCTAGTGTCACAACAAATCTCAAATGCTGACCTCAGGAACTATTTATTCATAGGAGCCTTAATTTCATTGGATCAGTCTGTGGAGAAATTTATGCTCCAGGGAATTGTTTAAAAATAATAGGACAATCAGCTGACAATTAGTGGAGCTTCACAGCTGGGTGCAGAAGGAAAGAGGCATTCAAAAAGGCCCCTCTGAAACCACTGTCATCCAGGGTGACTGTGGTTATACTCAAGGCTGTATGACCCGAGGAGCAATACCAGAGGCTTTATACCGTGGAGGTGGGGCAAACAGTCACTAAACAAATAAATAACAAGTTACTACAATATATTATTTAAGTGTCTACTTTCCAACAAAAGTTATGAGACATACAAAGAAACAGAAAAGTATGACCCATACACCAGGAAAAAAAAAAGCAGACAACAGAAATTCCCTGTGAGAGTGATCCATGTCAGATTTAACAAAGACTTCAGCATAGCAAAGGGAGCCTTGGTGACACAATGGTTAAGCACTTGGCTGCTAACTGAAAGGTCAGTGGTTCAAACAAGTGATTCAAGCTGCTTCAAGGGAGAAAGATGTGTCTGCTTGCATAAAGATTACAGCCTTGGAAACCCTATGGGACAGTTCTACTCTGTCCTATAGGGTCACTGTGAGTTGGAATTGACTCAACAGCAACAGATCTAGTCAGAGTAGCAATCATAAACATTTTCAAAGAACTAAAGGAATAAAGGGAGGGTATGATGACAACGTTTATCAATAAAGAGATGTTTATCAATGATTATCAATAAAGAGATAGAAATTATTTTTTAAAAGTAATCAAATGGAAACTTGAGTTGAATAGTACAATAACTGAAATGAAAAATTCACTAGAGAGGCTCAACAGTAGATATGAACTGACAGAAGAATTTGCAAACTTAATATAGCTCAATAGAGAGTATAAATCTGAAGAACATAGAGAAAAAAGGAATGACAAAAAATGAACAGAGCCTCAGAGTATTGCAAGAAAGTATGCATAATGAAAGTACCAGAAGGAGAGGAGAAAGGAAGAAATAAAATATTCAAAAAAATAATAGCTGTAAACTTCTCAAATTTATTCAAAAATATTAATTTACACATTTAGGGAACTCAACAAACTCACAGTAGGATAAATGCAAAAATATCCACAAATAAAAGCATCTAAGTCAAAATGTTGAAAGCCAAATACGAGGTGAAAGTCTTGAAAGCAGCAAGAGAAAAATGACACATCACCTATGGAGGAACCCCAATAAGATTAACCAGTGACTTCTCATCAGAAACAATGGAGGCAGAAAGGCACTGGGATAACACTCACAGTGCTCAAAGAAAAAAAATTGTCAGTGAAGAATCCTACATCCAGCAAAACTGTCTTTCAAAGCAAAGGTAAATTAAAGACATTCTCAGATAGTTAAAAACTGAGAGCTAGCAGACCTGCCTTACAAGAAATACTAAAGAAACTTCTTCAGACTGAAAGAAAATGATCCCAGACAATAATCTGAATCCAAGTTAAAAAAAAAAAAAAAGGCATCAGTCAAGGCAATTAAGTAATTATAAAAGACAGTGTAAGCTCATATTTATTATTCTTTCTTCTGTTAACTGATATAAAAAGCAATTGCATAAATCAATATGTACATAATATATTGTTGGGCATAACATACAGATATGTAATATGTTTGCCAATAAGAGCACAAAGAAGGTGGGTGGAAGCAAACCTGCATTGAACTAAGGAAATTACTCCAGATGGTATTCAAATTCACAAGAACAAATGAAGAGAACCAAAAATGATAAATACAAAGGCTGATATAAGAAAAGCTAAACTTATACATGTTCTCCTTTCTTCTCTTATTTAAAAGACATAATATTATATAATGTAATCATTATAACAATTTATGGTTGGGTTTATAATACTTGTAGATGCAATATGTATAATAATAATATCACAAAAGGGAGTAAAGGCAATATATCTATATAGAAGTAACATTTTTATATCTCACTGGAATTATTAGAATAAATTTGAAGCTGACTCTGAAAAGTTAAGATGTATATTGTAAGCCCTAGAGCAACCACTAAGGACACAAATAACTAAAAAAGAAAAAGTAAAAATCTTAATTACCACAGTAGAAAGTATTCACTTAATACAAAAGAAAGCATTAAAGGAGGAATACAGGAACAAAAAAGGTGTGAGACATATAGAAAACAAAAGTAAAATGGTAGATGTAAATACAGCTATATCAAGAATACCATCAAATGTAAATGGATTAAACAATCCAATCAAAAGACAGAGATTGTCAAACTGGATTTAAAAAAATCATAAAAACAAGATCCAACTACGTGCTGTCTACAAGAGATACACTGTAGTGTCAAAGACACAAATAGATTGAAAGTGAAAAAGGTGAAAAAGATGTATCATGCAAACAGCAGCTACAAAAAAGTTGAAGTGTTTATATTGTATTAATATCAGACAAAATAGATTTTAAAACAAAAAACTCACTAGATATAAAGTGGTACGTTTTATAATGATTAAAGGGTCAATCCATCAGGAAGACATAACAATTATAAATATACGTGCACCTAACAATAGAGCACTAAAATACATGAAGCAAAAACTGACAGAATTGAAGAAAGAGACAATTCAACAATAATAATTGAAGACTTCAATTACTTTCAATAATAGATACAACAAGGCAGAACATCAACAAGGAAATAGATGACTATAACAATTAGACTTAACAGACATCTATAGAACACTACACCACCAACAGCAGAATATACATTTTTCTCAAGTGCACACAGAACATGTTCCAGGAGAGACCACATGTTAGGCCATAAAATAAACCTCAGTAAATTTAAAATGATATAAATAATACAAAGTACATTCTCCAATTGCAAGGGAATAAAATGAGAAATCACTAACAGAAAGAAATTTGGGACACACACACATATGTGGAAATTAAACAGCATACTCCTTATTAACAAATGGGTCAAAGAATAAATCACAAGGGAAATTAGAAAATACTTTGAGATAAATGAAAATGAAGACATGGAATCAAAAATTTATGGGATGCAGCTAAGCAGCTATTAGAGGGAAATTTACAACTGTAAATGCCTAGATACAAATCAATAACCTAAACTTTCACCTTAAGACACTGGAAAAAAGAGTAAACTAAACCTAAATCAAACAGGATTTAGGATTAGGAAGGAAATAATGAAGATTAGAGAAGAAATTAATATTATAGAGAAAGAAAATCAATAGAAAAAGAATCAATGAAACCAATAGACGAGTCTTTGAAAAGACCAGCAAAATTGACAAACCTTCAGACTGAGTGACCAAGAAAAAAATAAAGACTTGAAATACCAGAATCAGAAATAAAACAAGGGACATTACTATCAACCTTGCAGAAATAAAAAAAGATTATAAAGGACTACTATAAACAAATGTATGTCAAAAAGTTAGGTAACCTAGAAGAAATACACAAATTTCTACAAAGATACAAACTATGGAAACTGACTCAAGAAGAAATAGACAATATGAATAGATCCAGAACAGGTAAAGAGATTGAATTAGTAATCAAAAAAACTACCAACAAAGAAAAGCCTAGACCCAGATGACTTCATTGGTGAATTCAACCAAACATTTAAAGAACTAATATATCAATTCTTCATAAACTTTCAAAAAAAGGAGGAGGAGGATAAAGAGGAGGAGACGGAGAGGGAGAAGGAGAAGGAGAAGGAGAAGAAGAACAATAATAGAAGGAAACGCTTTTCAACACCTTCATTCTATGAGGCCAGGACTACCCTGATACCAAACCCAGTCGAAAGCATCACAAGAAAATAAAACTAAAGGCCAATATATCTTATGAATATGGACACAAAAATTCTCAACAAAATACTAACAAACAATCCTGCAATGTACAAAAAGAATTATACATGATGACAAATTGGGATTTATCCCAGGAATGTAAGGTTGATTTAACATTCAAAAATTAATTAGTGTAATACATCGCTTCTGTAGAACAAAAAAACAAAAACTACATGATCATCTCGATAGACATATAAAAAGCGTTGACAAAATCCAACACTTTGATGATAAAAAAAAAAAAAAATTCAACAAGTTAGGATGAGAAGGGCTATTCCTCAACCTGACAAAGGGAATCTAAGAAAAACTCATGGCTAACATCATACTTAAAGGTGAAAGACGGGATGCTTTCCCCTACAATCTTGAACAAGACAAGGATGTCTACTCTCTCTACTTCTATTCACATTGTACTAGCATTTCTAGCCAGGGCAATTAGGCAATTAAAAAAAAAAGTAATCTAGATTGGAGAGAGAAGTAAAACTATCTCTATTCTCAGATTACATGACCTTGTATATAGAAAATGCTAAGGAATCCACTAAAAGATTATTAGAAATAATAATGAGTTCAGTAAGGTTGTATAATACAAGATCGATATACAAAAATCAACTGTATATCTCTACACTTTCAGTGAACAGTCCAAAAAATGAAATTAAGAAAACAATTCCATTTATAATAGCATCAAAAAGAATAAACTATTTAAGAATAGATTTAACCAAAAAAAAGTGCAAAACTTATACTCTACAAACTTCAAAACATTGTTGAAAGAAATTAAGAAAAGGTCTAAATAAATGAGAAAACATCCCACACTCATGGATCAGAAGAGTTAATATTGTTAAGATGGCAATATTTCTCAAACTGATCTACAGATTCAGTGCAATCCCTGTCAGAATTCGAGCTGTCTCCTCTGTAGAAACTGACCAGCTGATTTTGAAATTCACATGTCATTGCAGCTAAAACTATCTTGAAAAAGGAAGGAAAACTTTGGAGGACTCACACTTCCCAATTTCAAAACTTACTACAAAGCAACAGTAATCAAGACAGTGTGGTAGAGAAGTAGGATAGACATATAGATCAATGGAATAGAAATGAGAGTCCAAAAATTCACCCATTCAATGGGAAAAGAATAGTCTTTTCAACAAATGGTGCTGGAACAACTTCATAGCCACATGCAAAAGAATGAATTTGGACACCTGTTGGTTAAGAGCTTGGCTGCTAACCAAGAGGTCAGCAGTTCGAATCCACCAGCTGCTCCTTGGAAACGCTATGGGGCAGTTCTACTCTGTCCTATAGGGTCGCTGTGAGTTGGAATTGACTCTACGGCAATAGGTTGTTGTTGTTGGCAGGTGCCGTTGAGTCAGTTCCAACTCATAGCGACCCTATCTATGTACAACAGAACGAAACACTGCCATACTCACAATCATTGTTATGCTTGAGCCTACTGTTGCAGCCACTGTGTCAATCCATCTAGTTGAGAGTCTTCTTCTTTTTTGCCGACCCTCTACTTTACCAAGCATGATGTCCTTCCCCAGGGACTAGTCCCTCCCAATAACATGTCCAAAGTACAAAAGACAAAGTCTCACCATCCTTGCTTCTAAGAAGCATTCTGGCTGTACTTCTTTCAAAACAATAAAACTCTTAGAAGAAAACATAGTGATAAATCTGCGTGACCTCAGATTTGGCAATGATTTCTTAGATACAGCAACAAAAGCATGAGCAACAAAAGAAGCAATAGATAAATTGACCTTCCTGAAGCTTAAAAACTTTTGTGCTTCAAAGGACACTGTCAGGAAAGTGAAAAGGCAACCCACAGAATGGGAGAAAGTATTTTCAAATTACATGTCTGATAAAAGACTTGTATCTAGAATATATAAAGAACTCTTACAATTCAATAATGAAAAGGCGACCCAGTTTTTAAAAATGAGAATAAGATGTGAATAGATGTTTCTCCAAACATATTCAAATGGTCAATAAACACATGAAAAAAGGATCAACATCCTTATCCACCAGGAAAATGAAAATCAAAACCACAGTGAGATACCACTTCCCACCCACCAAGACTGCTATAATCAAAAAGTCAGACAATACCAAGTGTTGGCTAAGTTGAGAAGAATTTGAAACTTTTATACACTGCTGGTAGGAATATAAAATGGTGCAGCAACTTTGGAAAACAATCTGGAAGTTCCTTAAACATAGAATTTCCATATGAGCCAGAAATTCCACTCCTCGGTATATATCCAGGAGAAATGAAAATATATGTCTGCAGAAAAACTTGTGCATGAATGCTTATAGCAGCATTATTCAGAATACTCAAAAAGTGGAAACAACCCAAATGTCCATCAACTAATGAATGGATACATAAAACTTGGTATATCCATACAATGGAATATTATTTGGCCCTAAAAAGACGTGAAGGTCTGATACATACCACAACATGGATGAACCTTGAAAACGTGCTGAATGAAAGAAGCTAGACACAAAAGACCACATATTATATGACTCCAATTATATTAAATGTCTAAAATAGACAAATCCACGGAGATATAAAGTATATTAGTGGTTGCTTAAGGCTAGGGCAAATGGGGGTGGGTAGCTAGAGAGTACAGGGTTCTTTTTGAGGTAATGAAAATGTCCTAAAATTGACTGTGGTACTGACTGCACATACCCATGAATATACCAAAAACCACTGAGCTGTACACTTCAAATAAGTGAATTGTGTGGTATGTGAATGATATATTACAATAAAGCTGTTATTTTAAAAAAGATAATATCTTTATAGGCAGAGAAATATTTTTAAAATAGAAAACAAAAAAAATTAACCATCTACTAAAAGATTTTAAATTTGACTATATTAAAATTCAGTTATTAAACTTCACTTATTCAAAGGCACCGTTAAGAAATTGAAAGGGTAAGCCACTGTGTCAGATTGTGTTTTCCAAAACTCGGCTGCAACAGTATCTTCCGTCCCATATGCTCTTCTTACACTGTGACTTTGACACTCTTCTCACTAACAGGAGGAGTCTATATTCCTTCTTCTTCAGTCTGGGTGGACTTGTTACTACAGCAGAACTGATACCATCTGACTCCCAAGGCTAAGCCATCAGAGGGAATACAGCTTCTTCCTGGTTTCCCTGGGACTCTCGCTGAGATCCATCCATGTTCCTGGGTGTAGCTGCTGTATGTACATTCATTCTCACTGCTGAGTGGCCTGTGCTGAGGCCCACCTGGGAAGGAGCATGGGGAGGGGAATTGAGGACCCAACCCTCGTCCCTGGCTGAGCACCCAGCCGAGAACCAGCACCAGCTCACCAAGCATAAGAGTAAGTCATTTTGGAGATGGATGCTCCACCCCGCAGTTGAGCCATCTCAGTTGACTCTGAACGGAACAGGGACAAGCCTTCCCTGCAAGCCCCACAAAAACTGTAAATTTACGAGTAGACAAACGACTGCTGCTGTTTTAAGTTACTAAACTCTGGGGTGGTTTGTTCCATGGCAACAACTAGACCAGCCGCAGAGCAAGATCACATATTTGCAACACATACAACTGACATAGGTGTCATGTCCAGAGCCAGATATGCCAGTACAAAAAAAATGTCAAGAAATTTGAGCAGGAACTTCACAAAAGAGGCTATCGAAATGACCCGTAAACATATGAAAAGGTAGTCAACCTCATAGTCATCAAGAAAATGCAAATAAAGATCACAAAGAAGTATCACTACACACCCATCATGATAGCTAAAATAAACATACTGACAAGACCTGGTGTTGGCATTCTCATACATTACTGGTGAGAGTATAAATTGGTACAAATACTTGGTAAACAATCTGGCATTATCTTATAAAGTTGAAGATGCACTTTCCCCATGATCCAGAAATGTCACCTTAGCTATATACCCAGCCAGAATGCATACACATATACGGCAACATTTATTATAATAGCCCCAAACTGGAACCAGTCCAATGCCCTTCAACAGTAAAATGGGTAAGCAATTGTGGTTGAACCATACAATGGAACCCCACCCAGCTGTGAGAATGAATGTACATACAGCAGCTATACCCAGGAACACAGATGGATTCCAGACATCATGTCGAGACACAAATGCAAGCAAAACTTAACAATATTGCTAACCAATGCCTGTTTAGGAGGTGAAAGTATAAAGAGAAGCAAGAAAGTGATTACCATACAAGTGCTTAACAGACAGGAAAAGGGTCATGATGGGAGGGGCACAAGGGGAGTTCCTGGGGGTGTTGACAATGACCTATTTCTTGACATGGGTGGTGGTAACGGGTATTTGCTCTATAATGATCATGAAGCTATATACTTATGGTCTGTGCTATGTTATATTTCACAACATGGTTGTTTTTTTTTAAATTGAGAGTAATGTATTGACATTTGTAACTGTAAAGTCCCAGAGATATTAGGCATGATGTGACAAGGTGTGACACCATGAGATATGGTAGCTTCATTCTTAGACTGGTGTCCCTCCTGGTTACAAAATGGCTGCAGCAGGTCCAGACATCACATCATGCAAAACAATCATAGTAATAATAATTCACATTTATTGGATGCTGCCAAGCACTGTGCTAAGTACTTTGTAGGAATTGCCCCATCTAATCCTCACAATAACTCTAGAACAAAGTGCTATTATTAATTTATTTTTATAGATAAGACAACTAAAGCAAAAGGACATCAAGTCACTTATGCAAAACTACACAACTTCTGGGTTGTGGAGTTGGGATTCAAGCCTGGCTCCAATCCCACCTCTTTCAGAAGAGGGAGAGTATCTCTGAAGAGTTTCAGCAGGAGAAGAAAGAGACTTCCTTCAGGAAGACCTGGCAAATGTCCCTCTGACACTCACTGGATGGATCCAGCCATACAGCCTTTCCCTCAACCAATCCCTCCACAAACTAGGCTGAGATATGATGTTGGGTAAGTCCAGGGACTGCCCTTCCTCTATGAGGGCTGTGGGCAGCTGCCTGGGAAGTGGGGAACCCTGAATGAAAATTAGGGTGTCATTGCCAAGAGGTGCTGTGGACCCCAGGAGGTCAAAGCAGCAAACGTTCTTTCAGTGAAATCTCTGGTGAGGCAGGGGTACAAGTATGGGGCAAGGAGTAGGCAGATCTGTTCCCAAGGATAATGAGACTTGCTTCTAAGGAGCATTCTGGCTGTACTTCTTCCAAGATGGATTTGTTCATTCTTCTGGAAGTCCATGGTATAGTCAATATTCTTTGCCAACACAATAATTTAAATGCATCAATTCTTCCTTGGTATTTCTTATTCATTGTCCAGCTTTTGCATGCATATGAGGCAATTAAAAATAGCATGGCTTGGGTCAGGCGCACCTTAGTCCTCAAAGTGACATCTTTGTTTTTCAACACTTTAAAGAGATCTTTTGCAGCAGATTCGTCCAATGCAATACTCTTGATTTCTTGACTGCTGCTTCTGTGGGCGTTGATTGTGGATCCAAGTAAAATGAAATCCTTGAAAACTTCGATCTCTTCTCCGTTTCTCATGATGTTGCTTATTGGTCCAGTTGTGAGGATTTTTGTTTTCTTTATGTTGAGGTGTAATCCGTACTGAAGGCTGTAGTCTTTGATCCTCATCAGTAAGTGCTTCAAGTCCTCTTCACTTTCAGCAAGCAAGGTTGTGTCATCTGCATAACGCAGGTTGTTAATGAGTCTTCCTCCAACCCTGACGCTGCATTCTTCTTCATACAATCCAGCTTCTCAGGGTATTTATTCATCATACATTAAATGCTGCACTAAATACACAAAATTCCAAGGCGGGAAAGCTGGTTCCTGTCCACATCTTTCCAATCCTTTTGATGACTTCACAGAAATGGTGTCAACTCCGCATGGAACAAGGCATCTTTAGCATCCCCCACTCAACATTAGTCAGTGCCCTTTGGAACAAGGAAAGGGCAGACCTTGAGCTCAGGGCTTCCGCAGACAGGATCCCGCTGGAATTCCACAGCACTGTTCTGCTTCCATTGTGTTTGTTTTTATGGCTACCTTCTATTAACCGGAAGTAATGCCGCGGTTATTATTATTATTTAAATTCACTTAGGTTAAAAAAAAAAGTCGATTTAAGGTTTTTTTTTAAGTCTTTCTAAATTTTTCCATCACCCTTAACAGAAGCTCAGTGTCCCCTAAGCAAAAAATTTGGAAAAGGATAATACTGATAGTTGAACAACATGATAAACATAATTAACATCACTGAATTGTACACGTGAAGAATGTTGCAACGGCAAATGTTTTGTGACATATATATTTGCCACAATAAAAAAGAGAAGATAAATTTTGAGAAGGAAAAAATAAATTAAGTGAAAAAGGCACGGTGCAGGGCAGAGTGCATCGCGTGCTACAATTGCCGTTAAAATGAGGGGACTGTGTAAACTACGTATTTGATATTTGTTGAGATATAGTAATAGCTCTTGCCAGTGGAAAGGGGAGCCAGGTGGTGGGAGACAGGGGTGGAGGGAGGCTCTTCCCCCAAGAACTTATTAATCTTTTTGATTTCTGAACCATGTGAACATAGCTCAGATCCAAGTTAAATGAAAAAATAAATTTAAAATTAAGACAAGCGTGAAATAAATTATAGTAATGCTTATAGGCAAAACCCTTACAGGCGGTGCCCAAAGGACTGAGGTCGGGGAGACGCCGGCCTGGCTGGGCTGCACTTCCTCCAGCTCTGATCATTGGTAGGGGAGCAAGATTCCTGGGCACTCGGCCCGCACCCACCCCACCAGCCCTGCCCTGGCTCCCAGAAGGTGCCTGGGCTCGGCTCTTCCAGCCCGTAGGCTCCCAGCAGTGCATAATCTCCTGTCTAATCCCTGTGCTGCCACCAGACACTCCCTCCAGTCTTGTCCCCAAGACCTCAGGCCACCTCCGAGTCAATGTAGTTCCTGGGCCGCGACTGTGGCCTGAAGATAAGGAGCTGGCAGGAGTTGGGGTTTGATGTGAGGACCCCCATCCAGGGCAGCCCATCTCTTTCCCTTTGAACCTGCTTTCTCATTGTCACCCAGAAGACAACAAACACGTACACAGCTCTTCCTCGGCAATAAACACTTTTCAAATAGTCCCTCATTTAATCTACACAGCAACCTAATGAGGGAGTTCCTATTAGCCTCATTATCCCATTTTCCAGATGGGCACATCGAGGCAGGTTAAATAACTTGCCCTGAAGTCACACATCTCAAAAGGCAGAGCCTGGATTGGATCCCAAGCCACCTGGTTCCAGAGGCCTGAACCAGTCTCAGCGGCTGTAGAGTTTGAGGCTCAAAGAGAGCCCCGAGTCTCAGCCCCTGGAGTTCCAGAGAGGAGGAGGGCCTGGCACCTGGTTACACAGTAAGTCAGTGACCAGCAAAGCAGACAGGAGGTTGGAACACAGCCCTGGGAGGCAGAATCCCATAGGAAAGGCTGCCCGGTCCACAGTGTGGTCTTTGTACACCTGTTTCCTTAAGAGTGCGTGTGTGTGTGTGTGTGTGTGTGTGTGTGCGTGTGCGTGTGCCCATGTGTGTACGTGTGCACATGTGCACGTGTGTGCCCGTGTATGTGTGTGTGTCCAAGCCTGGAAAGCCAACATGGCAGGTCCTGCTGCCAACCATCCCATTCCCCCTAGGTCACCCACAGCCCTGCCCCAGTAGCCAGGCCTCTTCTCCCCTCATTATTCCTGTCTCACCTAAAAGAACATGCATTTTTCTGCCAGAGACACACCTCTCTCCCTGCCGCAATGCACTGGGGGAAGTGGAAACGAAAAGAAAAGCGCATGCAGGCAGCAGATCCAAATGGAATGTTTGTGCCGAGGAGGCCCCGTGAGGCAGTGGAAGAGGCTGAGGCTGAGGATCAGCTGAACTTGGGTTGGGTCTCAGAGCCTCAGTCTCTCCATCTGTAAATGGGGTTCCTAGTCTGTCCTTTGCATATCTGTTGCCAGGATGAAATGGGATTTATATGAGAAGGCCTTGCTCATTGCCTAACACATAGTAGGTGAAGATGTATGTGAATTGCTTTTCTCTGTGCCTCAGTTTCCTCATCTGGGAAATGGAGGAACAGCAACCTCCTTTTCAGGCTTGACAGGAGGCTTAAATGAGTTAGTAACTGTGAAGTTTACAGTAGGTGCCATGTAGGCTGTGTGACCATACGTCCTGATTTACATCTATCATCCTGGCTTAATTTTGAATAGTGCCCCCTTCACTCTCAGCGTCCTAGCTTGAAGGAAAAGTAATATATGCCTTATACCAAAATGTTAAATAGATGACCAGTAAATGCATAAAAGACCACAGTCTCTAAAGCTGCATCTGTCCATGCTGCAATCCTGCAGAGGACCCTGTCTCCAAGCCCTTCTCACCCAGCTTGTCCCTGTGTCCCTGTCGCTGGGATGGGGCTGCAACTCAGCAGACGACCAGGATCCTGGAGGGATTGAGCGGAGAGGTCTGAAAAGCCTCACTTCACTTCCCTCTTTGGAACCTTAGACCAGCGTTAATTTGCCAAGATGGTTTCTCAGCCCACACGCAGTCCTCCAGACCCTGTGGCCCCTGCTTCTGTCTCTCAGGCTGTCATTCCCTCCCTTGCCTGGCTCCTGTGCTGGGGGAACAAGGCAGATCCAGTGGTTTCCAGTCTGATGTCCTGGCCTAGGCCAACTCTGGATTCTTTCTTATGCCTCAGACATGCAGATATGATGCTTTGAATGACCTCCCACAGCTTTGAATGACTTCCCTCTGCCCCATGGACTCCTATATATCCTTCAAAGGCCTGGAGAAATGGCTCCTCAGAAAAGCTTCCACTGTGCCCCTGGCAGAGTTAATCACTCCCATCTATAGACATCCCCATCACGCTGAGATCCACCACTTACCAGTTGTCTGACCCGAGGAAAGTCTCCTAACCTCTCTGTGCTTCGGTTGCCTCATCTATTTAATAGGAATGAAAATAACAAGCCCTTCCCGCTAGGGTTGTTGTGAGAATTATGTCAGATAGTATACATAAAATGGTAGAAGCGTGCCTGGGACACAGTGAGCACATAACCTATTCGTATGAGTATTATATTTTTATTATTATTATCATGATCCTCCTTGCTGTCATCAGCACAGCCCTCATCATCTCACACTGTCATTGATGGTTTTCCTGTCTGGCTCCCTCATGAGATGGGGAGCACTTTAAGGGTAGAAGTTGAGTGTTCATCTCCAATTCTCACCTCCTGGCACTGGCCGGGCACAAAATAGGTCCAAATGAATGAATGAATGGATCAGATCTCTTCCTGCTTGCCTGCTGCCTTCCTTCCTGCCTGCCTTCCTTCCTTCCTGCCTGCCTACCTTCCTTCCTGCCTATTCCTTACATGGTGTTGGCCAAGGTGGAAATAGCAAGGTCTCTTAGGCCCAGCCCTGGAACTGGAAAACCACCACTCACACCACATTCTATTGACCAAAGCAAGTCACATGGCCAGTGGGGGTGGGAGGAATAGACTCCACCTCTGAAAAGAGGAACAGATAAGTCCCATTGCAGAGGGCAGGGATTGTGGGTGCGAGGAATTGTGGGGCCTTCTGTGCTATGAGTTGGAATTGACAACGGCAACAGGTTCTGTGTTAACAAACTACCACACCGGCTTTACTGTTCATTATCAAGCATGTGTTCAGAACTGGTCTGGTGATAGGTACTAGGGACACAGAGAGGGACAATACATGTCCCTACCCTAAAGGAGTTCCTAGTATAAAATGATAGTGACAAGGCATTTTGATGAGGGACTCATTAGAAGGCCCCGCCTGCCTGCCTGCCTTCTTTGCTTCCTGCCTGCCTTCCTTCCTTCCTGCCTGCCTGCCTGCCTTCCTTCCTTCCTGCCTGCCTGCCTGCCTTCCTTCCTTCCTGCCTGCCTGCCTGCCTTCATTGCTTCCTTCCTGCCTGCTTGCCTTCTTCGTTCCTTCCTGCCTGCCTGCCCTCCTTCCTTCCTTCCTTCCTGCCTGCCTGCTTGCCTGCCTTCTTTCCTTCCTTCCTTCCTTCCTTCCTGCCTGCCTTCCTTCCTTTCTTCCTGCCTGCCTGCCTGCCTTCCTTCCTGTCTGCCTGCCTGCCTTCCTGCCTGCCTGCCTGCCTGCTTGTCTTCCTTCCTTCCTTCACCAGCAATTTTCTGAGTGGACCTACCATGCACCAGGCACTGGGGATAAAACGTGAACAAGACAGACACAGCTCATGCTCTCCTGGAGCTCACGCTCCAGTGGGGAGGACAGGCAATAAATAAATATACATGGGCCATGATAACTGCTACAGAGAAAAATAAAGCAGGGCAAGGGACAGAGAGTGACCATGGGGGCTATTTTAGATAGAGTGGTCAGTGATGGCCTCCCTGGAGCAGGGACTCTTGAGCAGAGGTCTGTCTGTGTGAAAGAGGAAGCAAGCCCTGGGGAATGCCTGGAGGAAGAGCACTCCTAGGAGGAGAATGGTAAGTGCAAAGGCCCCGAGGCAGGAAGTGTTGGGTGGTTTCCAGGAACAGTAAGGGGGCCAGAGTAGAGTGGTGAGGGGAAGTGTGGTAGGAAATGAGATTGGGAAAGGTCGGTGAAGCTGATGGAGGAAAGGGGTCTCCCAAGCTGGGGAATAGCACAAGCCAAGGTTGAGAGATGGGGAAATCCAGGGCATGCTCCAGGCGGGGAGCCTGGCTCAGAGGGACTGAAGGTTTGGGTGCATCCGGAGATGGCAATGGGAGGTTAGCTGAAACCAACTGTTAACAGCCTTGAGTGCTGACCTTGGGAAGCCTGGCTTGTCCTGCAGACAGGGGGAGCCTGGGATGGTTCATGAACAAGGCAGGTCAAGGTCTACCTTAAGCTGGAGGCACTCCCATGGGCCTCAGGCTGCGAGAGCCATGCTGGGGGCTTCTAGGCACCGGCCAGCACCCTGGCTCTCAAGCCCCTGTCTTCTGCAGATGTGGCTCTGGCCTCCCTCACGGCATTCACCAACACCCAGACCCTCGCTGAGCTCGAAGACCTGGCTCTGAGTCCCAGCCAGCCACTGGCTCGCTGAGGACCTTGGACGGCTCATCCTCCCTCCTCAGGCCTCAGTGCCCCCTGTGTATGTATAATGAGCAGGTTTGCAGAGTGTGGCCAGTCCTCCCACCCCACTTGGACCTTTGCTCACATTGTAGAGCCTTGGGAGGAGCAGCTTTGGGCTTACAACCCAGAGCCAAAAAGCTGAGATCCTGTACAGACGAGGAGACTGAGGCCCAGGTGAGTCTGTTGGGTAGACATTTGGGGAGGGAGCAGGCGATGCTTCAGACACGCAGGTCGTGGGCCCCCTGGTCCCACTGTTCGGACAGATGGTGAACTCCCTGGCCAAGGTTAATGAGATTCCCATTGTCCCGGCAGTTGGACCTATCCGGCAGTAACAGGATTCGAACCCCTCTTCCCACTCCGGCCAGTGGAGCAGCGAAGGCACCTCTCTGATGTCCCAGTGTCACGGTCTGGACAAGTGAAGGTGGGCAGGCTGGCTGGCAGGGAGGAGGAAACTCAGGGAGGATGAGCACCTACTATTTAATATTCAGAAGCAAAAGCCATCATTATTCTCATTTGACAAATGGGGAAGCTGAGATTCAGAGCAATCATACAAGAAAGGGGAGAAAGAGATCAAACTGCCTTTTGTAGAAACGATATTTTCATTAAAATTTTTTTTTTAAAAAAAAGGTAGGCTTCTCATATGCAGGCCCTTCTCAGATGGAATTCTTGATGTTAGCAGCAACTCTGCATTGTCCCATTTCTTAGATGACAAGACTAAGGTTCCAAGAGGTGTGCTGACTTGGCAGTTGGCAGAGAAGAGAAAGGAACCCAGGAGTATCTGACACCAAAGTGCCACACCCCACCCCATCTTTCCATCCTCCCTGCCCACCAAGGTCCTGCAGACAAGATGCCACCCAATCCCTTGGGTCCATGAATCTCTGGCTTCCTCAGTGTGGCGCATACCTGGACCTAGGAAGAACCCTTCCCCTTCCCTTCCCCTGCAGGCAGGGGTGGAACAGGGGCACTTGAGGTCAAACACCTCAAACTGGGCCATGTCTGCAGCTGAGGGTGGGAAATGCCACCTCCCACCGTGGATTCCTGCGTCAGGCTGAAGTCCAGCAGAAGCACCAGTGCTCACCCAGCAGCCCACTTACATGCCTACCCTAATGCAGAGCTCTGCCCTCTTCTCCACCCACACGAGGACAGCCCTGCTGAGGCTGGGGGACAGGACCAGTTTCCAATGGGGCCTTGAATGCTAGGAAAATTTTGAAATTTAGCCTGAGCACAATTAGGAGCCGTTGAAGGCATTAGGCAAAGGAGTGGTAGAAGTTTCAGAAAGGGCACATCAGCAGCTGCGCTGAGGTCAGAGGAGCTTATAGGAGGCAAGGAGGCCAGGCCAAGGCTGGGAAAGCGTCCAGGCCCTAAGGGATGAAGACAGGACTAAGGCAGGTGCTATGCTAGGAGGAAAGCCTGGATAAGAGAAAGGAGGCTTGGGTAGAAGTGGGGCTAGGAAGGAGGGGCGAGGAGAAGGCCCAGCCTCTCAGAGGGGCTCAGCTCTCCCCACCCACCACCTGGGCAACCTGAGGGCACAGGGCAGTTGGTGTGAGGTTGGGGTGCCACCAACAGAGACCAGATGCTTAGGCTCAAACCCTCGTCTTCCACTTAGAAGCTGTCTGCCTTTGGACATCCGTCTCTGCCTCGGTCTCCTCATCCATAAAGCGGAGATAAAATGAGGTGAAACATGAAAAAAGCTGAGAACAGTGTCTGACAAAATAACTGTCTGCGCCTAATAAGTAAGGGTTGGTTTTTGTTGGTAGTGTTGTTGTTAAATATTTCTGGAGTGAATGAATGTCTGGGGGGTACCCAGGCAATGGTTGGCGTGGGCTGGGGATGGGGTAGCACGGAGGCAAGCCCCTCTGGAGCAGATGGGGGCCCCTGCCCCCTGGCTCAGGCAGGAATTACCATCACAAGCCGAGTGATGAGCTCACCCTCTCACCCTGCTCCAACAATACACAATCAGCGCATAAATCCCTAAAGGATGCTGGGAGCTAGGCTGACATTTGAATATGAAAAGGCGAGAAACAAAACAGCATTTTGGGAGTGGAGGCAGAGAGGGGGGCCTCTGTGCACAGGCTTAGTGTAGGCAACACACTCACACATGCACACATACGCACAGGAAGGTATACACATACACATGGGCACGCGCAAACCTACCTACATACACACACACATGCATGTACACATACACAGAATACACACACACTCACACACAGGTACATACACACACAGATACGCACACATGCCAAGTGCACGCGAAAGCAAACACAAACACGCACCCACAAATACACGTGCGCACACACACAAAGACACACAGGCATGCACACGACATGCACACACAGCAGCACAATTCCATTTTACCTCCACTGTGGTGTACTAATAGCAAAGACAATCATAATGCACGTGTACGGAGCACGTGAGGGCAGTGGTCGTTCGGTGGTAGAGTTCTCGCCTTCCGGGTTCCATTCCTGGCCAATGCACCTCATGAGCAGCCACCACCCCGGTCAGTGGCGGCTTGTGTGTTGCTATGATGCTGAACAGGTTTCAGCAGAGCTTCCAGACTAAGACAGATTAGGAGGAAAGGCCTGGTGATTACTTCTGAAAATTAGCCAGTGCAAACCCCATGCATCACAATGGTTGGATCCACAAGTGTTTGCGGGGATGGCGCAGGACCGGGCAGCGTTGAGCATGTAGCCAGGATGACAATCCACAGCCTCAGACGGTCAAGAATTTTTTTAAAGATTTCTTTTACATTTCAAGTTCATTTTTCGAGTCTTCCTCTCGCAGAAACTTAATCTCAGCAATTTGGGACACCCTCATCTTCACCCAGGAGCCACTGACCATCAACCTTGTTCTCGATCACAGTGCCTTGGGTCTATGTAGAGACCTCTTCCACTCAGCACCACTCTCCGCACTGCCCTGCAGCTCCTGTGTGCATTCGCGGGTCCCCCTGCCACTCCAGGCCTTGCCTGGTAGAGCACACATCACCAGCCTCTGCTCCTGTTGGGTGGCAGAACAAGACCCGCCTGCTATCAGAGCCCTCCAGCGAATCTCAAGGCCTACAGCTGGGGGCCCAGCGTGGTCCAAGACCCCGTGGCTGCCCCAAGACTCCTTTTTCATCTCCCCATCACCCTAGTCTGGGGAGGCTTGATTGTGTGTCCAGGCAGGAAGGGAGAGGCTGCCGCTGCCGGGGGCTCCAGGCTCCCACTGTAGCGTCCTGCCAAAGAGCACATGGTCCTCCAAAAGGCAATCCTCTTCTACCACTAGCTGTGAACCCCTGGGCAGCACACATAACCTCCCTGTGCCTCAGTTCTCTCATCTGTAAAAGGGGAATACTGACAGCACCTGTCCTCAGGTGGGCATTAGGATTGCAGGAGATAACGCGTGCAGAGCAGCCAGAACCATGCCTTGCTTTCCAAAGGCCTTCAGCAGACTTTCCATTTCCTGCGTGTCTAGACTTTTAGAACTCAAAAGCCAGGAAAAAGCTGGCTCAATGGATTGAGGGAGAGGAAGAAATGGCAGGGAAGGGCAAGGGGTGGTACCAGCTATCTGGGCAACAAGAACTGTGTCTAACTGTATCCGGTAACACGCTAAGTTCTCTACAAGTATTAGCTTAGTCAAGCCCCTGACAAGTCTGTGAGGTTGGTGCTATTGATAATTACCTCCATTTTAAGGAGGAGAAGACTAAGGCTCAAGCAGGTGGCATAGCTGGCCTCAGGTGCAGAGCTAGTAGATGACAGAGCCAGGAATAAAACACAGTTCTTGAACTTAACCCCATGCTCTGCTAATTCCCATTTTACAAATAGGAAAACTGAGACTCACTGAGATGAAGCAACTTGCAAGGTCATATTATCAGGCTTTGGCCAAGCCTGAACTTGAACCTGGTCTGGGACATGGACACGGCACTGCCCACACTGCCTCCTTCCTGGCCATCGCAGCACATAGGTATTTTTGGAGGGACCTTGGCCATGACGGCTCCAATGCCCCAGTAGTCTCAGATAGCCATCCATTTCTCTTTTCCTAATGGAAAAGCAGCTTTAGAGGACTGCCATTGTCCACCCAAGTTTCTGCCGGATTGTTCTGGGGCAAGGGAAGAGTAGAGGGCAGAGCTGGGACTGACAGGTGGTGGGGAGGAAGTTGGGAGGGCGGCCCCAGGGCCAAATCACATCTTATGAGGAGATCTTTCTCCCAGTCAGGGAGTCCAGAGAAACAGAGAGGTTGCCTGGAAGGGAGTGAGCTTCCCATCAGGGAAGACATGCAAATCAGGGTTGGAGGATGCCCCGGTGGGACTCCTGCAGGGGTATTTGGGACTCTGCCTGGTAAAAGCATGCAGTAGGATCTCCAACAAGGCCCCATAATGAGGTTTCCCAGGCTCAATAAGAAGCCAGCCAGCATGGGAGCACCATTTGTGGTTCCCAGAGGACACGCACTACTTAAACATGCTCAGATACACATCGTCATGGGACACTATGTAGGAGGTTCCACTCCTGGCCATATTGCATGGTTTTCAGAGCCCAGACTATGAGGCAGAGACCACAAATCCTCCACAAATACTTACACTTCCCTCTTCCCAATAGTATCAAACTGCAAAGTGTTATCATGTCTGGACATGGCGCCCTGGTCCCACTGGAGACTATATCTCCCAGCCTCCTTGCAGCCAGGTGCAGGCCTATGTTAAGTCCTGGCCCACAGGAGGTGAGCCAAAGGGATGCATGTCACTTACTTGGGGCTCATGAAAAGAACGGGCTTGCCTTCCCCTTGCCCTTTCCCCTTCTCTGCTGGTGGAGGGAAGGTGAGCCCGGGAACAGCCACCTTGAACTCACAAATGGAAGTCTTGTGAGGATGCCAGAGTTCCCTCACAGCCTTGGAACACCTTACCAGACTATCAAGTGGAAGACATGAACCTCTGCTCTCAACCCTCCCAAGGCTCCCATCTCTGTCTTTTTTAAACTACTGCATTTGGGAGTCTCTTTATCACAGCAGCTGAGCCTACACCCTGTGTGATACAACCAAGAAGGCACACTGGGGTCCCAGTGGGCTGCAAGCTTTAGAAACCCGGGAACCATCTGCAGCTCAGGGACAGGCACAGAGAAAGGGCCTAGAGATGTTTGTAGAAGGAAAAAGGATAGAAGAGAAGGAGATCTCTTCTCAGGTCCAGACCTGCATATTCAAATGCCTACTTTCCTCTCCCCTTGAGGCAACTCTACTCTTTCACATTCTAGACTGAGCTACAAATTTGTTCATGCGCCATTCTTCCCCATCTCGACAATGGCACCTCTAACCACCTACAGGTCCAGACCAGAACCCTAGGAGGTCGTCCTCGACTCCTCTATCTCTTCTCATCCTCCTAAAATCATCACCATGTCATACTGACTTTACTTTCTGAATATCACTCCAGCCCATGACTTCTCACAAGCTCCACTGCCGCACACATCCCAGTCCAAGCAACCACCATCTCTTTCTGGGCTTATTGCAGTGGTCGCTTCTTTGGTCTCCCCTCCTCCAGCTTTGCCCCCTATAATCTCACCTCCACACTGCAGCCAGAGAAAGCTTTTAAAAGTCTAATTAAAACAAACAGTGAAAGACAAAATAAATAAATGGGACCTCATAAAATTAAAAACTTTTGTTCATCAAAAGATTTTACCAAAAAAGTGAGAAGACAAGCTACCAACTGGGAGAATGTCTTCGAAAACCATATATCTGACAAGAATCTAATAACCAAAATATATATAAAACTTCAACAACTTAACAACAAAAAGACAAGTAACCCAATCATAAAATGGGCAAAGGACTTGAATAGACATTTCACCAAAGAGGACATTCAAATGGCCACCAAACACATGAAAAGATGCTTAGCGTCATTGTCCATCAGAGAGATGCAAATCAAAACCACAACGAGATACCATTACACTTCCACTAGGATAGCTAAGTGTCATGGATTGAATTGTGTCCCCCAAAAATATGTGTATCAATTTGGCTAGGCCATGATTCCAATTGGTGTGTGATTGTCCACCATTTTGTCATCTGATGTGATTTTCCTATGTGTTGTAAATCCTGTGTCTATGATGTTAATGAGGTGGGATATGTGGCAGTTGTGTTAATGAGGCAGGACTCAATCTACAAGATTGGATTCTGTCTTGAGCCAATCTGTTTTGAGATATAAAAGAGAGAAGCAAGCAGAGAGACAGGGGGGCCTCATACCACCAAGAAAGCAGCGCTGGGACCAGAACACATCCTTGGGACTGGCGGTTCCTGCACTGAGAAGCTCCCAGACCAAGGGAAGATTGGTGACAAAGACCTTCCTCCAGAGTCAACAAAGACAGAAAGACTTCCCCTGGAGCTGATGCCCTAAATTTGGACTTGCAGCCTACTAGACTGTGAGAAAATAAATTTCTCTCTGCTAAAGCCATCCACTTGTGGTATTTCTGGTACTGCAGCACTAGATGACTAAGACACTAAGGTAAAACTAACAAACAAATGATGGCGAGGATGTGGGGAAATTGGAGCCCTTATCCATTGCTGGTCGGAATGCAAAATGGTACAGCCATTGTAGAAAACAGTGTGGCGTTTCCTCAAAAAACTAAAGATAGAACTACCATATGACCCAACAATTCCACTGCTAGGTGTATACCCAAAAGACTTAAAAGCAAAGACTCAAAAAAAAAAGAAACTTGTACACCCATGTTCATTGCAGCACTATTCACAATAGCCAAAAGGTGGAAGCAACGTAAATGCCCATCAACAGATGAATGGATAAACAAAATGTGGTACATACATACAATGGAATACCACTCAGCCAGTAGGAGAAATGAAGTCTTGATGCATGCTACAGTATGGATGGAACTGGAAGACCTTATGCTGAGTGAAATAAGCCAATAGCAAAAGGATAAATACTATATGACCTCACTTATATAAAAAGACAAGAAAAGACAAATGTATGGAGACCAGAGTTTATTAGTGGTTACCAGGGCTGGGAGGTAGGGGGAAAGGGGAGTTAATGGTGATGGAAAAATCACATTGATTAAGGGTAGGGTTGCACAGCTGATTATTCTCATTGCTGTCAATAAGTTGTCTACCTGTAAAAAGTTGCATTGGCAAAAGCTATGTGATAGACATATTTGCAACAACAAAAAAAGAATAGCCGCTCAGGCTGCTTATGTACAACCAATACCTCATGAGATTTGGTTCCTTGATTTGGAGGTTTAGGGTCATGGTTTCACGGGACACCCCAGATGATTGGCTTAATAATGTCTTTAGCGCTTCTGTTCTACCGCCTACTTTGTTGCATAGTGCTTGGGGTCTTAAAAGCTTGCTGTGACCATTCAAGGCACAACAATTGGTCTCTATTCACCTGGAGCAACAGAGAAAGAAGGAAAAATCAGGAATAGGAGGAGGATATGGAATGTGTGGCTAGTTGCCCCCATGAACAATTGCCCCCTTTGCCATGAGACCAAAAGAACTACCATTACTAAACATTATGATCAAAGATTCCTGAAGAATCCTGATCCAAAGGGGACAATGCTAAACAGAATTTAAAATTCTCATGAACTCTAGACTTTCTGGAGCCACGGAGGGTGGATGAACCCCTGAAACTATTGCCCTGAGACAATCTTTAAACTTTAAACCAAAAATATCCCCTGAAGTCTTCTTAAAATTAAACAATAATTTAGCTTAACTAGTAAAAAAAGGTCTGCCTTGAGTATTATGCTCTTTTCAGAACCATCTATATCGGATCCAACTGACAATAGCAACTCAAAAGATTAGACAGGAACCTTGGGGGGCAGTGAGTTTATGCTAATAAGGGAGGAACAACTCGGAAAAGGAGGGTGAGAATGGTGGCACAGCTTGGAGAATGTAATCAGTGTTACTGAATTATACATGCAGAAACTGTTGCATTGGTGTATGTTTTGCTGTGTATATTCTCAACAACAAAGAAAATAAATAAACCTTAGAGAAAAAAACATAATCAGATTTTATCCCTTCTTACTCTCAAACCTCCTGTGGCTCCCACTTCACTGGTGGTGCAGTAGTTAAGGTGATCGACTGCTAACAGAGAGGTCGGCAGTTCGAAACCCCAGCTGCTCCATGGGAAAAAGATGTAGCAGTCTGCTTCTGTAGAGATATACAGCCTTGGAAACCCTATGGGGTCGCTATGAGTCAGAATCAACTCAACAGCAATAGGTTGGGTCTGGCTGCGTTACCCTCTGACCTCATGTCTCTCTCATTGAATGTCCTTCTTCCACCTTGGCCCACATTCAGTTCCTCAAACACATGGTGACCAGCTCCTCCAGACTTGGGGCCTTTGCCCAGGCCAGGCCTTCTCCCAGGAACACCCCTCTCTGCACTCTGCCCATCTGACTCCTACCCAAACTTCCTGCTGGGCTCAAGGGTCACTTCCACCAGGAAGACTTCCCAGGTTACTCTCTCAAGGCACAATCCCATGTTCCTCCTAGCCCTCCCACAGTTTATAACAGTGTGTATATTTGCATGTGTTTAACCTCTGCTCCCCTCCAGAGACTGTCAGCCACAGGAAAGCAGGAGCATGAGGGGGTTGGGCTCAGTGGTCCCCCTCACATAGCAGAACAGGGCCTGGGGCACAGTAGAGACTCCATAAGTGTTTTGGGATCATTGATGAGACTATTGGGCTCCCTTCGGTTGAATCACTCAATGCAAGAGTGAAGAGAGGATTGAGGGTGATAGATACTGTTCCGAAGCAAGGCAGATTGGCCAGGCAGGCGGGCGGGCTGACTTCCTGCCTGCCAGGGACCGTGAAGAAAGTATGCTGCCCGCATCGTCTCACTCACTCTTCACAACATGAGAGCCATGATGCAGACCCAGGCCGTTTAGCTCCACAGCCGGCACCCTTAACCATCCATCCACTGCACCGCCAACCCTGTGACTCTACTACCTGCAGCTCTCGGCTCCATCACAGCAGTGTGGTTTGACTCTTCTTAAGAAGACCTCATTCTCTTGGCCTCATGGTTATCATCTGAGAAATGGGGGGGGCTCAGCAAACCAGTCTCTAAATCCAGTACCCCTGCAGCCCTGGGTGCAGAGGCTGGTCCAATCTGTGGGGTTGGCTGGGTCTGAGGGTGGGAGGATAAGAGAATGAGGCAGCAGAAAGGACATTCAAGGTGTACCTACCTGCGACTCCTCCTTCTGGGAGCTTCTCCCATTCCAATCCCCTTCCAGCTGTTGAAACTGCTCTCTCCTAGAGTCCCCACACCTGGTCTGCCCCTCTGGGCCCTGCACCCAGCCCAGCTTCACAGGGATGGTGGCCTTGGCTTACACCTACAGTAAAAAGAGCACCCAGCAGGTGGTCAGCAGGACCTGGCCTCCTATTCTAGAAGTCCCTCTCCCTACCCCTGACAGTGTGGGCAAGTGGCCTGGGCTTGGCCAGTCAGATTGTCCTGCCCAAGACTTTGAATCTTAAACAGGACTCAGGGAAGCCAGGTGAGGTTTCAATTCATACCAGTCACTCAGGACAGTGTCCCAGCAAATTGTCCCTGAGGGCTTGACCCCCTGACTGAGGCTGTGCTCTCTGACCTCACCGGCCTCTGGTTCCAAGCGCCCAAACACGGTTCTCCAGCCTTCCTGCTGATTCTGTGAACCTCCTAGAAGGCTTCTCAATTGATTAGGATTGTGTTCAGCTCCATGTAGCAAAAAACCTAGTCCATGCTTAACCTAGTAGGCTTTTGGTTTTCTCTGGAGGGTTGCAGGCAGGGCCAGGAAGTCATGGAGGACACAGCCTCCTCCCAGCTCCTGGCCCATCATCTTCAGCACGTGGCCTTCACCATCACACAGCTGAGATCCTCCTCCAAGCAGGAAGAAGCTGGGAAGGGTGAGGGCACAAGGCTTGTGCCAGCTTCTATTAGGGGAACAATAGCCTTCCAAGAATCCCTCCCAGTCAACTTCTGCTTACATCCCATTGGACAGAATTGGATCACATGGCCACCCGTAGCATCAAGGGAATGGGGGAAGTAGCTGCAAGGGCACACCATCTCCCAGAACCAAATTGGAGTCCTGTTAGTAAGGAGGAAGGAGAAGGAATATGGGGTGGGTAGTAAGGAGCATCTGCTACAACATCCAAAAAAAGTTCTCTTCTGTCTAAGCCAGAGCCACTTTGGTTGATCATAACTAAGATCCACAGTTGATATGTGGGAGACCCAATCCAGTCTGAGGGCACTGGGAACTCTTCCCCGAGGAAGTGACATCTGAGTTAAGATCCAAAGGATAACAGGGGTGAATGTGACAAGCAGTGCAGGAGATTTCCAGCAGAGAACAGGGAGCAAGGACAGAGATGGGGAGAAGGGGCCAGAAGGACAGGAGAGGGCTGACACAGAGGTCCTGTGGGCTGTGATGGCTATATGCACAACGGGAACCATCCATAGAGTTGTCTGCAGGAGAACAGCATGATTTGGTTTAGAGGGGGCCAAGGTAGACGTGTGTATTAGTTAATCCTGCAACAAACAGCCCCCAAATCACAGTGGGTTAACACAACTAAGATGTATTTCCCATGCATGTCACCATCCAATGCAGGTTGGCCTGAGAGCTTGGCTCCATGCAGTCATCCAGGGACCCAGGCTCCTTCCATTCTGTGCACCTCCATCTTCAACATGTGGCATCATGATGGTCACCTTGTGATGTCACCTTGGCATCAGCCAGCAGGTGAATGAAAATAGAGAACATGTGGAGGATAATGCAGGGTTTTAGGGGTCAGGCCTGGAGGTGATGTTCATTTCTTCTGTCTACATTTCTTTGGCCATAATTCAATCACATGATCCCAGCCAACTGCAAGGTGCTGGGAATGTGGCCTAGCAGAGTGCCCAGGAGGAAAAGAAAAGGCAGTAATGTTGCTGTGCCCTGGTAGTCTCTGCCTCAGTCTGCCCCTTTGCCACTACACATCCATGTGTGCCCTTCATCCTATATGGAAAACACTCAGCCTCTCCCAAAGGAAACAACCCAAAGTCCCAGCCAGCCAGCTGAGAGTCCGAGATGATGTCAGTTCTCTCCTTCCAACCCCGATGTAGCTCTGCAAGTTCTGGTGGCCTATGAACGAAAGAAAAAGACTATGAGCTGCCCTCCTACACACATACACACACATGATGCAATGGTGGAGCAGGGGTTAGAAAACCTCAGTAAAAATGCCCACTCAGAAAATAAAGAATGGAAGACACCCAGCAGTGAGTGGTCCATTCCATGGTGTAATCTCACAGGCCAGGGGTTGAGAAGCTTCCTTACCCTGGCAGGGGAGAATGTCCCCTGATTAGATTCTGGCTCTGCCCCCTTGAAGAACTCTTGTCCATTTTTTCCATATCCTCTGGCTCCACCCTTTGTGGTGTCCTTCCTTATTTATTTTCTTCCATGCCCACATCTGATGTGGAAGTTGAATGGGATGATCTTCTTGGGTGCTGTAGAGTTTCCAGAGTCTGCTCCCCATTCATGGATAATACCCTTTGCTGTCAAGTTGATTCCAAATCATGGCAACCCCATATTGTACAGAGTAGAACTGCTCCCTGGGGTTTTCTTGGTTGTAATCTTTATAGAAGCAGGTTGCCAGGCCTTTCTTCCACAGCTCCCCGGAGTGGCTTCGAACCACCAGACTTTAGGCTAGTGTTGTTAGGTGTCATCAAGTCAGTTCCAACTCACAGCAACCCTAGGTACAACAGAAGAAACACTGCCAGTCCTGCGCCATCCTCACAATCATTGCTATGCTTAAGCCTATTGTTGCAGCCACTGTGTCAATCCATATCATTGAAGGTCTTCCTCTTTTTCACTGACCCTCTACTTTACCAAGCACGAGGTCCTTCTCCAGGGACTGGTCCCTGGGCCAGCGCAAAATGTTTGTGCCACTCAGGGACTTTCATTCATGGATAGTTGGGGATATTTTACATTTCCAAGACTTTTTTTTTAGCAAAGGATCATTGTTTATTTACCAATACAATTCTGTCAACACCTAAGTTTTGTGGTTGCTCAATGAGCAATGGGAACTATTTGCTTCTAGTCAATCCTGTGTGCCAATAAGCAGACCCACAGTTCTTTCCCAGACTTAATTTTCAAGCCCATTTATTATTTCTCTACTTCCTTACCTCCCTACTTCTTCCTCTCAACTTAATCATGACAATCTTGGGGCTAGGTGATTGAGTGGAAATGTCACAGCCTTAATCTAATCTTTAGTGATGCTTGAAGTCTTTCTCACTCTTATTTCCTTCTGTTTTGGTTCCAGAGCAGTTGGCTTTTCCAACCCTGAAAAGCCCCTCTCTCTATTCCCTTTTGTTTCTGCTTCAAAACAGCTGTTACACTCCTGAGCTCATCTATTTCCTGTAATACCCTGCCAAATGCAGCCAATAATGGCCAAGACATACTAATCCGTTAATTCTTCTCAACCACTTCCCCTTGAGCTACAGGCTCAGTGCCCTTGCTCTACCTTCCAAGTTGTCACAGGCAAAGCTCTCCCAAATATTTTGCCACTTCATAGCATGGATGGCCATATTTCAGTCTCCACACTGTCTGCCATCCAGTAGCTACGCCAATATTTTAGGTTCTTATTCTAACACTAGGCAGCCCTAGTGGCACAAATGGCTTGTACTTGACTACTAATCCAGAGGTTGGTGGTTCAAACCCACCTAGCAGCACCTCAGAAGAAAAGGCTCCACCATCTGCTTCCCTAAAGATTACAGCCAAGAAAACCCTATGGAGCAGTTCTACTCTGTAACACATGGGGTTGCTGTGGGTTAGAATCTACTCAACGGCAATGTTTTTTTTTTTTTTTTTTTTTTTTTTTTTTTTTGTCAGTTTGGCCAATGGTTTGTCGTAATGAGATGGGATTAGCAGCAGTTACGTTAATGAAGCAGAACTCAATCTACAAGATTAGGTTGTGTCTTGAGTGAATCTCTTTTGAGATATACAAAAAAGAAACGAGCAGAGAGACAGAAGGACCTCATAACACCAAGAAAGCAACACCAGGAGCAGAGCACATCCTTTGGACCCAAGGTTCCTGAGCTGAGAAGCTCTGAGTCCAGAGGAAGGTTGATGACAAGGACTTTCCCCCAAAGCCAACAGAGAGAGAAAGCATTCCCCTGGAGCTGGTGCCCTGAATTTGGACTTCTAGCCTCCTGAACTGTGAGAGAATAAATTTCTCTTTGTTAAAGCCATCCACTTGTGGTACTTCTGTTATAGCAGCACTAGATGACTAACACCTAAGGAGAGGCTAACTGCTGTAACAAACAGCCCCCAAATCTCAGCAGCTCATCACTACAGAGAACTATTTATCACTCTTTTTTAATTCAACTGTTCATTCATTCATTCATTCGTTTAGTTTGATACTATCAAGTACACAGTATATGATTAAGACTTGGGAAATATTGACGAGAAAGTAAATACTGTCTGTATTCAAAAGAAAACAGTAGGTGTCACAGCTCAGGTCGTGAGAGATGTGAGGCTTCTCAGAGGGGTTGGCATGTTAGTATTAAATCAGTAACCACTTTGTTAAGTCTATGTACCAAGTCCTGTTACACTAAAATGTGGAAGAGCCACAGAAGACCTAATCCCAAGGAATCTTGCAGTTAGCATCTAAGGTTTCTGTTTGAAGTAGACTCATTCTAGTTTAGTAAAGTGCTCTGCTGTATTTCTCACCCTTGTCATAGTTCAGTGAGGGCTGGCCGAGGGGCTCTGCTCCCTCAGTCATTTAGTGACCTTGTTCCTTCCATCTGATGCACTAGCATCTTCAATATATGAGTCTTAAGAATAAAATAGGAGGCCTCGCACTACCTGACCTCAGAACCTACTATACAGCTACGGCAGTCAAAATAGCCTGGTACTGGTACAATAACAGACACATTGACCAATGGGACAAAGCCAAGAACCTAGATGTAAATCCATCTGCCTATGGTCACTCGATCCTCGACAAAATCCCAAACTCCATTAAATGGGGAAAAGACACTCTTTTTAACAAATGGTGCTGGCAAAACTGGATGTCTATCTGTTAAAAAAAAAAAAAAAATGAAACAGGACCCATACCTCACACCATACAGAAAAACTAATTCAAATGGATCAAAGACCTAAATATAAAACCAAAAACTATAAAGATGGTGGAAGTAAAAATAGGGTCAACACTAGCGGCCCTAATATATGGCATAAATAGGATACAACCACAACTAACAATACACAAACACCAGAAGATAAGCTAGATAACTGGGATCTTCTAAAAATTAAACCCATATGTTCATCAAAAGACTTCACCAAAAGTGAGTAAGAAGAGTAAGAAGAGAACCTACAGACTGGGAAAAAAAATTTTGGCTATGGCATATCCAACAAAGGTCTAGTCTCTAAAATCTGTAGGAAAATCCAACACCTCTACAACTAAAAGACAAATAATCCAATTAAAACATGGGCAAAGGATATGAACAGACACTTGACCAAAGAAGACACTGAGGTGGCTAACAGACACGTGAGGAAATGCTCACGATCACCAGCCATTAGACAATATGGCCCCAGACACCTTTTAACTCAGTACTGAGGTTACTCATGAGGCCCACCCTCCAGCCAAAGATTAGACAGGCTTATAAAACAAACAGTAACACAAGTAGTTCAACCATGTATACGAGACTAAATGGGCACAGCAGCCCAAAAGCAAAGACAAGAAGGCAGGAAGGGACAGGAAAACTGGATGAATGGAAATGGGGAACCCAAGATCCAGAAGGGGAGAGTGTTCACACATTGTGGGATTGGCAACCAATGTCACAAAACAATTTGTGTATCAATTGTTTAATGAGAAATTAATTTGCTCTGTAAACTTTCACCTAAAACACAATAAATAAATAAGTGATTCTCAGCTTCCCTGGTATCATCAGTCAGTGTGGAAAAGAGAGCAGATGGAGGAGGGGGAGATGTTTTCTGAAAGTGACGTGCATCACGCCTGCCCACATCCCACTGGCCGGAACTCAGCCAGTCAGTGCAAGCCGGCCTGAGATGTGTGCCCTATCCATGTGCCCAGGAAGAGTGGGGGCACCTAGATTGCAGATTCTGGCCTATCAGGTGCCCACAAGGGCCTCAGTCGGTGCTCCCTCTGCCTGGAAGCCTCCATTTGGCCAGAAGCACTCCTACGCATCCTCCAGGGCCGTAATCTATGACACTGTCTTTGTAACACTTCCTTCCCCCGCCCACCCTGGGGGCAGAAATGGAAAGCCCCTGCTCTGGGCCTGCCCTGTGGTATACAGGCCTCTCCCCTATTGACCTCACCAAGGATGGTAATTGTTGACGTCACTGCTTCCCAGAGCTCCTAGAGTGCAGGAACCACAGCGGACTCATCTCCACGTGCCCCACCGGACCCAGCGCAGGGCCTGGCACAGAAGAGGCCCTGAGCAGGGCCTGTTAGAGGCACGAATGTGGCAGAACTCTGCTCCCCGAAACAGGTGAGTTTCCATTGACTGTGCTTCTTGCCAGCCTGGCAGGTGTATCAGATCCTCTTGTTTTCCAGCCGGCATCCTCTGGACCCTGTTATCATTCCAACTGTGGCTGTGGCAACCAGCTCGGCATGGGTTAAAGCCAAGAGCACCTCACACGCCTGCCCCCTTATCTCTCGTGTTTGCTGTCGGGCTTTTCTGAAGCCACCACATGGGACACAGCAGACCCAGGGCCATTCTGACACATGAGCAAGCCTGCCAGTGCAGAGAATAACCCTCCACGGGCACTTTAACCAATAAGCAACAAGACAGCAGATAAACACGCCCCCTTCTGTCCCTTGGGGGCACATGCCACATGCTCCTCAGAGGTCCCCAGCAGGATCAAGCCTCAGTTGCCCACAGCAGAGATTGGCTCAATAATACCTCCTGGCATTGGCTTTCCCACTTCCTTACCACACTCGCCCCAGTCTTCCACTCCTGGTCCCTGGGATTGTGTCCCCAAAATAAACCACTTGGTCTTAAACTCTTACCTCAGGTTCTGAATTTTGGGGGAAACCCAGGCTGAGAGATCAGGTGACTTTTCTTGGACTGGAAGTCCCTTAAAAAAAAAAAAAAAAAGACCATTGTCATGGAGTCGATTCTGACTCCTGGTGACCTCAGGTGTGTCAGAGTAGAACTGTGCTCCATAGGGTTTTCAGTGGCCATGATTTTTTTGATTGCCAGGCCTTTCTTCCAAGGCACCTCTGGATGAATTCAAACTGCTAACCTTTCCATAAGTAGCCCAGCTAAGCCCCCAGAAAGCTGGCTGCACAAGGAGGCCCCCACACTTGAGTCATGCACCACTACTGGAAGAGCTGGCCATCTCCCCAGACACCCCCAACCCAGTCCAACACAGCTGGCACCAGCCTAGTTGGCTCCAAATATCCTTTTTGTCCTGAAGCTCCCTGGCTTGGGGACTGCACATGTGTGTCCATCACATGAGACAGCAGATCCTCAGCCTGGTGTTCAAGGCTCCCTGGATCCAGGTTCTTCTCCACCCACTCTCTTACTTCTTCACTCCCTCGTCAGTCTTCCCACTGACACCACCATGATAATCCCTCCCTCCATAAATTCGTCCCCAACTTCTGGAGTTCCCTCCCCATGCCTCCTTAGCTCACCACCCTGGCCTCTTTCCTTCAGGAGCCTGTCTCAGCCCTGGCTTCCACTGTAGAGTAGGGTCGTCCCCACTCTCCCAGGGAGGGCATGCAATAACACATACAAACACCTGCTCTTGCTGTTGTCAGTTGCTATTAAGTCTATTCCAGCTCGAGGAGATCCCGTGAGTTACAGAGTAGAACTGCTCCATAGGATTTTCTTGGTTGTAATCTTAATGGAAGCAGATTGCCAGGACTTTCTTTCGCAGTACCATTAGGTTGGGTTTGAACCACCATCCTTTAGGTTAGCAGTCGAGCACAAACCATTTGCGCCACCTAGGAACCTGACAAAGCAGCTGATGGGTGTTAATAAAGGTTGAGTGTTTTCAAAAGCAAAGGTTCATCTCAACAGCTCTGATTCAAGAACCCTCGCTCTGACTCTGAGCTGCAATCTGCCTTCCCTGCACTTCCTCTGCATTTGACACAGCGCTGGGTCTGGGCCTTCAGAGCTGCCTGCTGCCCTGTCCCAAGACAGCCTGCGGAGACCTGGGTCAGCGATGGCCCCCTGAGGCTGCTCTTTTCCAGGCTCAGCAGCCTCAGCACCTCCCCACCCCGCCCCCCATCAACACACAGCAGAATTTTGAGATCCTTTCATCCTGTCACTGTCAGGCCCTGAAGGCAACACATTCACTATGTCAGCTGGCCCCTGTTTGGGGAGAATCCAGAATAATGACAGAATATGCAAATTGAATGCAAATGAACTGCTTCTGAGCAGATAGTGCTCCCTTTGGCATCCTTTGAGGGACTGCTTTGGAAAGGAGATAAAAACGCCTGTAAGTGGCACAGCGGCTGTTGGCATGGAAACGGGGCTTCTGCGGAGCTTGAGGAGACTTCAGACTAGCCCCAGGAACCAACTATTTCAAACATCCTCTCTCTGCAATCTGTTCACACTCAGAATTTGCACTTCAGCTGGAGAGAGGGTTATCTTGACTTGGAGATAAGCTTCAGCCTTTGAATTCTGAGTGGGAATTCAAGAGATGTGCCCCCAAATAGTTTTCTGCTCCCCAAAAAAGAACACAAGCTTTAGAGTCACGTGGGTCTGAGTTTAAATGTTGGCTCCCAAAATGCCTGGCTGTGTGACATTGAGTCTTTGTTTCTTCATCTGTGAACTGGCTGAGCCTTGAGAGAGTTGTTACAAGGATTCACAGAGCTTGCAGAGCGCTATTCTGAGGGATCCATATTGTCCTGCCCACCCAGGATGGAGCCCACTGAGGCCAGGACCTGGCCGGGGGTGTCTGCTCCCTGGGCCCAGACGAGGCCCAGCACCTAGCAAACACTCCACGAACATCCTGTGCTCCTTGCTTCCTCTGCACCAGGAGGAAGCAAGAAACATCCATTAAGATGATCCGTGCATCTTGTGGGCTATTTTTATTTGTGTCTGGATGATATAAAACAAGTTAAAGCAGAGCATGACATCTGAGGAGGATTCCACCTCAAGGGGAAAAATATCAACCTTTGCAATAACAAATAGTTGGAGCTGGGGCATTACTTGGGTGAAATTGTTACCCCTGAGACAAGTCTAAACTCTTCAGCGTTATGAAAACTCCAGGGATTGCTTTGCCACCGAAAATTTACGGCCCCCAAATCATTTCTAGGAGACAGCGCACATTCCCAACCAGAGGGCTTCCTCCTTGTACAACGAGCTCCTTGCTCCAGGCTGAGGAGGCTGCAGCTGCCAGGTCAGCTGCATTTGGGGTGTGGGTCGTGTATTTCTACCTAATGGCGGCAGCAAAGGATGGCTTGCAAGGGTTCCCATCCCCCAGAATCGTCTAGTCCCACACTCTCCAGCCAGCCATAGAATTAGACTCTCTGTTCAAGCTGAACTGCCTCTACACCCTTCCTCTACAGAAACGCTGTACCTTCCCCCCTTGAAGATGAGAAACCAAAACATGTCTAAGCTGGAAGGAAACTTCTAGACTAAGTAGCTCATCTTGAGTTTTATGGATGAGGAAGCCGAGGCTCACGGAGTGAAGGATGCAGGAAATCCTCCAAGGCCACACAGGGTGGAGCTGGGATTTGAACCGTAGTCTGAATCCAAAGTCCTGGCTCATTACGTCCAACAGGTTTATAGGAAGAGCTGGACGTCCAGGGTAGGGCAGGGTCAGCAGGCGGGGATTAGAGTTTAAAGACCCAACCTCATCTGGGACTGCTCTTTCTCTGGGCTCCAGGAAAAAATGTTTGAGAAGAATATTTTTATCAACCCCACAAAAGGGAAGCATCAGAGGAAGTGAATTCTTCTGCAACACCACTGACTTCAGAGAGAGACAGGTACCCCTTGCTCAAAAACCCCCTGGCTCCCCATTGCCACGGTTTGGTCTGAGTGCACCGCCCCCCCCCAACACACACATACACCCCACACCCTCCCAGACTAGCTGCAGCTGCCCAGGCTACAGGCTCCTTTCTATCTCACTTTGCCAGGGTCATTCCCATAACCCTACATCACCTCTCAACTTAAGCCACTCCTGTCCAAATCCTTCTCAACTTCCTGGTGTCCCAGAGGCCTTCGGGTGTCAGGTGCTCACTCAGTGGAGCCTCTCTTTTTGTCCCTAACTTCCCGGCATTCACAGAGCACAGCTATAAGCCAGGCAATTCCTCACATTAACCCCCTTAAGTTTCCACACCACCCTTTTGTGAGGACTAACAGGAAGAGCTGCCCACAGAAAGGGGGCTCAAGAGGATAAGTAATTTTCTCAAGATCACACAGCCAGAAAGTGCCAGAACCAGGACTGAACCCCAGGTTCCCAGGGGGTCCCCAGCCCGTGGCCTCTGGCCTATCCTGTTTCCACTGTCTTATCTGGTCTCCCAAGTGCCCTGTGAGGAAAGGCCCTATGCTCTCCTTCTGCCTTCCCCTCCAGGCTCAGCTGCAGTTGGTCACAAGGGACTACAGGCCAAAAAGGCCTGTGCTGAGCCCTCTCCAGGTGCCACATGTTTTCAGAGAGGCCAAGTGACTTTCCCAAGATCACACAGCTGGTAAGACACAGGGCAGGGATTCCAAAGCAGGTCAGCCTAAGCGAGTTTGGGGTGGTATACTCAGGTGCCTCGGGGCCAGGCAGAGCACATCGGTGAGGGCCCTGGCTGGAAGGAGGCATGGGGGCTCCAGCCAACCGCTAGCGGCTGGGAACACTGGTATCTGATTCTTTGACAGAAGGTGGAAGCCCAGATTGCTATGAGAAATCTCCTATTTTTAAATGTCGACACCTGCCCTGAGTGTTTTAAGTAACACAGTTGACACCAGAGAAATGCTTCTTTGGTTCTAACCCAGGCTTACAAAGCAGAGGGCTTGGGATTCTTTTCAAGTAAGAGGTTCAGAACTCTAGCATACCAGTCCTTTTTACAGATGAGGAAACTGAGGCTCAGCGATGAGGAGGGCAGCCGACAGCTACATGGGGCTCAGTGGCAGAGCCCAGACCAGCCCAGTGCTTCAGCCACAGAGATGAAAAAGTCTGGAAGCAAACGCTGCCTGACTCCTAATCCTGGGCGCACAGGCAACCAGGAAGTTTTGGGGAGAGACCAGGGATTAGGGCTTCTCTATACGGCTAGAGGCAGTCCTAATGCCTCTGGTCCTCGATTTGCCCACATGCAGAATGAGGAATGAAAAAAAAAAAAAACCTGCTTCCCCACACTTCTGTGGTTGTGACAACCATAAAGGAGAGATAGGTTAAAAGAAAACGTCCTTAAAAATATACCACCACTGCCATCAGTTCCCAGCAAGTCAACTCTGACTCATGGCGACCCTATCTGTGTCAGAATAGAACTGTGCTCCACAGGGTCTTCAGGGGCTGATTTTTCAGAAGTAGATTGCCAAGCCTTTCTTCCAAGGTGCCTCGGGGTGGACTCGAACCTCCGAAGTTTTGGTTAGCGGCTGAGCACGTTAACCATTTGCACCACCCAGGGACCTAAAAAACATCTAAGAAGTTAACAGGCGCCCCCACTCCAGTCCGAACAAAGCTTCTGAACTGAGAAGTTGGAACAGACGCTGGTGTCACAGCCCATAGCATTTAAAACAAGTGCAGGAACATGATCTTATGTCCTCCTGGGAGACTGGGATTTGGGAACATATCTTACAGATGAGGAGACTGAGGCTTGACAAGGAGGGAGGGACTCCAGGTGCCTTCACCCACCTTCCTATCTACGCCCACTGTCCGGCGGGAAGCAGGTAGGGAGAGGGGAGGTGGGTATCAGCCTTCTTCCTCCTCCCTTTCTATCCCTCCTCCTCCCTCAGTGCCTCCACTAGCAATGGAGGGCGTTTTCCTCATTTGGTGAAGTCTCTGGGCACCCTGGAGCAGCAGACCTAGGATCAAGGGCCTCTGGGGCCCTGCCAAGATGTGGGTAGATGGGGGAAACAGGCCCCCAGGCCCAGCGGGCTGTCACCACAGTCACAGCTTCACTAGCTGCTCCCTTTGAAGTTCAAAGAATGGGCCTCACCCCTCCAAAGCAGGCAGTAAATCAGGCAGGAGAAAGGAAGCTGTCGACCCCAGCTGAGTTATGGCGGCCAGGGTGAGACAGCCCTCACCTTCTGGGACTGCCAGCCCCACCCTTACCAGGCCCCTCCTGCCCCTTTCCTGCCCCTGCTGGCCCCATCACCCAGGAGCCTTTTGCCCAGCCCAGCTCCCTCATCCCCCACACTCCCAGGGTCTCTGGGCTCGAGAGTCCTTTCACTAACCCCATCTAACCTCCATGGCAGGCTCCCTCTGCAACTTCCCCAAGAAGGGCTTGGCCATGCTTGCATGCCTCCTGTGACAGGGCACTCACTTCTGTACCTAGGCAGTTTGGGTCCTGACAAAGCTCTCTCTTGTCTGGGTTTGGGGTTGGCTTCCCAGTGACTCTCCTCCCCTTGCTCCTGTGGGCTGGCCTGCAGAGATGGGAGACAGCAATCGTGGCCTCTCGGCATCTCAGAGCAACCTGGAGAGGTAGTGAGCACCCTGTCAGCAGGGGCCTAAGGTATAAACCTGGGGAAGAGGGTGCATATGGGTTTGTGGGCAGAATAAGTAAGTCAGAGACAACAGAGTGGGCATGTGGTGAGAGGGCCCAATCCAGTAGATTTGCGTGTGGCTGTGAGATTCCAGTGTGTGCCTCAGCAAGTGTGAGCAGCCCCCGAGAACATGGACATGAGAGAGTGTGTCTGCAGCAGTGAGCCCCCATGCTCATGAGTGAGTCAGCAGGTCGGAGGGGTATGAGGACCTGAGGGTATGAGTATATGAGAGGGTGGGTGTGTGCACTGGGGCCAGTGGGGTGTGTCAGAGGGAGCACTCACAAGTGTGGGTGGTTGTGAGCTTCCAAGTGTGTGTGTAAGAATGTGAGAAAAAGTGTGTGTGAGACAGAGGTGTGTGAGAGAGAAAGAGTGTGTCTAAGAGAGTGTGTGCATGAAAGTGGGTGAGAGAGAGTGTATATGAGACAGAGGGGTGTGTGTGAGACAGTGTGAGTGTGAGTAGGTATGTGAGACATGGGTATGTGAGACAGTGTGAGAGTATGTGTGTGAGCGTGTGTATGTGTGAAAGAGAGTATTTGTGTGAGACAGTGTGAGTGTGCAAGTATGTGTGAGGGAGTATGTGTGTGAGAGAGGGAGAGGTTGGGGGTGTCTGAGGAGGTGGGTGGTCCGCATCCCCCCAGCCCTTGGCTGGGTGACGTCACTGGACAGGAATAGCACTTGAGCTCATCTCCTGGATGTGGATATCAGAAGGTCGATCCGGAGAGAAGTGAAGTTTTGGGCTGTGGGGACAGTGTGGCCTTTGTGGCCTTTGTCTATAAGCTCCTCAGGGTCTCTGAGGGCAGAGAGAAGGGGCCTGGCTCCTGACTCACCAGAGCTCCTGGTTTGGGGGCACCTCCAGAAGCAACACAGAGGGTAGCAGTTATGGCTCAGACTTTGAGGCCCAACTGTGTGAGCTGGACATGCCACTGCACCTGTCTACACCTCTACTTCCTCATCTCTAAGATGGGGGGAATCACACCGTCCTCCAAGGCCATGGTGAGGTTTGATGCCTTACTATTCCGATCTGTGTTCAATGGCTGCTCTTCTCCCTGTGGCGGCAGGCCAGGCTCAGAGAAGTGTGTGGCTCTCCAGCCAAGATGATGGTCGGGGTGAGGCCCTGCTCCACCTGGAACCATTTCCTTGCTCAGCCACAAGTCAAGCCAGAAACCCAGAAGTCATCTCTGGCCCCACGTTCAGCCAAGCCCTCTTCGTTTCCTCTCCCCATCTCTCTTGAATCCATCCCAGCTCTCCGTCTCCAGAGCAACCACCCTGGAATTGCACTGCCAGTGTCCACCCTGGTGGGGAAACATGGGGTCAGTCTGGGTGGGCCAGGTTTGCGGGTTTATGGCACACTCCAGTAAAGGCAAGAGGAGGCCACCATACATGAAGGAGAGAGGGGTGGGCTGCAGGTAGAGTTCTGAGGGCACGAAAGTTTCTGGAAATAGCCCCTGATGTGGCTGCCCAAGTCCTCCGTGTGCCCCTCTCATCGCTGCCCACTACCAGCAGAGCATAAGATTTTGTAGGAAGAAGCCAAGAGCTACTTGTCACCGTTGGTGATGAAGTACCTTGCTGAGGTGCCACACACAGTAGGTTCTCAGTAAAGATAAGCCTGTTACTGAAGACATAGAATGTCTGAGCTCAAAGGTCTCTGGGGATCGTTTAGGCCAGAGGCTCACAGGGGCCCACAGTTGCCATAAATGAGGGGAAGGGGCTGGGCAGAGCCGTGAGGAACTGGAGAGCTCGTGCCCAGGCTACAAGGCCCTGAGGCCCAGAGCCAGCCCATTACTGCCCTGTGGGAATAGAGGCCAGGAGCCAGGTCTTCACGTTTTCTAGAGAGGCCAGAGATCCAGATTGGTGCTTGACATTTCCTACTGTTAAAAATGTCCACAATGGGCTCCTGTTGAAAGCTTCCTGTCTAGTCCTGGGCTCTCTTTCTGCCAAAAACAAGTTCCAAGCTTCAAAAACTAAGTGGTCCAGCTATGCACAGCCTGGGAGTCCGTGGGCAAGTCCAGGGGACTGTCCAGGCCCCCAAGGAACACGTTTGTGGCCAGGTCAATGAGAGCAGTGGATGCTGTTGGTGCCAAGCCCAGATCCTTCTTACCAGGATGTGCACCCGTCACCCAGCTGCTGTGAGGGATCATTGCTAATAGCTCCCAGCTGCACCTTTTACAGAACAATTGCTCCCAGCGTCTGGAAATCCCTGGGAAGTGTATGCACCATCCCACCCCACCACCAGACAATGATTGACTGCTATAAGGTTGTAAAGGTCCAGCCCCCTTTTCCCAAGGAGGACAGCTCTGTGGGGCCATATACTCTCCTGAGCTCCCCATGGGGTCAGACTGAGACTAGACTTCTCCTGAAACCCTGCTTGATTTATTCCCTGCCTAATCCTGCTTGCCTCCCTTCCTTATAGGCGTCCTCTGTAGCTCTCCCTCAACAAACCAGGTGCCCAATCCCTGCCTCAGGCTCTGCTCCTGGGGAACCAACTGAAGGCAGTGAGGGCAGAGACGAGGCTGGAGGGACTCCTGGGCCACAGACTGCAGAGGCTAGAGGCAGGAGACAGGGATCTGAAGAGGAAGAAGCTGCTGGGGAGTGGTGACTTAGTTATCTAGCGCTGCTACAACAGAAATACCACAAGTGGATGGCTTTAACAAACAAATTGATTTTCTCACACTTCAGGAGGCAAGAAGTCCGAATTCAGGGCGCTGGCTCTAGGGGAAGGCTTTCTCTCTCTGTCGGCTCTGGGGGAAAGTCCTTGTCTCTTCAGCTTCTGTTTCCTAGTTCCTTGGAGATCTTCATGTGGTTAGGTATCTCTCTTCCCCCATCTCTGCTTGCTTAATCTGCTCCTTTTATATTTTGTAAAAGATTGACTCAAGACACACCCTGCACTAATCCTGCCTCATTAACATAACAAAGACAACCCATTCTCAAATGGGATTATAACCACAGGCATAGAGGTTAGGATTTACAGCACACATTTGGGGGGGGGGGACACAATTTAATCCATAACAAGTGGGGTCCCCAATGAAGTCACATCCTTCACTCCATGGTAAGAGAAGACACTTTGTCAACTTGTAGAAAAATTTGGGGACAGTCATCATCACCATCTACCCTAAGATATTCCATAGCCACCAGTCAGCTAAACTCCTCCTCGAGGCTGGGATACCGCCATGAACAGATGGGGGAGGTACAGCCATCTCAGTCACCTGCCTCCACTCTCTTCCTCCTTCTTTCCCTTCCTGCTTACCTTCCGTTTGACCTTTTTCTTTTCAGCCCTTACATTCTGCCAGGTCCTGATTTGACGCATTGTTGTTGGCTGCCATTGAGTTGACCTCTGACTCATGGTGACCCCACGCACAACGGGATTGGACTGTTGTACTACGCAGTTTTCATGGGCTAATTTTCAGTAGATCACCAGGCCTTTCGTCCTAGTCTGTCTTACTCTGGAAGTTCTACTGAACCTGAAACCTGTTCAGCATCATAGCCACACACAAGTCTCCTCTGACAGACAGGTGGTGGCTGTGCACGAGGTGAATTGGCCAGGAATCAAACCCAGGTCTCCTGCACAGAAGGCGAGAATTCTACCACTGAACTCTACCACTGACCCTTATTTGACACATACAGAACAACTAAAAGTTCTTGGAGCCCTAAGAGAGGAATAGAAGACAACGAGCTCTGGAAAAGCCCAGAAGTATTGAGTCAGACCAGAAATCCAGGAAGATTTCATGGAGGAGACCTCAAAGCTACCTAGGGGGTAGGGCAGATGAAGGGGGATTTGGATGTGGGTGAGTAGACCTCTGACCCCAGTAGTGAGTAGACGTCAGAACCTCTCCTTTCCCATTCTGGGAGTCCTCTTAGCAGGAGCGGGTCCCACCTCCTGCCAAGAAAGTCTAAGGCAACAGCTTCCCTCTCTCGCGGCCCTAGGGCAGCCCCAGGTGGCTGGCCATGTGACACCCTTTGGTTAATAGGCTGTGCTGCCAGATATAACAGTATGTCAGTCTGAGTTTAGGCCTCAAGAGACCCTGCGCACTTCCTCTCACTCTCTTGGAACCCTGCCTAACTACTCTGCTGGAAAAAAAGAGACATGTGGCCCAGCCACCCTCATCGCTCCAGCCAACAGGCCAGAATTTTCACCAGACACACAAGTGAGACCATCCTCCACCAGATAGCCCCCAGCTGACTGTACATGCTGAGTGAACAAGCCTGGCCCAGATCAACAGAGCTGCCCAGCCGAGTCATAGATATGAGAACAGTAATAAAATTGTACTGGGTTGTTTTGTTACACAGCAATAGCTAAATAATACAGACACGTAGTTATCTTCAGAATTTCACTACTACAGACAGTATGGCAGAAACCAGTCCTACATGTCTCCTGGTGCCCATGGGTATGAGCAGTTCTGAGAAGTTCACTCAGAGGTGGTGTCACTGTGGAGTAGAGTTTGTGCATCACCAGCTTGCTTGGTTGTTCCGGTCACTTTCCAAACTGGGTCCTCCTTCCCCCATTGATTCTCTGCACTCTCAATAGCCCTTCAATAAATTCTCACTAGCTAAAGTCAGCCAGAGTTGAGCTTGGCCTCAGTGAAACCACCTAGCTGATCATAGTCTTGTGAGCAATCATAAAAGGTTATTGTCTTAAATCCCTAACTTTCAGGGTAGTTTGTTACACAGCAATAGCTAACTGATACAGAGGGCTGCCCTATTCAATTATCAATGGAAGAGCATCCAGCTCTTTAGACACAAGTCCTCTGATACCCAGAGAAGGGACACAGAATTCCAAAACAGTCACACCCAGACAGGCTGGTTAGAGAATTTTCATGTCAAAAAGTGGCTCTCACAGCTTTCCAAATAACACCTCTAAACTGGGCCTCAGAAAAACCGGTCTGTGGTCCCAGCTCTCCTACTAGATCATCATGAGAAGTAGGACAGGCCCCTTCCCATCTCTGAGTCTCAGTATTCTTGTCTGTAAAATAGGGCTCCAACTCCAAACTCCCAGGCTTGTTGTGAGAATTAAGTAAAGTAATAGATCTGGCACAGTTGTTCTATTTCAGTTCCTCTACCCTGATGGCCTGAGTGACCTCAGACAAGCCCCTGTCTTTCTGTATATCTATTCATCTGTAGTGTGGGGGTAATCAACCCTACTGCAGGAGAATTTGTGGAGTATAGACAGAATGGATGTCAGATGTTGCATCTGGAAGCGTGCTTTTGCTGACAAGTAACAGAAAACTCAATTTTAAGTATTCTAAACTATAAGAAGAATTTGTTAGCTCACCTAACAGAAAATTCCAAAATCAGATGGCTTCAGGCATGGTTTGATCAAGGCTCCTGCTTTGTTTCTCTGTGACTCTTTTCTATCTACAGTCCTTTGGGTGTTGGCCTTCAGGGTGACTTGTCTCCCATACACTAATTGGCTTGGGTGCTCATTATGGATTCATCACTATGAATGATGGGATTCAAAGGGATGGGATTGTGCCCTACTCACTTGGGCCAAGCAATGCCCATGCTGGAGCTAAGGTGGAGACAATCACCTCCCACACCTCACAACCACTGCTCACTTGAGGAGGAGAAGGAATGGATGTTAAGGAGGCCACAACAAGGTCCCTGACAGGTGCTCAGTCCAATAACAGACACGTTGAGTAATGTGTCACCTCCTTTGTCACTGGCTTGCTGCATGTCCCTGTCTGAGCCTCAGTTTCTCCCCCAGTAATATGAGAGGCTGCCTGCAGGTGTCACTAGACCTCCCTCACCCCGATCGATCCCAGAGCCCAGGCTTCAACGAAGCACTTTGGTCTTAGAGGGGAATGGGAGGCTGGGACCACTGCCCACCACTTGTGAGGCAGAGCGGGCCCTCAGGACAAACACGAGGGCTTCTGGGCAGGACAAACGGCAAGGGCATTGTTTCTCATTCTTTTCAGGGTGAGTGGTTTCTCCGGGTGCTGCCTGGGCGGGTGAATGATTCCCTCACCCTGCCAAGCCCTTTCCAAGGTTGTAATTATGGTTCTAGCACCGACTTTCAACCAGGGCCTCTCAGCAAAGGCCAGGAGAGGCAAACTCCTGTTAATACATTTGGGGCCACCTGGCTCCACCACTGCTTCATTCAATACAGCAGTCAAAAGCCACGTGGGGCCGTCTGAGTTAAAAATTCAGTCCTCAATCGCACCAGCCATATTTCAAGTGCCCAATAACCACATGACTAGTGACTACCATACTGGGCAGCGCACACATATGCCCTTTCCATCACTGCAAAAAGTTCTATGGGCCAGCCCATCTCCAGTAGAAATTCACTGGGAGACCTCAGGCCAGTCTCTTCTCTCCTCCGACCCTCACTGTCTGCCTCTGTCCTTTCCAGCTCTGAGCCTCAGTTTCCTCCTCTGTAAAATGGGGATGATAGCACTAACCTCAGAAGGATAAGTACATGAGATACAGGTTGTGAGATGCTGAACCCAGTGCCAGGATGGACTTGGAGCACGGTCTGGGGTTCAGGCTCTGGCCATCTACGGGAAAGGGGAGATGCCACAGGGGAGGGGACATTTGAGCAGACTTCACACAGCAGATTTGGTTGCTGTGCACCCAACAGCCATTCCTTCTTTCTTCTGACTAACAGGATCTGGCACAGTTGTTCTATTTTAGTCTTGGCCCCCGGTGGGTTCAGTGACCTTGGACAAGCCCGTCACTCTTTGGACCCCTTCATTTGGGGCACCTTCATTGACCTGTTCATCAGTGGGGCACAAAGACATAGTCATAGAGAATGAATGATGATAGGTGCCAGTTAATCATGGCACTCTGTCATCATTTGCCTATGACCGGTCAAGAGATGACCTGGGACATCAGGGGAAGTGGGCCAAAGGCTTCTGGGAAAATGTTTCCTCCCTGATAAGCACATGAGGAGAAAGCCCCCTTTGTACCCTGCTCTCTCACGTCCTGCTTCGACTCTGTGATGGCTGGTGCTTCAGCAGCCACTTTAGGACCATGAAGCACAACCCTGAAGAGGAAAGTGAACACACGGAGGAGGCCAAGTGGGAGGACGGAAAGACCTGGGTCCCTGATGTCTTAGTTGAGCCACTGAGTCCACACTGCCCCTCATCTCCATAATTCATGTAATGTAAAAAATAAATGTCCTTGAGGAATGAGCCACCGACAATGGGTTTCTTGCAACCAAAAGCACTCTAAGTGATTCTGATTCAAGGGTGAGTCAGAGTCGGCCAGGTAGGCAAGATGCAAAAGTGCACTCCAAGCAGAGAGAATAGTGTATACAGTAATGCAGAGATGTGGGACAGGGTGCTATGCCCAGGCGTGGGAAAAAGTAGCATGCGGGAGAGGGTTGTAGTGGACACTAGAGGCAGGCAAGGGCCAGCTCGCAGGTGCCAAGTTGTGGAGTTTGACTTATCCTGTGTCCAAGTTAAAGGTGGGGAACTTTGGAGGGTCTGAAGGAAGAGTTTCGAGTTGCAGGGTGAACTGTGGATGGAGGACAGGTTGGGGATGAGACTGGAGACAGAAAAGAGGCCAGGTGGGAGCAGAGGAGTGACAGGGAGTGGGGAGGAGGTGAGAGAATTGAGACGGCGGTGGAGGAGGAAGACAGGTCTTGGTGACTTCAGACTGTGGTGATGAGGGAGGAGGGACCCAGGATGCTATGGGAAGGAGAGAACTGAAGACCAGGCCCTGGGGACGCTGACATCTGGGAAATTAAGAAGACTGAGAGGGAGCAGAGAGAAAGCCCAGGAGATCAATGTGGAGAAAATATCCAGGAGGAAATGCTGCTGAAACAGCCAAATTCCCACTACCTCCACTGCCTACCTGAGTCCCCTCCACCAGCTCCCCTTAGCTGGTTCATCACAGCAGCCTCCAACTGCTTCCTCCCGCACTCCCCACCTCAGCAAGGGGTCCTGATAACACCTGTCAGGCAACATGCCTCCTCTGCTCAGCACCCTCCATGGCTCCCACCTCCCTCATAGGAGGAGCCAAAGTCCTCACAACCACCCACGATGCCCTAAAGATTTACCACACCACACCCCATCTCTCTACTTTCATCTCCACTCCTCTGTCCCTGTTGTGTTTCAGCCACACCACCCTCCTGGCTGTTCCTAGAACAAGCCAAGCGTATTCTACCTCAGGGACTTTGCATTTGCTATGCCCACTGCCTGGCAGTGGCTTCACTAGGGTTGGTGTTACCTAGTGTGGTAACTCATGGTGTCACACCTCCCCCATGCTAATTACCACAATATTGCAGCTAACACACGAGAAAATTTGACAAAATCAGCAACTATAAACATACCGGCAGCAACAAGAAAAACAGTGCCTGCTTATCGTATGTGCCGACGAAACCACGTGATTTGAAGCATCCATGTACTTGGGTAATGATAATAGCTCTGACCAGGGCGCATTAAACTAAGCCAAAACCAAAACCACACCCGTTGCCATTGAGTCAATTCCATTAGAAGGCACAGAAAGTAAATTAGCATAGAGTTGTAGCCTTGTAGGTCTATTGATACATGTAAGCTGGGCTTATGAAAAATTTCGTTGTTGTTATAACTAACTACAGGGATATTTTTGTAAAATATAATAAATTTCTGCCGAAACACTGTGCAAAAATTTTATAAACAGTCATCTGGGTGTCACCCCTCTGCCAGTGTCCCACCCAGGGTGGTCCATACCCCCCACACCTCCCTAATGACACCACTGCCGCCTGGAACACTCTTTCTCAAGATCTTTGTGAGGCTCATTCCCTCACCTCCTCCAGGTCTCTGCTCAAATGTCACCTTCCCGGTGGCTACCTTAGCAATACAGCCCGCCTCCCAGAATACTCTCCATCCCCCTTACCCTGAGTTATTTTTCCCCATAGCATGTATATGTGGGTGTGTAGATATAAATATAGACGGAGCCCTGGTGGTGCAATGGTTACAAGCTTGGCTGCTAACTGAAAGGTCAGCAGTTCAAATCCACCGGAGGCTCTGCAGGAGAAAAGACCTGGCAGTCTGCTCCTGTAAAGATTACAGCCTAGGAAACCCTATGGGGCAGTCCTACTCTGTCCTGTAGGGTTGCTATGAGTCAGAATCTACTCGGTGGCACACAACAATAACAACAACGGCAACGTATGTAATATATTGTTTGTTTTTGTTAGCTGCCATCAAGTCAGCCCCCCAACTCATGGTGACCTCATGCACAACGGAACAAAACACTGCCCGTTGATTGGCTGCAGAGCAGAGTGTTTTGATACATTGGGTTTTCATTGGCTGATTTTCAGAAGCAGATCTCCAGGCCTTTCTTCCTAGTCTGTCCTAGTCTGAAAACTTTCTGAAACCCGTTATGCATGACAACAAGAAACAAGCCTCCACTGACAGATGGGTGGTGGCTGCACATGACGCACATTGGTCAGGAATCAAACCCAGGACTCCCGCATGGAAGGAAAACACTATATATGTGCATACACTCTATGAATTTACTGGTGTATATGTTTATCAGCCAGAATCAGCTCCACAAGAGTGGGAGTTTGTGTCTGTTCTGTTCACTGTTGCATTTGTAGAATGAATGAATGACTGCCAAGTAAGATAAGTACTGACAACACACCCAGAAAGCAGAAGGTGAGGAAGTGGAGGAAGTTTGGCTGTGAAGGGAGGAAAGAAATAGAACACAGGGGAAGGAATTGAGAGAGGGCTTAATTTTTCAGATGGATGTAGTTTAAGCATTTTTAAAAGCTGATGGAAGGAGCCAGGAGATAGGATGGGGTTCGACACACAGAAGAGAGGGTAACTGAAAGAGGGTGGCCCCAGGAGGTAGGAGGAAAGGGACCCAAAGCCCTGGACGGGAAGAGGGAAATGAGGACAACTGGGGCAATGGCATCTTTGGAGGTGGGAGTCGGGGACGGCGGGATGGCAGGATGGAAGGAGGTCCATTTTTTAATAGAACTCTGAAAGTGGTCACTGTAATGGTCAAAGCTTATAGCGGATGCACAGAGAGGACTTTTACTTCAAATTAGTATGGTTCATTAAATGGTGGGTCAAGGGGCTGCTTATATTCCACATAAGCAGGAGAGACAACAATTTATCGAGTACCTACTCTGCAACAGCACTGAGCTAGACGCTGGAAACATCTCTGTTAGTTGTGTAGACACAACTAAGTCCCAGGAAAAACTGAGCCTATCTTTCCAACCCCCGCCCTTTTCAGGGATAATGAGAAATCAAGTTAGTGTTAGTGTTTCCTCCTTTACATGGCTAGTAGGAAGCTCAAAGCCAAATTTGCAACTCAACTTTTGAAACTGTGTAGACCTCTGTGGCCCGTGGAGCTGCATTCTTACTTTCTTCTCAGACTTGATCTCTGGTTAGGTATTTATTTTGCCCTGCCCTGAAGTTTTTGTTGTCATTACATTTGTTTGTGTGGTTGCACTTCGTAGAAAACCCGAACAACAATGGCTTAAAACATAAACGTGGTTTGTTTTTCTCTCTTATAACTAGAACCCAGGAGGAATGCAGCCCTAGGCCTAGGCAGCCACTCCATATTATCCTCAGAGAGCCAGGCTCCACCCTACCCCACTCTGCCTTCCTTCAGTTATGCCCCTTATTCTCATGCTCAAAAGATAGTTGCAGAGTTCCAGCCATCACATCCTCATCCCATACAGAAAAGACTGGCCAGAGGGCAAACAGCAAAATCAGTTTCCCAGAAGCTCCTCACAGCAACTTCTGCTCACAAGTTATTGGCTAAAACTGTGCCCCATGGCCACTTGTAGCTGCAAGGGAAGCTGAAAATTTACCTGGGCATGGTGCAGCTCTGAACAAAATCGGAGTCTGAGTCCTGTTACTGAGGAAACATGGGAGATGGATATTGATTAGGTAACTAGCAGTATCTACCATGGTTATCTATATTTTTCTCTTTCATCCTTTATAGAACAGAGAAGTATAAATGTTGGAAATGAAGCAGATAATCCCTACAGTTTTCAGGGCAGTTGTAAGATCTGTCTGTCTTATCCGTAGCTTTGTCTTCAGTTCCTAGAGCAGAGCCTGGCACATAGTTGGTACTTGACAAATATTTGTTGAATTGCCAAGGAACCAGTGCTGCTTGTGGAGAAGTATTATTATCCCCATTTTATAGGAGAGGAAATTGCCTCCTCTCCAGACCTCGAACATCAAACCACAGTCATTGGGCTTAAGGTTGTCATTTCACAGAGGAGACTTGGCCCAGAGAGGTGAAGTGACTTGCCCAAGGTCACGTAGCCAATTCATAGCAAAAAGTAGAACTCAAGTCTCTTGAAACTGTTCAGACTGAACCCAGAGGTCATCTAAGGTGGGGTTTCTATGTTCCCCAAGGAATCAAAATTCCATTATCCACAATGGACTTGGACGTGGGGACCATGAGGTGGGAGACGACAGTCATCTTTGAGTCATGTGCTGTTGTAAGATCAGAAGAACGGGGAAAATAATAACTTTCGACCAAATTCAGGGTGAAACTGGTAAACAATGAACTTGAGAGGGGAAAAAAATGGTTTTCCATTAAAAGTCCATTTCCCTGGGTCAAAAGCATTTTTGGCAGAATGGTTTTCCAGTAGACCATGAAGACCTGAACATGCCCAAAATATGTAATCCCTTCGTAAGTGCCAGAAAAAACCCATGTTGGCGCCCTGACAAGTCGCCATCCGAATTACAATACAGTTTCAGCCCCCAGAGAGGAATCAAAGTCCCCGTTATTAAAATGTGTTATTTATGGCTTACAGAAAGTCTTCCAGGCCCCCACAGCTCAGGAATGAGCTCAGAATTAACTCTGATATTATCAGGGTCAATCTATCTCTCTGTATGCTTTCCCCCTTGTGTTTTTTTTTTTTTTTTTTTTTCTGTTTTGTTTTTTTCTTAAAAGCATATACTGGAGAAGAATTTTATTCAAGACACAAAGGAATGACGAAGCCAGCTGGGCAGCAGTATTAGTCCCTTCACTAATCACCCCTCTGATTCATGCATCCTTTCTGGATACAGCAGTGACTTCTCGTTTTGTTGAAGGTGGCTGTGAGGAAGTAGCTTCGGGCTAGGACGGGAGCACCCAGGAGGTCACCAGGGATGTGGAGTGTGAAGCTGGGAGGTCTCCTAGGGGCCACCTCACCCCCAGTGGAGCCAGGCTGTGGGAGGTACGGGAGAGCAGAGTTCCACAGAGCGCTCCCTGCAGAGGGTCCTTGCAAATTCCCAACCCTGCCTGGATCCTCCGTTTCCCCATTTGTAAAATGGCTGCAGGCACAAGTCCAATGTATCTGAAACTTTTTTTTAGTGGTAGAACCTCCATTTGTTCTTTCAAGCAACACCATTCAAGGGATCCCCAAAACATGAAAGATAAAAAGGGCAGCTGTTTTCCACTGGCCCACATTCCATAGACGCCAAGTGGTCCCTGGAACTCTGGGTCTCCACAAAAGACTATTTGGACCTCAGGTGTGAGCTGAACACTGAGACGCTTTGAATGTGAAATCTGGGGATGGATTTTCCAGGTGAGAGCCCTGGGACCCGGCCATTCCTCCACCCTGGGCTGAATTAAGACTGTGATGGCATGGGCGGAGGCAGCTACCCTTCCCTCCCTCAGCTCCGTCCACTGCCCACAGGGCCCCTACTGCAGAGATGGGGCCTTGTTTGCCAAAGGGACCCTGCTGGAAGGCCTGCAGCCTGAGCCAGGTGGAGGACCTGCCCCTACCCAGCCCAATGCAGGGACTCCTGGCCTCATGTTAGCCTATCCCTCCCCAAAAGCCGTTTTAACCCAGGGAAGGCCTGGCAAACTGTGGAAAATAGGGCGCTGAGCTAGAGGGCAAGGGGCTTTGGGTCAGGTCCTGTGTCTGTACCAGCTTGTGGGTGACTTTGGGAAAGTCATTTCTCCTTGCTGGGGCTCAGTTTTCTCTGCAGGTACAATGCAAGAGGATATACTGGTCAGGATTATTTTAGTTGCAAAAGGACTTCAAACTCAAACCAACTTTAAAAGATGGAGAAGTGGAATATATTGTCATATGTAAACGAAAAGCCCAGTAGTGGCTTGGGATTCAGGCATGGCTGGATCCAGGGCCCAAAAGATATCATCAAGACCTATCTCTTTCTTCCTTTCATTCTTGCTTTGTTCCATGTGGCTTCATTCTCAGGCAGAGTCTTCCCTGTGGTGGCAAGGTGGCCACCAACAGCTCCCAATAGCTGGACAACTCCAAGCCCAGCAGAAAGCAGAAAGAACGAGTCTTCTAATGGGGCCAAACAGAAACCCAGTACTGGCTTTCATTGCCTGTCTTAGGTCATGTGGCCCTCCCTAAGCCCCCGTCATTGTGGTCAGGGATGCTCTGCTCTGATTGGCCAGGCCTGAGTCACTTGCTTACCTCTGAAGCCTGGAGTGACAATTGTTATTTTCTGTGGAATGGGCTGCGACTCATGGCAACCTCAAATACAACAGAACAAAATGTTGCCCAGTCATGAATCATATTCATGATGGTTGGTATGTTCAAATCCACTGTGGCCACTGTGTATTTTGGATGCCTACCAACCTAGGGGGGTTCGTCTTTGTTGTGGTCTATAGAGTTTTCACTGGCTAATTTTCAGAAGTAGATGGCCAGAACTTTCTTCCTAGTCTGTCTTAGTCTGGAAACTCTACTGAAGCCTGCCCACCATGGGTGACCCTGCTGGTATTTGAAATACTGGTGGCACAGCTTCCAGTATCACAGCAACACACAAGCCACCACAGAGCAACAAACTGACAGACAGGTGAAGGGACAATTAACACCCCCCAAAACCACATTGTTGGGAGGAGAAAATGGGGTTCTGCAAAGTATAATAAATTCTCCCTAAGAAAGCAAAGTGAACGCTGGGCAGAGCAAACCAACAGATGCTAACTAGAGAGAAGTAGGATCCCCAACTTGTTTAAGCCACGAAACCACGTCTTCAAACTAGAGCTCACACGAGTACCTAATACTTAGTGCAGAAGAGAGTCCACATTGCTTTAGCTGTGGGAACTGGGCGGTCTGGAACCCCGTTCACGCTCTGCCTTTCACAGGAATGATGCACCACCTCTTGCCCTGGCCAGGATGCTGTGGGTCTCAGATGGAATGTTTAAGTGTCCATCTGGATCCACTGATGAGATGCTCTGATGGCCTTGGGGGGGTGGGGGGCTAGGGGTCAGGGCCTGTGCAGCCAATGATCTAGCCAATGTGCCCCTTCCCACTAATAGAGCCCATAGTCATCTCACCTAACCTCCCGTCTGATGACTAAATTCCCTCCTCAGCAAGTGGTCTCTCCACCCTCCTTTGTACCTCCTCCAAGGGAGCTCACTGTCATGACACTCACCCTGTTAGGTATTATTGCTGGTTTCATCATCACTCCAGCCAGCTTGTGAGCTTCCTTCCGAGGGCAGGAATGGTATCATTTTCACTGCTGTGTCCCCAGCCTAGTACCAGGAGGCTCCATAAATATTTGTGGGTGGGT
>NW_004443937.1:15042346-15062194 GCF_000243295.1 Trichechus manatus latirostris
GTGGGTGGGTGGGAAGGTGGGTGGATGGAAGATGCATGGATGTGTGGATGGATGGGTATATATTTCCCAAGATAGCTCATCCCCTTCCCAGAAGCGGGGACTGTGAAAAAGCACTTAGTCAGACAAAGCTACCAGCCTCTCTCAGTGTCACACAGACACATAGAGGGTCCCAGCCCTGCTGTCTGGCCCACAGACGTGTCTGACCCCCACCTTTCAGGACAGCCCTGCAAACATGTGGGGAGGTAACAGCCAGGACCCCTGAGGCTGCTTTCTCCAAGCTGAGTAGCCCAGCTCCCCTAGTGCTTTCTACAAAGTGAAGTCTCTTCTGTCTGGCTGCCCCCTCTGGGCATGCCCCAGCCAATACCTGCTCTTTTCTCAAGGATCTCAGCAGCAGCATTTAGGGGGTTCTGAAGAGTACAGAGTGGAGGCAGCAATCACCTCCCTCCTTCTGGGCTCTGTGCCTTAGGTAATATGACCTCGGAGGATATTTGTTTCACAAAGGACTGAGCTCCTGAACACTGTGGACAGTGCTAAGCCATATCTCCTGATGTGGCCATGAACAACTTGCTTTTTGGACCCAAGTGTTGTAATTGACATTCATTCTCAGTTAAATTCACTTTGCATGATTCCTGCCAGCATGACAAGATCATTCTGATTCCTGAGTCAGTCTGTGGCCTGTCCACTGCTTTGGGCCATCTCCACCTCGGCCCAGCCCCTACATTCTGTAGCAGCCACGGGCAGGACGCGGTGGCACGTTCCTCCTGGAAAGGCCGCAGCAGGGCCCAGGGGGCTCTCACTTCATCTTTGGTGGAGGGAGGGGCAGTGTGGTCTCCTCATTGAGGTGGGTACCTGTGTCAGACCCCGACCCTCTTACCCTCTAATTGTTTTTTTCCATCCTTTGTTTTCCCCTTTATCCTGGGCTTGGGGCCGATGTCCAACTCCTGCCAGAAGTCCCAACGACTCAACTCCACTTTGCCTCCCAGAATCATTGACAAATGGGTAAGGCAGTGTCTTCTGTGCTTTATAGATGGGGAAACTGAGGCAGGTAGAGAAGATGTGCCTTGCCAAGGTCTCGCAGCTCATCAGGGGCAAGACTGGATTCCAACTCTGTTAATGCAGGCAGGATGCACAGTGGTTAGATATGGGAGCCAGATTCCCTGATGGAATGCCAGCTCCACTCTCACAAGCCAACAGCCTTAGACAATGCCCTCTCTAGGGCATTGTAAAATGGGGAAAGTGTTGGGGTTTACCTCACATCACACAGGTGTTGTAAGTCGAGGGCGGAGAACACGGCCCCAGACGTGTCAATGGACATCACCTCTGCCTGGCTTGACTGTGACATGCCAACACAGCGACTGTGACTTGCCGACACAGTGCTGGGCACTTTGCACGCGTCATAGTCTTTCTTCCTCACAAGGATATACATACTAGTTAAGAAAGCCTCATTCCCATTTTTCAGCTGGGAAAACTAAGACTCAGAGAAGGAAGCCAGGGCTGCTACACCCCCAGATGAATCCCCCGCAGAATGTCCACAGTGTGTTCTGTTGAACAAGCCCTGGAGAGAGCCCAACATCAGGCATGCCCACCTGCTTCCGAGGCTATGGCTATGTTAACTCTCATTTTCCTCCAATACGTGCTGAACCCTGCTCATGCCAGGCACAGTTCTGGGCTCCGGGGAGACAGCAGGGAATGGCACAGACAAGGCCCCTGCTTTTTCTGTCCTGAGGAGGCCGGGCTGACCCTCATCCAGTCTGCATCACTGCCTTTGCTGGGTGTCCCTCTGTGCCCTGAGAGAGCTGGACCTGAAGCAAGTAAAAAAATATATTAAAAAAAGGTAAACTCCAAAAGTGGTAGTGCTATGATGAGGATAAACGGGTGATGAAAAGATGGGGCAGGGAGATCTGTTTCGTTAGGGTGGCCAGAGAAGACCTCTCAGGAGATACAGTTTGAGTTGTTGGGAAAAAGACAGATCGTGGCTGTCTGAAGGAACAGATTCCAGACAGAGGAAACAGCAGGTGCAAAGGTCCTGAGGCAGGACTATGTTTGGCATGTTCAAGGAACAGCAAGGAGGCCAACAAGGCTAGAATGAACTGGAAGGGGTAGAGAGCAGGAGATGGGACTGATATTAAAGAAGCTTGCCTCCCTGGGCCAGGTCAGCTCTTCCAAAGCATGGAAAGCTGTTTGAAGGAAGGAACAAATGTCACACAGGCCTCTTTTGACCCCAGGACATTTTGCATAAAAACAAATCTACAGCTTCTGGGAATATGAACTGGTACCAAAACTCAACACTAAAAATGCACACCCTTTGGCCCAGCAATTTTGCCTCAAGAGCCTGATTCTAAGGAAGCAGTTTTATACAGAAACCAACATTTAGCTGCAAGAGTGATCAGGGGCATGTTAATTACAGCTGTGAAAAACTGGAAAACACCTAAGTGTCGATGGAGGGGTTGATTGCACGTGTTACACCATGCCGAGGTCATTGAACAGTACATGGCCGTGGCCAACGACGTTGGCGAGAAATGTCTCACAACACGGCAGATGTGCACAGTGCATGGTCCGGGTAAGATAGCCAGGTTCCAAACAGCATGGTCTGAGACAGACAGGCCAGAAATGCTAAGAATCACCTCTGTGAGAGGGATTGCAGGCAAGTGTTATTGTCTTCCACTGGTTTATCCACCCCCTAAAATTACTTTAATTCCCTGAAGTCTCATTTTTAAGTCACAATGGAAACTTCAAACAAATGCGTGGCTTTGAGTTTCTATGGCCCAGGTGGGGTTCAGAGCAGTAGGTGCTGGGCTGTGGCTCCGTGGTGAGCAGCCGAGTCCTCCAACAGAACATGTAGGGAGGGGTCCTGCTCCACCCTGGGCCAACTCCTGCAGCTGAGCCACCCAGAAGAAAGGAGTCGGTGCAGACCTAGCAGGGTGTCAGCATCCATGGGAGATGCCCTCAGGTGTGAACCCTCGGGCCAAGTGGGGCCCAGCACTACTTCCCTTCATCTCCTCAGCAGCCCAGTCTGAGAGTCATTATTGTCCCCACTTTATGGATGGGGAAATCGAGGCTCAGGAAGGGAGCCAATCCACCAAGGCTTGGACCCAAACTCAGGTCAGTCAGACTCCAGAGGACATGTGATCAGATGGGAGCACCTGTCCGTTCAACACTGACTCACTCCCACCACGGGCCAGGCCCTGCCAGGGCAGCTCTATACAGGCCCTCACCACAAACTCGTGATAGAAGACCTAGGCACAGAGAGGTTTAGCAGCTCGCCAGAGGCAACGGGGGCAGTGCAGAGGGAGCTGGACAGGGACCCTCCTGTCTTTAAGAACTTGAGGAAACAGCCAGTTGTGGGTGGTTGCTGGGAGCTGTTGGTAACCCCCTTTCCAGACACCCCAGCCTGCCTGGCCCTCCCCACAGACTGAGGGCTTTGGGTAGGGCCGGCCGAAGGCCTCCAGCGGAGGTGTCCTCTGAGCCATCGAGTCCTACGGGAGGCCCAGAGAGGGGTGGTGACTTGCCCATGGTCACACATCATTCCAAAAGCAAGGCAGGACCCACGGGTCTGCCATCACGAGGCATGACAGGCTGGGGCAAGGTGGCTGTCAAGGAGAAGGAAAGAGAGAGAGAACCCTGCGTCTTCCAGGCAGGGAGAGATTCCTCCCTCCTGGCAATCACGTCACCACTAGGACACCGCAGCTCCCAGAGTCACCGTCCCGTCCTTCATGACCTCATCTCTTGGCTGGGCCCCAGCACAGCGCTGGGGGCCTGGAATCAATACTGCCTGGCAGGGCCCGAGGCCCCTTGTCTTCCTGCCCCCCCTCCACCCAGTGGCTCTGCCCAGCAATCGACCCACCTGCCCGCCTACCACCCCAGACCTGCCGCATGGAGCCACCACCTCTCACCACAGGCTGGAAGTCAGCTCTGAAATCTGCAAGGAGCTAAATTAAAAGTGTTCCCCTACCCAGCAGCTCTCCTGGGCTGAACTCACGGCAGGTGGCCAGTCCCTCCACTCAAATCCTGACCTCTCCCCACACTTCTCTCTCCCCGTTTGAGGAAGCACAGTGTCTCATGTGTCAAAGGGAGTGGTGAATCCAACTCACAGAGTGGCCATGAGGGTCCACTGTCAAGTACAGTGCCTGGCAGACAACAGACACTTAATAAACGCTAAGTCCCTCCTCCCTTTAATGTGGATGCTTAACAAAGCATGTTCAGGCCATTATCACATTTAACAGATACCAAGTCAGGGATTAATGCCTCCATTTTACAGATGGGAAAGTGGAGGCTGGGGAGGGTCATGGTGGAAACAGGTTTTGAACCTAGCTCTTTATGACTTCAAAAGCAGCTCAAGGCTGCTTCTCAGAGCCTGGGCGGGAGGCATCCTAGAGAATATATCACCCAACTCACTCCCCTGTTTACAGATAGGTAACTAAAGCCCAGAAAGATCAAGGGAGTGGCTGAAGGTCACAGAGCAAGTCAAAGGCAGAGGTGGACTAAACTTGGTATCCAGACTCCCAGCCAATAGGGACCACAGTCCTGGAGGCCTGAGGCCTAGAGGACCTGAGACCAGGAGGATGTTGTGCCAGATGGGCTTCTCCCCCTGCAGGCACCCACTCATCTGACTCCAGGAGCATTACTGGGCACTCACTGTGCACCCAGCATGACCTCATGCCCTCGCCAGGCCCCTCCAGGGGATTGGTTTCCCCAGGTCATGTTTTGCCAAGATACCGAGGGCTTCTCCAGGGCAAGGACCTGCTCAGACACACTCCCTGCTGACCAGACGGTACCAGCTTCAGAGCATCAGGACAGGGTGCATTGGAGGGGGCTACAGCGGTCAGAATCTGCAGCACACGGGATGTTGCAGCGTCAAGGCCCCCAGCACCAGGCCCAAGCAAAGCAGAAAGTACATGAGATACGCAGCTCAGCCTGGGCAGACTATAGGGAGTGGTGGGGACTGAGGTGAACAGGACAGCACATGCCCCATCAAAAACGAGTCCTCCTCAGCTCCAGCCAGTTGCTGCCAGGTAAATTGCCGAAGTTTCTGGGTTGTTGTTGTGTTGTTTTCAAAAAAAGCAAGAAATCCAAATTTTTATATATACGCACCTGACTGAGTCACTTAAAACACTGTGTCTGAGACAACACTGGTCTGCAGGCTGGCGACTCCCCAGGGAGGGTGCGGCAGGGCAAACGGCTCCAGCTTCTGGTGGCACAGGATTAGGGCAGGGTTCATCTGGGAATTGTCGAGGGCCAGCTGTGCACTGGGGAGTCAGGGAGCCAGCATGGAGCCCAGGGGACAAGGGCTATTTGGGGTCTGGCCCAGGAACCTCAGTTTTCTCCTCTGTAAAGTGGGCCCATCAGTCCAGCCTCATATGGAGACTGTGCAACGCCTCCTGGACACTCCAGGTTCCAGGGCCAACTTCACCGATGGTTTTCTCCAGTCTCTGCGAGGGGAGGGGTCCCCGAGTGGCCACTCTTACCCTCTGAGGTGGCATTGGGTAAGGAGAGCACCATGTGGCAGGGACCCTCACCATGGCACCCTGAGGCTGATAAGAACCCCCACGAGCTGCCCTGGACTTGCAGAAGTGGCTGTGGGTTTGGGGCAATTCCTGATGTCTTTGCTGACACCTTCCTTTTCTCTCCCCAACCTAGAAAGCAGGAAGGAGGTCAGAGGTGGGAAGTGATACAACAGGGACAACCTCTAATGTGCTCTCGTTTAGGGTGGGTTTAAGGGAAAGGAAATCACCCCCACGTTTAACTATGTGCGTGTTACTCACAGCACATTCCTCACCATGCACTCACTTCCCCCGAGACACCCACACCCCCCTTCCCATGCACACAGAGCAGCAGAGAGCCTGCATCAGGCTGTCTGCCCTCAGGCCACTCCCGGGCCCCCACAGCCTATTGCCAAATGAGACAGAATTGGAGAGTGGGCCTCGCAGCCTTGAGAGATAGGGGCTGCTGCAGTGGGAAGAATAACAGCCTCCAGAAATGTCTGCACCCTGAACCCCGGAACCTGTGACCATGCAACTGCAATGGATTGAATTATGTCCCCCGAAAAATGTGTGTATCAATCTGGCTGGGCCATGATTCCCAGTATTGCGTGGTTGTCCTCCATTTTGTGATTGCAATTTTATGTTAAAGAGGATTAGGGTGGGATTATATAACACCCTTACTAAGGTCATATACCTGATACAATGTAAAAAGAGTTTATCTTACAAGAGATAAAAGGAAAGGGAAGCAAGCAGAGAATTGGGAACTTCATACCACCAAGAAAAGCAGTGCATCCTTTGGACCTGAGGTTCCTGCACTGAGATGCTCCAAGACCAAGGGAAGGCTGATGCATCACAAGGACATTCCTCCAGAGGCGACAGAGAGAGAAAGCCTTCTCCTGGAGCTGATGCCCTGAATTTGGACCTGTAGGCTGCTTAACTGTGAGAAAATAAATTTCTCCTTGTTAAAGCCATCCACTTGCGGTATTTCTGTTACAGCAGCACTGGATAACTAAGACAGTGACTTATACAGCAAAAGGACCTGGCAGATGTGATTAAATTAAAGCATTATCCTGGATTACCCAGGTGAGCCCAATGTAAGCGCAAGAGTCCTTAAAAGGTGGACGAGGGAGGTGGAAGCTCAGAGTTACAGAGGGCTTGGAAGATGCCCCACTGCTGGCTTTGAAGGTGGAGGAAGGGGCCACGAGCCAAGGAATGTGGGCAGTCTGTAGAAGCTGGAAAAGGCAAGGGAACAGATTCTTCCCCAGAGCCTCCAGAAGGAATGAAGCCCTGTTGACACCCAATAATACCTGTGTCAGACTTCTGACCTTTAGAACTGTAAGGGAATAAATTTGTGCTATTTGAAGCCACTGTGTTTTTGCTAATTTCTTACCGAAGCCATGGGAAACTAATACAGACGTCATGTCAGTCTTGAAGGCGGGACGGGGGGTGGGGGACATGCCATTCTTGACGAGGGTGACGGATAGGAATAGTTGCGGGTCGCGGTGAGTGGGACGCTGGAGCTCACAGCCTGTGCATTGGGAGCCCTGGGCACACCTCCCACTGGACACTGCTCTGACCCAAGGGAAGGCCACATCCCTCTGTGGGTTGGAGCTGTGGACACAGTATTGGCCGCACCTCAGCCTTGATGTAGTGGACATGCACATCAGCTAGGAGGAGTTGACCCCACCCGTAGCTCCATGGCTATTCCTGACTCACCCAAGCTGGCCAGTGACATCCCACCCCCTTACCTCAACGATTGGTCCAAAAAGCCCAGAAAGAGACCAATCAGAGCATGGCATCCTCCTGTCACGGGAATTGGCAGCAAAATGGCCCAATCAGTGCAAAGGCCAGTGGGCTCTGCCAGAAATCCTGCCAGTGAGGCCTGGAGAGGCTGCAGCCACTTTGCCATCTTGAGGGAGTTTAAAACCAAAGAGGGCAGGAACAAGAGGATCCCAAGTGAGGGAAGATGAGGCATGAGCTAGAACGACGGCTGGGAGAAGGCAGAGGGAGCCAGAGTGAGGGAGGCCTAGGAGAGAGAACTAGGGGGTTTGGAGTTGGGCATTGCTGGGTGAGTTCTAGATGTGGTGGTGGAGGGAGAGGGAGGACCGCCTGTGGGAAACTGATCCACCACTACCTCATCTACATCCTCCACACAGCAGCCAGAGGGGCCCTGTGAAAACCTAAGTCAGAGCCCATCCCCCACACTTACACCCCACACCCCTCCCCTACACACACACCCTGGTCAGCACCCTCCATAACCATACACACACACACCCCGCCCCAGTAAAAGCCTAAGACCCTACCGAGGCCCTGAGGCCCCACATGATCTGGCCCTGCGTCCTCTCCAACCTCACCCCTTACACCTTCCCCTTCACACGGTCTGTGCCACTCTCCCACTCGCTGGAGCTCCTACGTGCCCGGTCCGTTCCTGCCCCAGGGCCTTTGCCCTGTCGTCCCTCTGCCGGGCACATCCTTCTCTCAGCTATTCGCTTAGCTACCTCCTTCCTCTTTTGCCAGTCTTTGCACAAATGCCACCTTCTCGGCGCATTCTTCCGTGACCACTGTCAGGAACTGCAGCCGAAGCTATCACTCCCTATGCGTCCCCTGTTGGTGTTGCTCCTGATACTCATCACACACCATTTACTGACCGACTTGTTTGGTAAACTGTCCCCCACACGAGACCGAAGCACCGCATGGGCGGGAGCCGGCTCTGCCTTTTTCTCCGCGCAGGAGCAGGAGCCAGGTCTGCGTCCGTCTCCGTCCGTGGACAGGGGACCGGTCTGCCTTCTCCGCTGTATTCCCAGTGCCCAGAACAGTGTCGTACACATAGCAGTGCAAATAAATATTTGAATCACAACCACAAGGGCCTCAGGCGGAAGCTGGAGCTCTGACCCTGGTATTCCTCCCTCTTTGCCAGGAGTTTGCTCTGGAGCGCCCCCCATCGCCCGGCCATGGAGCCAGCCCTCTGGAGACCGTACAGACAATTTCTGCCTTAAAGAGAGCAGGCATTCCTGGGTGCCCCTCCCGCGCTCCGCCCGGGGCTCCAGCACAGCAGGCACGTGTGCAGACAGGCCGGCACGATGGGATTCCAGGAGCCGAGGAGCAGCCCGCTGGGTCTCAGAGAGGCTAGCCACCATAGGGGCGCCGCCAGCCCCCAGTCCTGGGGAGAGCCCCAAATCTGCCGCCTGTGGGGGACCTTGCTCCTACACACACACACGTGCAATCACAAACACGCCATTTGGAAATTCTAGAATCTCAAGAGTCTTAGAATTTTGAAAAGTTGTTTATTTCAATGTAGCCCATGTTCTGTTCTTGAAAGTCTGGGACATGGTAAATTATACATTTTCAGACCCTCGGACCCTCCAGAGTCAACACAGAAGGGCCCCACGAGGTCACTCTATGACTGAGTCAGCTGGTAGCCCCAGGACTATGTCCACCTGTTTTCAGAGCAGCAGGATTCTTGATGCTTAGCTGGGCTCCCAGAATGAAGACCTCATTCCCCCACCTCTCTTCCAACTAGGAGTGGCCTTGTGACAAAGCTCTGACCTGTGGATATGAGCTAGCGTCCTGCATCCACTTCCAGGAAACTATCTCAAATGATATCTGATACCCACACTTTGTGCCTTTTTCTTCTCCCCTCCTCCCTTCATCCTGCTGCCTAGACTTCAGATGTGATGACTGGAACTCTGGCAGTCATTATGGACCGCAAGGACCAGCTCTCCTCCTAAGAGGTTTGGTGGAGCCGGGAGTTGGAAGGAGGCTGGTCCCACACCCAACCTGGCCACCTACCTCTGGTCTTTAATATGAACAAGAAAGACACCCCTATCATGTTTAAGACATTGCTCTTCAGGGCTTTCATTTACAGTCAAACTTACTTCAAAATGGCACATAGTCCAATCCTCTTATTGTAGAGACAGGGAAACTGAAACCTGAGTCACAATGACCTGTGCGATGTCAGACAATGAATCAGGGCAGGTAAGGGCCTATCTACAGAAAAATAGCACCTATGTCAACTATTTTTAAATTGCTGAATGATCTCTCACAGCTGGCAATGGAAACAACGATGGTCAATAGAAGCTGCTCGTTAGCGCCCCTCCTCAAGCGGCACCCAGGCACATGTCCTACCTGCCGTACCTTAGTTATGCCTACTGCAGGGCCAGAGCAGAACCGGGGCGCCTGCATTGTCTTCTTGTGAGCCCCTGGGCTGGTCCTCTGATTTCTGCCATAAGGGGTCACAGACCCTTTTTCTTCAAAGGTCACCCAGGCCAACCCCTTGTCTTGTTCCCATGTGTGGGGTAGGGCCATTGGGAGGCCTGGGCCCTGCCATAGATGCTGTGTGAGCTTGGACAAGGTCCTCTCCTCTCTCAGCCTGTGTGTGCTTCTGCCAACACAGTTCCTTGTCTCTGTGTGGCCCTTCACTAGGAATCCTGGGCTCTGATTCATCATTAAATCTCAGGGTGAGGAATCCTCAGGGGCCCCCAGCCCAAGACTCTCCCTTGCACAGCATCCCAGCAGATGGTCACCCAGGTGCTGCTTGTATACCCCAGGCAACAGGGAAAGCACTTCCTGCCCCCAAGCCCAGCCCAGCACCGATGAGCTCTGACTGGAAGACTAGGACCCTGGGTCCCGCCCTGCCCTGGGCTCACACAGGACAGCCCAGCAGAGGCTTGGGGATGGGATCTAGCACCCTGAGGTGCTCCTCTCCCACTCCTGGGGGAGTGCTGCTCTGCCACTCTGAATTCTGCACCCAGGAAGAAGTCTGGGCAGGAGAGACGAGGGGAGGAAGTGCAAGCATGCTGGGGGCCTACTCAAGTTTGGGTTCTTATCTCAAGGGACATTGGAGCTGCAGAAACTGGCCCAGGCCTGGCCGGGCACAGGAAGGGCCCCACGTGTACTGAGCCCTGGTTGTACACCAGACAGAGTGCTGAATTCTTTCCACCCATTAGCTACATTCATTTTACAACAGTCCTCTAATGTAAGCCCAGTAATTAACCCCATTTTATAGATAAGGAACCTGAGGTACAGAGAAAGTTGCCCAGGATTGCTCAGCTAACACGTTCACATTCAACCCGGGGTGTCTTATTCGTGCTCTTTCTGTGACCTGTCCCTGCCCCTGGAATCCCGAGCGGGACTCTTTTGGGGGGGGGGTCTGAGAACTCCCCCACCTCCTCTTGGCAACACTCCCGCGTCCCTCCCGCACCCCTCCAGCGCCAGAAGACTCCAGCTCGTACGGGAAATTATGAATAAGGTGAAAGAAAGTTGTCCTGGCCCCATGCATGCCTTAAGTATTTAAATTCTTTTTCATAATTATCTCAAATAGTAATTATTGCAGGAGCAGATGTGCTTATCGCAGACAAGAAACCACCTGCCTTCCCATTTTTGTCAAAAGTGGAAACATTGACATTATTTTTGCGATTCGCTTCAATAGCTGTTTTCACTGTAAATACCACTTTAACCACAAGAAAAATACCCTGGGAGACGCTGCAGGTATTCAGGGTTCGGGAGGAATTATTCCAAGAGGGCTGTGGGCATCCCACGAGGACACAGAGAGAAAGGAGCATGGAAAACTGCTTCCCCTCCACTCTGAGGGCCAAGACACCCCTGCCAGGAGGAGGTTTTAGACTCGGATAGGGAGGTTTGCACGCTGTGCTCCCCACACTCCCTTCCCCCTTCTCCACCTTCAGCCCAGCCCCACCATCACCTCCCCCGCCTCCCCTGGGCTGCCACCTACGGGAAACACCTCATTCACCCCAGAGAACATTGAAATCAAGGGGCTCCCTCACAGGCTCCCTCAGAAACGAGGGGTCTCGGATCCAATGGGAAGCTTGAAGATTGGAATTCAGGCTTCCAAGAACCCAGGGCTTCAAGACTCACAGGCCTCGAGTCTCACATGGTCTGGCCCAGGGGAATGGGCGACAGAGAGCATCAGCAAGGGGCTACAGCCTAAAACCTGACAGCCCGCAAGCCCCTTCTCAAGGAGGTGCATGGAGGAAGGTGGCGTGAGGCAGAGCGCTTCCCCGTCACAGCTGGATTGTCTAGGAGAAGGGGTGACCTCCTGGGGGTGTACAAGCAGGGCCTGGATGGTCACTTATGGGGGGAAGTGTCCAGCAGGGGGGAAAGGCTGGGGACAGGGGCTTTGAAGGGGACAGCCCCCTATGACGTGGCAGGATAAGCTGGGGCCAGGAAGTGGGCATCCCAGATTCTAGTCCTGTCCTACCTGCCTTGGGGGGGCCTTGGCTAGGCTGCCAGCCCTCTCTGGGCCTCAGCATCCTCATCTATCAAATGGGCAGGCAGATTCGGAGAGGCCTCCCAGCCTCCTTGTTTCAAGTGAGTACAAGTTGGGCACATCCCTCCTCCTGTCGAGTCTCAGTGTTCTCATCTGAACAACAGGTCTCTCCCAGCTCTAAGTTCCAAGTCATAAATGCTACTATCAGTTATTACCACTGAGCGCCGACTAAGGGCCAGGCACCGTGCCAAGTACCTGGCATGCATTTTATCAGTTTTCTTGAACAAGATTCCCACACCACAGTCCTATCATCATCCCCATTTTACAGATAGGGAAACTGAGGCTCAGAGCACGTAAGCGACTTGTCCAAGGTCACATGACTACAAGCCGGCTGTGTTACTGTCCTTTAGGCAGGGCTGCCCAAGAGTCACTGAGCACCTACTATGTGTCCTCTTGAGATGGAACTCTGATTGCTCCCATTTCTCAGATGTGGGCTTCGAGGCTCAAGGGAGACTCGCTGGAGGTGGTGGAGCCTGGATTTTGGCAGGCACTATTCCTGCTGGTTGGGAGGGAGGAGCTTGGGAAGAGAGAAGCAAGGATGGGTACAGAGGGCAGGGGATCTAGAGGGTGGGCCCTGTATCGGACTGGCTGCCTGAGCGCTTGGTGCTAAGATTCAGCCCTCAGCCACTTCTCTCCATCCTAGTTATGTTCTCTGCTGCCCCCATGTGGTTGATGGAGTTGACGCAGTCTTTCAGAGCCGCTCAGTTTTGGGCCCTGGGAGCGCCCATGAGAGAGGACGACTGGCTGGACTGGGCAGAAGGAAGGGGGCCCTGGGACATGGGGCCTGGGGCAAAGTCCTGCTTTCCAGTCTCACTCACTCCGTTCCAGCCACACTAGCGCCTCGTTGTCCTTCAGCAAGCCCAGCACATTCCCAGCTCCTCATCTTGGCACTTGCAGGTCCCTATGCCAGGAACACTCCCTCTGGCTTCCCACACAACAGCTACCTCACCATTCAGGTTTCCGGGCCTATGACACCTCCTCTGTGTAACCTAGCCCCCATATCATCCTCTGCTCCCAGCCCTGCTCTATTGTTCTTTGTATTGGTCACCACTTGCCAATATAAATGTATTCATTTATTTGTTGACTACCCATAAATAATGCCAGCTCCGGTGTCTGGCACACAGTGGGTGCTCAATGACTGTTGAACAAATGGCAATCCCAACCCTGCTCATCACCATGACGGGGAGCTCAGTCCCTTCAAGGCACCCTGCCCATGAGTCAGAATCGATTTGATGGCAACGTGTTTTTGGATGACTAAAATGGGGGAACTTCCCCACAAGCCTGGGTCCTGTCTCCCCAAGGGTCCAGGCCCTACCCACAGACTTACCTGCCGCAGAACAACAGTGCAGATAATTGGGAACAGCAGTTGAGGACTCTGAGGCTGCTCTCCCCGAAGCTGAGCCACTCCATATCATCACAGGATGGGGTCTCCAGGTGCCACTGTCCATCTCACAGTCTTTGAAAGGCCTGAAACCGAGCACAGGACTCAGGTAGCTCAGAGAAGAACACAGCAGAGCTGAACACCCCCTCCTTCACTACAAACATAGGCCTTTGGTCATGTGGCCTGACAGAAACCACCATTCACTCAACAAACATATCTCCATACTGCTCACTATGCTGGTGCAGAGGAGTCTGCAGAAATGAATCTGGCCTGGATATTTCACATGCAAAAAGATATGGGCTCGGCCACCCTCATCCCACCCACCTCTGTCTGGCCATGTGACCTTGGGCAAGTCCCTTAGTCCCCTCAGGCTTCAGTACCGTGAGGCTAATGACAGAGGTCACAAAGCTCCCTGGGACTCTGGGAGCCACGTCTCATTGCTGTTGAGCCTGTCCCCACTCTAAACCTGTGCCTGTCCGAGCACCCCACCTGGTGCTCCTTCTTGCTCCCTCTGCTGGGAAGAGGAACGTATGGTTTGGGACCTAACGTGCACTAACTCCTTCAGCCCTCACCACAACCCTATGAGGCAGGCACTATTATTAATCCCATCTCACAGGTGAGGAAACTGAGGCACAGAGAAGTTAAGGGACTTGCCCCCAGTCACAGAGCTGGTAAGTGGATAGCAAGGATTTGCACCCAGGTCACTTGGCTCCAGGGTCTGTGCTCATCACCGATATGTTGTACTAAAATGCACAATTGTTGTGCAGACCAATTGTCTGTTGCCTAAAATTTCCTGAATTGCCTTTAACAAAAAATATATATGTATATAATTTTTATAATTAGAATAGCATTTGGAAAATGCATAGAAGCACCAAAAAGAAAATAGAAATTATCTGTAATCCTATCACTTAGTTATAACCACTCAGTGACTACTTAATGGACAGTTTCTTCTATGTATACACACATGTACTTAACCAAAATGGCATTAGACAATAAAACAAACACTGCTTTATAAGTTACCTTTTCTACATAATATATTGGGAACGTTTTCCCATTTCATTATTTAATCTTCTATATTACCATTTTAATTATACCACATTTTGATTAACCATTTAACTATTGTTGGGCATTTACATTGTAATCCCTAGGTTTTGATGCAGTTACTGAAAATCCTTCCTGGAACAAGAGAGACATAAATAAAGAAGTGGTGACTTCACAGAGAATAAAATGCCTCCCCACAAAATGTTTTGTAGTTGCACTGTCAGAGATAGCCCATAGATCTACCTCATAGGACAACTCTGATTTTATTGCCTGAGACCCTCTTATGTAGATATCACATTAGACTCTTTTTCTCTCTGGCCAGCATTTCCCAGCTGTGCCCCACAGAACCCCTGTGTTTCCCAAATAAAATTATGCTCTGCCACCATTATTCCTTTTTTAAAAAACTGCAATATTACAGACATCTAACAGAGTGTAAGCCCTGGTGGCAGTGGTTAAGAGCTACGGCTGCTAAGCAAAAGGTCGGCAGTTCAAATCCACCAGCCACTCCTTGGAAAACTTATGGGGCAGTTCTACTCTGTTCTATACGGTCACTATGAGTCAGTAATGGATTAACAGATTTAACAGAGTGTAATCAAATGTTCCCGTGGAACGCCTCCAAGCAAGCCTCCACCTTCAGTCCTCTGGGAAAAAGCAAAAGCAAAAGTGCACGTCTAAGGCGGGGGCTGAGACAGCGCTGGGCACCTGTGCCCCTCGGGGGAGTGGCCCAAGACTCCCTGAAGTCTGGAATATCTCCAGGCAGCTGCTTTCCCTGAAAAGTGCACCAGAAGGAAGTTTCCTTGAGCAAGGTACTCCTGGATTGGTTTGGGGGCTCCCTGGCTCCCCAAGCCCCAGGTCCTGCTCACATCGGCACTAACAGCAGAAACTGAGGCAGTGTTGAGGGGGGGATTTGAGCGGACCCCATCACACCCACGGGCGGTGTGAGTGGCCAGCCCAAGAGCGGGGGTGGGCGGTGCACATGAACCAGGTCTTGGGCGGACTTGACTCAGGGTGCCGCGCGCTACGCTGTCTTGCGGACTCGGTCCCGAGCGTGTCCGACAGCGCCGCGGCGCCCCCTGGTGGCGGCTGTCGGCGAGGCGGCGCCCGTTGCGGCCTTGGGCGCGGGCGGGGTTTTCCTGGGGGTGCAGGGGTGCCCGGGCGGCCGGACAGGGGTGTGCCCCGGGAAGAGGAAGAGGCGCCCGCGGAGTGGGAGTGGCCAAGGCCTGGCCCGGGAGCGGCTCAGGGACGGCGGCGAGCGAACGGAAGGTGGAGGGACCGGCTCCCCAGCGGGCTGCCCCTCCTGAGCCTGTCTCCCCACCTGGCTCTTCCAGAGAGGCCTGGTGTCCTGCCCCCGTGGCTCCCGGCCGAGGCAGCAGGATTAACCCTTCCGAGATGCTGCCGGACGGGAAGAGAGCGGCCACACCCGGCGCCCGGAGGTCATGGCCGGCGCGCAGCTCTGTCCGGGGAGGGCCTGAGCCTGGTTCCCCCTCCTAACCACTTAGCTGTGCTCAGCAGGCGGGCCTCCCTTCCTGCGTCACCTGGGCCGTTAATGGGGGAACTTGTGGCAGAAGGGATTCTTCCATTGTACGCACCCTGAGGACTGCCAACCCTTGCTGCCCCACTGGAGCCAACATTCTGCCCAGTGAGGGTGGTAGCAGGGGGGCGCTTAACATTTCTTGGGTCTTGGTTTTATCGAAGCAGAGCTGTGTATAGATGGAAATGCCAGGGCTCATGGTGTAGAGAATGGGGGGCGAGGGGAACCTGCCAAAAGCCACAGTGGGTGGGTGACACGGCCCTGGAACCCAATGCCCCTGGTGCCCAACCCCCACCTCAGTAAACTCTGCCCTGTCATCATCTGCCTCACACACTGGTGAAGCACATGTAGGTTGTGGGGGGCAAGGAGTATGGCCAAAATGGGGCCCCCAAAGTCTTGGCCACTGGCCCCTCAGCATGCACAGACCTCAGGCAGTGTCCTTTCCAGAAACTAGGCAGCGAGGAGCCCCAGAAGGCGGCCCTGGATCTAACAAAGGAAGGAGGATGTTCCCTCTGCTGGCACCTGGTGCCTCTATTTCCATGGCAACCCTTCTTCCAGGACAAAGCAAAGGCTCAGAATTGCCACATCGTGTCCGCAGAGGGAGAGCCCAGACCTCAGGGTACAGATGGGGAAGCTGAGGCCAAGAGAGGGGCAGCGACTTGCCCCAAGTCCCCGCAGCCCAGGTTTCCCCCGTCATAGCAGTCATCACAACACAGGGGCCTCAGACAGTAATGGCACAACTGAATATATAAAATAGTATCAGCAAGTGAACATATGCTCTGAAGAGAAATAGAAAAGGGTAACAGAACAGGGAATGATGGGCAGTGGGGGAAAGGGAGATTAGAGATATGGTGATCAGGGAGGATCTCTCTGAGAAGGTGACATTCCAGAAAAGACCTGAATGAAGGGAGAAAAGGAGCCTTATGAATACCTGGGAATAATGTTTCAGGCAGAGGGAATGGCAAGTACAAAGGCCCTGAGGTGGGAATGTACTAGGTGACCGCAGGAACAGTGAGGAGGCCAGTGTGGACGTGTGAGTAAAGGGGCAAGTGGAAGAGATGAGGTCAGGGAGGTGGACAGGATCCAGAACTCATAGAGTCTTGTAGGCTGCTGTAAGGAGTTTAAATTTATTCTGGATGTGATGGGAAACCACAGGGAGTGGGAGGTTTGAGAGCAGGCAAGTTATTTGAAATAATTGCTCAGGCAGCGGTGAGGTGAAAGTGTTGTGAGGACAGCAGGGGTGTGGCTAAGGGAGGAGGCAGAGAAACCACTGAGGAGACCACTGCAACAGTCCAGGAGGGAGGTGATGGTGGCGCAGCCATGCTGGTGGCAGAAGAGGCGGGGAAGTGGTCAGGTTCTGAAGTGTTTGAGGGTCGGGGGCACAGGACTCTCCAGTGGCTTGAGTGCAGGGGATTAGGAGTAATAGAGGCAGGAGAAGTGAGAGGGTTCTGGAATGTTCTGAGGGTCGAGCAGATAGGACTCCCTGATGGTTTGGGAGAGAGAGTAGAGGAGGGGAAGTGGTCAGTTTCTAGAGTGTTCTGAGGGTCAACTGCACAGCACTCACTCATGGTTCGAATGTGGGAGTGAGAGGGAGGGGTCCAGCCACTCCAGGTTTCTAACTGAGGAACTGGGTGGAGCCATCTGCTGTACACCCCCTAATCCAACTCAGGCTCGCCCTCCTCCCCATCCCCAAGTCCTTTCCACTGCAAATCCAAGCATTCGGTCTGCTGCTAGCAAATCTCCTAAAATCACCTCTTCCTTTACCTCTTGCCCGTCTGAGACCCAGCTTGCTCCTGAGGAGGCTCGCTCCTCAACCCCCATGCCTGGAGGGACAGGTGGGATAGTGTGCCTGAGACAGTCCAGCAAAGACCATGTGGGTTGGGTGCAGGGAGTGCCCCAAAAGGGAATGGGCGGGGCTGGCGCAGTAAGTATGGAAGGAGCCGGCCAGCAGACACAAGCAACCGAAGCCTCTGCAGATGGATCCCTCACACGTGTTTTCCAAGGGGCCCCAGGGGTTGCTACTAAGACTATGCCCCTTCACAGTTGAAGAAACTGAGGTCCAGGGAGACAAGATGTCCCAGCCAATGTCTCTCAGATCGACACAGGGCTTGAACTCAGGACCCATCAGATGGATTCTTTCTCTTCACCACGCGGAATGGATGGGCTTCCGAGGAGTTCCTGCCCTGCAGCAGTGACAGGGCACTTGTGTCCACTGTAGATCAAATCTCAAGGGAGGCTGGTGTCTCCAATGCTCTCGCTCCTCCTGCCACCCCCACCCGGACCCTAGCCAACCCCAGGTCCTTGGCCCCCACTGGTCCCTTGCAGGGCAACTCAGTGTCAGCTGAAGGGCATCGCCTGGTGACCAGCTCTCGGGTGGGAACATCGAGGCATAAATCCCGACACAACTGACAGGTCTTCTTCCTGTCCTCACCCTTCCTGGCATGTTTGATGGGGTCAGAGTGGCTGGGTTGGGTGGGAGGACAAGCACATAAACCTTGGCCCCATCCGGCCGGACCAGCCTCGAGCTTCCGACCTGATAAATGGACGATAAGAGGATGAGGCCTGGCCCAGTACTGACCTTTCCGGGCTGGGAGAGAGGGAACCACCGAGGGCTGAGCCCCAGTGGGAGCTCTCGGGATTTCTGTTGAAGCAACGGTGAACCCCCTGCCCAAGGAGCATGCAGAAAGGAACTTCGAGCTTTAGGTGTGTACATGGGGGGATTCAGCTCACAGACCAGCCCAGCCTGGGACCCCCACCCCCACTGCGGCTACCACCACTACCCAGCCCTGTTCCTGCCTTCAGCTCCGGCCCCAGCCTGGAGGGTTCAACAAACTTTTATACTACCTGAATAGCTGGAAAGGACTGGGCCTCCCTCTCAAGCCACTCCATGGGTGGAAGGAGGGAGTGCAAAAACAAGTTTATTCATTCAACATTGATGTGCCTACTTTCTGCTGTGCCTGGTGCCAGGTGCTGTGGTGTCAGAGATGATGTTTATGTGCATAAATCCTGAGGAGGGCTACCCTGCAGGGATGCGTGAAGGTCATGTGGGCACAGAGCAGGGAGGTGCCCGCCTTGTGTGGGGTGGTCGGGGCTGGGCATTGCAGGATGGGTAGGAGTTTGCCAGGCACTCCAAACAGAAGGAACAGAATGGGGCAGAGGCATGGAGGTGTGAAGGAGCTTGGGGGGAGCTTGGAAGGGCCAGTGACCCAGGCAGTTGGGGTGCAGGGAGTGGTGGGGAGAGATGGGGCGATGAGGCTGTCGAGGGACCAAAACGCCAGGCTGTGCAGCTTGAGCCTGAGGCTGTGGGTGATGGGCGTCTTGGTGGGCTTTACACAGAGGGGACCAGAGTCTCCTCAAGCCCAGTGCCTCCCATGCTAGCTCAGCCTTGGACATCCTCCTCCCACCTCCAACGTGGCAGGCGAGGACACTGAGGCTCAGAAAGAGCAGGTGCCTGTCCTGCTCCCATCCGCACACCTTCATGGCCCCTGTGTGGCCCTAGGGAAAATATTAAACTCTCTGGGCCTCAGTTTCTGCATCTGTAAAATGGGGATGATCACAGAAAGGAGGGTGAGTTTGGTGCTGCAGGAAGGCTTCACATGCAGCTCGTTGGTTTCCATCAGAGGAGGTAGGGCAGACCCCTTGGGAGACCACTCATCCCTGGGAGCACCCTCAGGTCAAGGCCAAGTCTCGCCTAAGAGCCAGAATGACCAGCCCAACACAGGCTGCAGGTCAAGCATCTGCCAGGACGCAGGCACCAGGGATCAGGACCACGCCCCTCACCCCACATACACACACACCCATACACACACACACACATATCTGTAACAAGAACAAAGGTGGACCCCCATCGCAGACCCACTCCACCAGGCATCTCTGCACTCATGTTCTTGCCCACAGGGACTCGGACAGACCGATACCACCACTGATGCCCTGCGGGCCTCACACATGGGGGAGCCCTGGCCCTGGTTTGCACAGGACTGTCCCAAGTTACACCAGCCCCAGCTTAATTATTAGTAGTGCCCCCTTTCTTATTCAAGTGTCAGGATCTAAATGACGTTATAATGTCAGAGCCTTATACTGGGTACTCACTGGTGTCACTGTCCTCTACAGGGAGCTCTCAGCCCGTGTG
>NW_004443937.1:15062294-15166841 GCF_000243295.1 Trichechus manatus latirostris
ATGCTCTTGTGTGTGTGTGTGTGTGTGTGTGTGTATGCATGTGCGTGTGTGCATGTGAGGGTGTGTGTCAAAGTGCGTGTGTGAGATCATGTGCATGCTAGAAACTCCTTTGGCAGGCTGGGAAGTCTGTAGGTTTTTAAATGTCAATTAGGTTGAAATTAACCAAACTAAACCCTCTGCGGGTGAGTCGAATCAGACTCACGTTGTTGTTGCTATGTGCCATCGAGTCAGTTCCAACTCATAGCAACCCGACGTCCAATAGAACAAAACCCTACCTTGTCCTGCGCCATCCTCACAGCCGTTCGGTTTGAGCCAATTGTTGCAGCCACTGTGTCAGTCCATCTCGTTGAGGGTCTTCTTTTTCGCTGACCCTCAACTTTACCAGGCATGATGTCCTTCTCACCTCTAAGACAGAGTGGAACTGTCCCGTAGGATTTCCAAGAAGCAGCTGGTGGATTCGAATTGCCGACCTTTTGGTTAGCAGCCGAACACTTAACCACTGCACCACCAGGGCTCCAGATTGAAATTACAGTTATCAAAATACTAAAACCCAGCTCTGTGATATGGCACTACGTGGCTTCTTTCTTAGCACCACAAGTAATGCGGTCTCGCGTGATGAACCTGAACGGTACTTTGAGATATATGTAACGCGATAAGAACGCAGCTAATGCTAAAAGGGCTTGTTGCCTGCGCTCCTACTTAAAGGAACAGGTACATTTCTATTAGAGGTTAGTAACAAGCTAAGTTGTCATTTTTGGTGTATCCATGCTCAAGGACCCCCTGATATCTTTCCAGGGAAGTTTTTCCTCTGAGTTGCTCTAGGGCACAGCCCGCAGACCCCCTGCCCTGCCCCAGGCCTGCCCAGCTCAGGCCAGCACACCACCACCACCACCCCGCCCCACTCCCCCTTGCTCGGGGCCTGTGAGACCGCCCACAGCCCCACACTCCACCTCCAGGTATCGCTGCGCATACACCGTGGCCCAGAGGAACTTCCGGATTCACCAATGGCCAGCTCTGCACGGCTCTAAGGGTAGCTCCCAGAGTGACCTTTCCCGTCCCCTGCAACTTCACATCAGAACTTCCAGCTGCGCCCCAACGCTACTCACCTTGGTGCCTGAGCATGCGGGTTCCTCTGCCTGTAACACCTCCCCTGTCTCTCTACCTGAGTAACACTCACTGGACCATCAAAGCCCACTGGAGGCAACACCTCCTCCAGGAAGCCTTCACTGACCTGGTTTAGGAGCCCCTCAGAGTGTCCACAGCCCCCTGTGGCCTTGTCATCATTACACTGACTGTACAGCATGTCATACCTGTTTCTGGGTCCAACTCCCCACCAGACTGGGAGCTGGCTGGGGTACAGTGATGAGCTCTGCAGTCAGGCACACCTGGATTTGAATCCCTTCTTAACCTTAGGCAAGTCGTGTGCTCTCTCTGAGTCCCAGCACACCTGGGTTTGAATCCCTTCTTAACCTTAGGCAAGTCGTGTGCTCTCTCTGAGTCCCAGCACCCACCTCTGTGAAGTGGGAACAGAAGCCCTCCATCCCAGGGCTGTAGGGTGATGGGATGAGATCTTAGCAGTCAGAGCCCCAAGAACAGAGCCTGGCACATGCCAGGTGCTGCTGGGTAAACGGTGATGAGATGGAGACATCTCACCCTGGCAATCAGTGGTGGTCCCACCCAAGGCAGGGCAGGCCAGGCCAGAAAACCTCTTTGCAGAAAGATTCTTGTTATGGAAATTCTTGGCTTCAGGGATGGGGCAGAGCTGCAGGCCCCAGAGAGACCCAATCCTGAAGCCAGGGACACACCTGCTGGTCAGGGGAGGGGGGCTGCTGTGTCACCCCGAGCAAGTCCCCTCAAGGACCACGTCACTCTCAATGCCAATGCCCTCCTCCATCTAGTCCCCCAGCCTCCTGACCTCTGCTCCCACTATGCCCTACCCTCCAGCCACACTGGGTCATGGTCAGGGCCCCTGGTGTGCCCTGTGAGGTCCCACAACCCTCCCTGCTACCACAAACACCTTTCTACCACACCCACCCGTCCAAACGCAGCCCTCTCCATTGGTAGAGGGCAGAGTGGTCTGGGCTGGGGCTGCAGCCACCAGGGGGCACCACTGCCCGTAGATTCGCCAGACTCCTCCCGGAGGCTGGAAGGAGCTGTTTCCAAACGACTAGGCTTTTAGAGTACCCTGGAAGCCAGGTTGGGGCTCTACTCTGGAGAAACTGAGGCAGCTCTCTGAGGCTGCAGCCCGGGGAGCATGATGGGGAGAACACCCGTCTCATAAAATCAGAGTCTAAATGAGACTGAACTTCAAAGGCCCATCCCATGCCTAGGACCTTCCAGGCTCACATACCTCCTGTGACAGGGTGATCACCACCTCCACCCAGGCTGCCCGGCCCATCGCAGGACAGCTCTGCCTGCAAGGAGAGAGTTCTGCAATGGTTCTAGCCTATTCTGGAAAAGCCAGGTGGTCTTCAGAGATCAAAAAAATTTAAGAGAACAGCTTTACCTCAGTAAGCCACAAGGAACAAGGAAGCCTGGGGTTTCCAGAAAAGCTCAAAATCTAAAAGTGTATGTGAAATTTCTCAGTGTTTACATGTTACCTCAAAACTTTTCTAAATATTCTACAGCCAAGCAATGGAGGTCCTGGTTTATGGTGTAGCTCAGTGACTTAATGAAGCAAACCTCAGGGTACCCCTCCCCTTCCCTTGCATGGGACAATGGGGAGATAGCCCTGCTTACCCATCAGCAGCCCTGCCACTGTCAGGAAGTGGGGTCACTGAGGGAGAGCTAGCTCCATAGGAGATGAGGCCACCTTCTGGAGAGCGGCCTGATAAAATGTGGCCAGACCAGGGATACCAACACCCTGTGACCCAGCAATTCCCTCCTGTTCACGTGTCAAGGGAAGTCCTCAAACAGGTCCCAGGGGCCTGAGGATGTTCACTGTGCTGGAGTCTTCGGAGGCATCATCACCAGGGAAAGTGGAGGGCCGGCAGCAGAGAGCAGCAACAGACTGGACGGACACACGCAATAGCAACTGTAAACCATTGTGCTGAGTGCAAAACAAGAAACTGGAAGACATGGATAACACAGACTGTTTCAGCCTATTAAAAATACTTGCACGGAAGAGTATAGTATGGAAAGAGAGAGAAAAGAGCACGGTTACGGTGGAGAAACCTGACAAACACGACCTCAGCCAGGTAATCAAGGTCAACCTCAACAGTGAGAAGTCATGTGGATAGTATGTATCTGTGATGGGTTGAATTGTGAACCCCAAAAAATACATGCTGAAGTCCTAAGCCCTGTACCAGTGAATGTGACCTTGTTTGGAAATTGGGTCTTTGAAGATATTACCAGCTAAGTTAACATGAGATCATAAATTAGGGTGGGCCCTGATCCAATATGACTTGTGTCCTTATAAAATGAGAAGAGGCACAGGGACAGAGACATACAGAGGAAAGACGGACATGTGAAGACAGGCAGAGATTGGAGTGACGTGTCCACAAGCCAAGGAGGACTCAGGATTGCCGGGAACCACCAGAAGCTGGAAGAGATAAGGAAGGATCTTCCCCTAGATACATCAGAGAGAGCATGGCCCTGCCAACACCTTAATTTTGGACTTCTAGCCTCCAGAACCGGGAGAGGATAAATTTGTTGTTTTAAGCCACCCAGTTTGTGACAAATTGTTACAGGAGCCCTACAAAACCAATACAGTCCCCTTGATATGAGATGATAAGAATGGCACTTTATCTCTGTGCTTTTCCTCCTGAAAATCCCATAACCCCAGTCTAATCACAAAGAAGACACGAGACAAATCCCAATGGAGAGTTTGTCTCACCAGTGCTGCCTGACCAATGCTCCTCGAAACTGTCATGGTCATCCAAAACAAGGGAAGTCTGAGAGACTGTCACAGCCAACAGGAGCCTAAAGAGACGTGACAAGTAAATATAATGTGGTGTCCTGGATGGAATCCAAAAAAAAAAAAAAACTGAACCCATTGCTGTTGAGTCGATTCTGACTCATAGCAACCCTATAGGACAGAGTAGAACTGCCCCATAGGGTTTCTAAGGAGCAGCTGATTGATTCAAACTGTTGACCTTTTAGTTAGCAGCCGAGCTCTTCACCACTTTGCCACCTGGGGCAGAAAAAAGAGATTTGATGAAAACTAAGGAAAGCAGAATAAAGTGTGGACTTCTGTTGTTGTTATCGTTAGGTGCTGTTGAGTGGGTTCTGACTCATAGCAACCCGATGTACAACAGGACTTCAGTTAATAATAATATATCAGTATTGGCTCATTCATTGTGACAAATGTGTATATTAACGTAAGACGTTAAAAATAGAGGAAACTGGGGTGGGAGTGGAGGATTGGGCTGTCTCTATACTATCTTTGCAACTTTCTATAAATCCAAAACTAGTCTACAATAAAACGTTGATCTTAAAAATGCATGCACACCAAGCCACACCACACATTCTCTAAAGCTACTCCCAACACAGAGATACACAGCAAAGATGTTAGGATGGAAGCCTGAAAGGGGGTTGGAGCACGGACAGCCCCCAGGGACAGTGGTGTGGATGAGCGCCAGCCCTCTGCCCCAAGGTCTGAAAAACGACGGAACAGAGAGGCCAGCTGAGCTCAGGTGCCTTCCACACAGCCCTGTGTATGTGTGTATAGAAATACCCACCAGCCTTCTTGACCCCCAGGAGGGAGACCCAGGGAACAAGATGGCAGAGAATCTGGCATGAACTCTCCCACTGCAGCTGTGCCATCTCGAGCTGAGTCCCAAGTTGGCTGTGCCCGGAGAAGGTGCTGGCCCAACAGGCACCAGGAAGGCCTTGGCAGCAGGGGCTGTAGGTGGGCTGGGTCCTGCCAAGAGGCTGTGGGACTAACCCTGAGTGTGTGTTGTGCCTGAGTGTGTGCGCATGTGCCCACGTGTGTGCACACTTGTATGTGCATATTGTGCATGAGTGTGTGTATGCTTGTGTGCATACATGTGTATATGTCAGAATTGTGTGTGTGCATGCGTGTGAGAGAATTGTGTGTGTGTGTGTGTGAGAGAGAGAGAATTGTGTGTGCAAGTATGTGTGGTTCCAATGCATGGTCCCCTGGTGCCCCGTGGCTAAGTGCTGTCTCTATCCAGGCTCACAGCATGCCACAAGCTGTTTCTCAAAGGGTAGATGGCATGGCCTTGCTCCAGAACCCCAGGGGCCTTCACTGAGTCTCCCACTGGGGCTTGCCACAAGTGCCATGTTGCATCTCTTCCCACTACCAACACCGCGAGCACCAGACAGTCCATGGTTTGGCCCAAGTGGCAGGGCTGACTGCGTCATTGCCTGGACCTGCTGCAGAGCACCCTGTCTGCTCTGGGCCCCACTCAACACTGGTAGAACCTTCCATGCCAACCTCACAGTTGGCCATCACTTTTTCCAGGTCACTAAGAGCCACGCTTGCAGTGAGTTTGCCCCATCCCTTGAGTTCCTTAAAACCAACAGCCAAACTCACTGTGGTTCCACGTGTTACTGAGTATAACTGCTCCGTAGGGTTTTCTTAGCTGTAGTCTTTACAGAAGCAGATCACCAGGACTGCCTTCTGCGGAACCACTGGGTGGGTTCAAACCATCAGCCTTTAGGTTAGTAGTTGAGCGCAAAGCATCTGCACCACCTAAGGATCTCATCAGAGTGTTACATCCTGTGTCCCCCAGTCAATGAAGTTGTGCCTCTGCAGCCTCCCATTCCCGCCCTGTTGATTAGGCACCACTGGTATTTCAAATGCCATTACAGTCACCCATGGTGAGCAGGTTTCAGTGGTGCTTCCAGACTAGGAGAGACTAGGAAGAAAGGCCTGGCTATCTCCTACCAAAAGTCAGCCAATGAAAATCCTATGGATCGTAACAGAATATTGTCTGACACAGTGCTGGCAGATTAGCCCCCAAGGTTGGAAGGCACACAAAATACACAGTGGCCACACCAATGGATTCGAGCTTACCAGCAACCGTGAAGATGGTGCAGGACCAGGCAACATTTTGTCTTGTTGTATACGGGGTCACCGAGAGTCAGAGCCGACTAGACAGCAGCTAATGATAATATAATACAGTGGCCTGGGGGCTGGGAGAGGAGGTGGGGCAGTCCCTGAGGGGGACTAGAAGGGGTGAGGCTTCTGCAGCCTCTTTCACCACAGTAGAGGCAGCTTCTACTAGGGAAGGGAAGGGAAGGGCTCCTCCACACCTCCAGAGGGTCCAGAGGGGTGCAGAGTCAACATCCTCAGGAGCATCCATCCCAATGTGCCTGTCCATGTTCAGGATCCCACACTCCACACTAGGGCCCTGAACTTCACACGAAGGCCTCGGCTGAGTGGTCAGACATCTCTGGAGCTCTGTGGTTCCATAAGCTGGTCTCCAGCCTACTGCTTAGCTGTGTCTGCCCGTCCATGGCAGGACACAGGTGCCTCCGTGTGAGCTGCCACTAGGCCCCCTGGCTCTCACTGTTAGCCATGAACTGCTTATTAACAGTCCGCACTCTCTCATTATCCCTCTGCAGAGCATCAACACAACTTTGCAGTAACCAACCATTATGGGTTGAATTGTGTCCTCCCCCAAAAGATATGTTGACATCCTAATCCCGGTGCCTGTGAATGTGACCTTGTTTGGAAATAGGGTCTTTGAAGATGTTATCAGATGGGTTAACATGAGGTCATACTGGAGTAGTGGGTCCTGATCCTGTGTGAGTGTTGTCCTTATAAAAGAGAAGAGACACAAAAGGAAAACGCCATGTGACCACAGAGGCAAAATTGAAGTGATGCATCTACAGGTCAAGAAACGCCAAGAATTGCCAGCCCTCCCCAGAAGCTAGGAGAGAGGCCTGAACAGATTCTCCCTCAGAGCCCTCAGCAGGAAACAACACAGCTGACACCATGACGTCGGGCTCCCAGCCTCAGAATGGCAAGACAATGAACTTCCGTTCTTAGAGGCCGGCCTGTTAGTGGTACATTTTTCCAGCAGCCCTGGGAGCCGAATGCACCAGCCACTTCTGCTGTCTTACAGGCACTGTTCCCACCCTCTTCAAACATCTGCACCACTGCACTACCACAGCCTTCCCTGCCACTGGGACATTTCCCCGGGTCACCACTGGTGGAACCTTCAGCAATTATGCTGCCTCCTCACGGCAGGGACTATCTGTGCCCCGACCACCACCCAGGGCAGGCCAGCCTCCTCATCACCAGCTGGGCAGTGGTGAGTCTGAACCAACCCCCATAGCATGGCGCACCTGGGTGCCACTTGCATTAGTCTGGGTTCTCCTAAAAGCATAGGCCATGGTGGGATTAAACAGGAAGGATTTGATTCGGGGAGATGTCTGTGAGAGAAAATGGGGAGGGAGCAGGCAAAACTGGAGAGCCATCGACACAGGTCTGACCCCGAGGGAAAGAGAGGGAAGGTGGCTGGGCAGAAGCATCCCAGCCTGCATGCAGTCTGAGGGGGGATCTGGCTAGACTGTTGGGGAGCCCTTGGCTCCAAGGCCATCAGAGGAGTCTGGTGTCTCTCTCGTGCTCCCTCGATGCCTGGGAGCGGCCAGGAGGAGTGACTTGGTGCAAACTGGGCGACGGATTTCAGAGTGCAGCAGCTGGAGGTCTGCGAGGGCTCCCTCCCATGACCATCCACCCTCCAGGCAAGCAGGTTTCTCCTCTCTTTACCATGGTCCCAACACCTCACACAGCATCCAGCACATAGCATAGAAGATGCACAAAAGGTCACCACTGAATGGCGGGCAGGACAGCGAAGCTTCATGCGTGCCCAGCAGTGGCACCCTCTGGATGCAGGTCCTGCTGCCTGATCCCTGTCTTTGGAAGGTCAGTATCCTTGGTGCTCACCCTCTCCTGGCCACACTCTGTCGGAGCTGGCTCAGTGTCCAATCACACAAACCAGATACTTCCCATTTCTCCTGCCCTCCACACGAAACGGTTGCTGCGATTGGACTGAGCGTGTCCCTCTGACAGCTTCAGGGAAATGGAACTGGACCCACATTTGCTCTCAGGCCGTTTCTCCTCACTGATTCTTGTTTCTAAGCGGAAAGAAACTTGGGACACCCCTAGGGGGCGCTCTGGGCCCAGGCTGGGACCCTGAGACTGGAGATTGATGATTTCAGAGCTGGGGGCACAGCCTGAGAGCTGCACTGGAGGCCCTGTGGGCTTCAGGCTGTCCTGGGCTCAACCCTGACAATCACTGTAGGGCCTCATGGAAAACTCCACCGCTCTCAGAGTCCCTGTTTCCGTGTGTCACGTGGAAACTCACAGGCTGCCAGCATTGAACCTGATGGTGTTTCTAATAAGAATGACACAGCCTCCTAGTCTCTGCAAAAACGGTAGACTCATGGTTGCTGTTAGTTGCTGTTGAGTCCATTCTGACTCATGGTGACCCCATGTGCACAGAGTGGAACGGCTCCATAGGGTTTTCAAGGCTGTGAACTTTCGAAAGCAGATCACCAGGCCTATCTTCCAAGGCACCTCTAAGTATGGGCTCTTTAAATCCAAGATCAACTAGATTTTCTCTTAACCAGTTGCTGTCGAGTCAACTCCAACTCATGACAAGCCCATGTGTATCAGAGTAGAACTGTGCACCATAGGGTTTTCAATGGCTGATTTTTCGGAAGCGGATCGCCAAGGCTTTCTTCTGAGGCGCCTCTGGGTGTACTTGAACCTCCAACCTTTCGATTAGCAGCCAAGTACGTTAACTATTTGCACCACCCAGGGACTCCTTTACAATCTTAGGAGCATGGAATTCTAGACTCACTGGGCCTTAAAATCTCTAAGGTCAGAAGGAAATGTTTTGCAGAGTCCCCAGGTGGGCCGGGCTCTAAGCTGGACGCCTTACGGGTCTGCTCATTTTATCTGCATGGCAGGCTTGTGGGAAGAAAGTGCCCCATTCACAGATGAAGTGGTGTCGCTTGCCTGAGGTCGCACAGGGTAAGCATGGACGGGAGGACCAAGCAGGACAGCTGCCCCGTGTCCTGTGGCATTCTTAACCCTCAACCCTGCCCTCCTCTTGAATGGAGTCCCATTTCTTACTGCCTAATACAGTGACCTTGGACAACAGGAGTGTTAGTTCTGGGTTCCTCTGCCAGGAAACAGAGGTGCAGCTGGGCCCTGAGGAGGAAGTCCCCGTTTCTGCTGCTCGTCCTCAGCACGGGGCTGGGTCAGGGAGGAGGAGACAGGGAGGAGCCAGGAGGCAGAGGCTGCAGCCATCTCCCCATCCAGGGTAGGCTAACGGGGAAACAGGCTTCATTCGGCTCACACCTGATTTTCTAAAGGTTTTCATTAATTCCCATCTTAAAATCAAGGAGTTTTAAACTCAAGTGTAGTTTGTAAAGTTGTCTTGAAAGATCAGAATGCCTGGCCACCTGAGCCCACGTCCACAGAAGGCACCGTCACGGGAGCCACACGGTTGCCCCTTCACAGGGCGGTGCTCCACTCTCTGGTTGCCCCAGTCCAACAGGCCCCTTCCCGCCTTCAGTTCTGACGGCTGCTCACAGTAAGGAGCTCATTTTATATCACGCCAGAGCTGGTGTGTACGCCAAGTATGTGTGCTCCACATGTGCACGCGCATGCACACAGACACATCCATTGTTCTGTGGACCAATTCTTACCTTTCCTAAATGTGCAGCACCGTGACACTGTCTGTCCATTACACTCTTTAAGCACTGGCTGCGACCCACTACACTCATCTCAAGACCCACAGGGGTTTTGGCATGCCATCTGGAACCCACCAGCTTGGAGAAACAGCCAGGGACAGGGCAAGAACACGTGCGTGGGGTCCTCATATTGGGGTCCGCAGGCCCATTCTGACTTGATATGCACCTTGGGCATGTCCCCTCCCCCTCAGGGCCTCAGTTTCCCCAGTGCCAGTAGTCCCCTTTGCCCCAGCCTAGAAGCCCCAGAACCCTGCACTGGAGAAGGGAAGCTGAGTCCTCACCTCCTCCAGGCCGCCCCAGTCCACTGTCTGACCTACAGGGCCAGGATGGAGTCCTGGAGAGCATCTGAGGTGACAGACAAGGCGGGGGGCACACTGGGAGAGGAGGAGGGAGGAGGAGAAGTAGGAAGAGAAGAAAGTATCACAAAGTGAGCATCTGTCTGCACTTCTGTTCTCCCATCCTCGAGGTGAGCTCCTTTTTTTAGGCTAATCGTGCAAGACGTGAAGAAACGTCCTGATCCGCACTCTGACATGAGGGCTAGGCTAGGGACCATGTGACATTCAGCCATCGTTGTCAAACTCAAACATGTCAAGGTAAGGGACCATGAGGTTTTTACTTTGTTTTTTTTTTACAATGCACATGTGCTACATTTATAGTTAAAACAAAAAACAGAAAAAAAAAATGACAATGATTTGTTTAAAAAGGTAAAGAACTAATCACAGTGGAAGATGAAACGAAATGTCCACTTTGGGACAGGTCATCCAGTTGAGTCTGAAAGCCCCAGCGTGGTAGTTTGTTTCCTTTCTGCAGTAGTCACCCAGCCTGGGTTTTCAACTCCACCTGCAGGGCCTGGGCAGTGACCTCGAAGCCATCGTCAAAGCTCCACTCAGCACACAACTAAACACACGACCCACTGCCAACTCCCTCCGTGTGGGGCATGCGAGAGGCCCAGGAACCCAAGAGGAATCAAGTCAGCAAAATTAAGTTAATTTACAAAGTTATAGTAAAAACCACCACAATAATAACCCAACCCCACCTGTGTGGTTTAGAAACAGAAAAGAGAGCTTGCCCAGTGCAGTGAGGGCAGCAGCCCAGGGCACACAGCATGGGGCTACTACAGGGGCCCGAGGCCTCGGTGGCCTTCAGGGTGGCCAGCCTCACAGGGCAAAGGTGGTGAAGAAGATGTGTATCTTGGCCAGGAAGGTGGTGACCGAGCCCTGTCGCCACAGCTTCATCTCCACGTCCAGGGCGAAGTCTCGGGGCTCGCGCACGGAGCGCTGCAGGTAGACGACGCCCGTGTAGGCGTTGAGCCGGCGTGTGCCGAAGTAGCCCTCCTCATTGCCCTTGGTAATGGTCAGGGAGATGGTGTCCCCCGTGAAGGCAGGTGCCGGGCCGATGCGGAAGATGTGCGCAGGCACCAGGAGGCCCGTCTGGAAGTTGAGCTGGTAGTGCGTGATGCGCGCTGGCGAGTTCTGGCACTCCATCAGGTCGTGGCACGTGGTCCGCTCACACTTCCTGTGGGGACGGCAAGACACGCGGGGCGTGGTCAGCAGGGCCCCAAGAGGCACGTCTGCTCCCAGGCCCTCCCACCCCTGACCATCCACCCCTACCCACTCTGCCCATCCCCGTGCATGTTATCGGGCCTTGGTGCAGGCTCACAGCCTGGGGGCCCAGGCTCAGGTGCCAGCTCTACCACTTACTACAGGACCAGTTGCCATGGAGTTGACTTTGACTAATGGCAACCCCAAGTGTGTCAGAGTAGAACTGTGCTTCACATGGTCTTCAGTGGCTGATCTTTCAGAATTAGGTCACCAGGACTCTCTTCTCTGGGTAGATCTGAACCTCCAACCTTTTGGTTAGCAGCTGAGCGCTTAACCGTTTGCATCAACCAGGGACCCTACCACTTACTAGCCAGTGTTAAGTCACATCACCTCTCTAGGTCTCTGTTCGCTCATCTGTAAGACGGGGTTAACAACAACCTCATGGTTTCACTGGAGGATGGGGCAAGTTTATAAACACGCAGCGCTTAGCACAGTACCTGACATGGTTTGTGGGCAGCTCTTGTCCATTTACATGTGCGCACCTTCCTTCTTTCCTTTATTTCCTTCCATCCACCCATCCATTCATTCACTGACCATCATTCATTTCTACCTTTTGTCATTCCTACCTTCCTTCCTATCCACTTCCTTCATTTTTATTGTCCTTTTCTTTCAAAGTTTTTTTTATCTTGCACACTGCTCAGCTGTGTAGATTCCCTAGCTATGGTGGTTTTATTGTTTTAATTTTTGTTAAATTCCGCTTCTTCCACAATAGACTCGCCCAAGCCATTTGCTCTCCTGACTTGGGAGGAGCTGCTTTTCCGGGAGGAAGCCTCTCCGAGCATGAGGGTGGAGTGGCGCCTGCTCCTGCTAGAAGGCTGGAGGCTCGGCCATGCTGGATGACGATGAGGAGAGAACATCTGTCAACCTCCAGGGTGGCCGAGGCCTCAGATCTCTAAGCATTCACAGCCACAATCCAGTCTCTTCCTGGCCCTGTGAGCCACTGTTATCTCCATTATTAAATCACTGACTAAAAAACTTCCTGCTTCCAAAAAAAGATACTGCTCAGGCACTCGGGGGCTCAGAAGCTCTGTAGAATCACTCCGAACGGAGTTCCCTAACTGGCATGCCACAAGTAACAACCTCAACAACAGCACTTATTTCAGTCAGGCACTGTGCTAAGATGTGACATGAATACTCACAACCCCCCCTGGAGTGTGCTATTATCATCCTCATGTGACAGATGGGGCACATGAGGCCCAGAGAGCTGAGGTCACTTGCCCAGGCTCCCAGACATATTCACCTGAGTGTCCCAAGATATGTGCATGTAGACACTCACCGGGGCCACAGGGGCGCCCGGTAGATAATGACGACACAGCTACACTAGGAAAGACCATGCAGTCACTCAAACCGGGAGGTGGCCTGCACGTGCTGATGTACAAGACGGCATGAAAGGGACAGGCCAGCTGCAGACAAACAAGCCCAGCTGTGCACAAGCAGTGCTGTGCAGGTTTGGTTTATGCTGGGATGGAAGAGCAGATGGACAGACCTCCACCTGTTAGCAGTCACACAAATGCCACTTACTGGAGAGGTCAGGGACAAGAATTTTTCACTTTGGCTTGTATACTTTTACTGGTTGAATATTTTTATCGGCATATACAGCCGATCCTCGTTATTCATGGACTCCGTATTGGAGAATTCACCTAGTCGCTACTATTGATGTGTAACCCCAAAATCAACGCTCATGGCCCTTTCATAGTTATTCGGCGACACACACAGAGCAGCAAAATGCAAGCTGCCCAACATGCACGTTCCCAGCTGACGGCAAACAAGGCACCTCTGCTGTCTTGCCTCAGCTCTCACACTGCAAACAAGTGTCCTTTACACCGTTTATTTAGTGCCAGGTTTTTTGCATTTTTGTGCGTTTTGCTGGCGATTTCGCTGTTTAAAATGGCCCCAAGCATAGTGCTGAAGTGCTGTCTAGCGTTATTAAGAACAAAAAGACTGTGGTGTGCCTTATGGAGAAAATCCGTGTGTGTTCTATTCAGGCTTCATTCAGGCATGAGTTATAGGGCCATGGGCCACAAATTCAACGCCAGTGAACTATCTACATTAAAATAAGGTGTCTTTAAACAGAAACACACACAAAACAAGGTTATATATCTGTGAGATGAAGAAAATGTTGTGATTAGAGGCTCGCAGGAACCTAACTCTGTATTTCCCCTGGAACAATGGTTCAGTATGCACTAATTCAGTGTTTGTGGCAACTTTATAGAACGTAACTACCATAAATAAAGAGAAGCAACTGCATCACGTTGAAATTTAAATCTGGGAAATACTTTACAAAATAAAATGGGAGACAAACTGTATTATACTAAGAACAAGAGAACATTAAGAGAATACATGTTTAGAAAAGAAAGGTTGAGAAATACAGCAAAACATCAAGAGTGTCAATCAGGCAGGCCTGCAAGAAGCTCTGTGCCTGCCTCCAGGTGTTCCCGCCCTGTGCAGGCCCCTCCCAGTGGCCTCTCAGTGCTGGACTGTGTGGCTAGTGGCAGAAGTGAAGGGATGTCACTTCCAAGGTCAAGTTTGGTCCTTGCCTGAGCTCTGTCTGATCACTCTCTCTCTCGGGGAAGCCATGTGTGAGCAGCATCTATGGGGCAGGGAACTGAGGCCTCCTGCCCACAGCCACAGGAGGGAGCAGTGACCACGTGCAGCCTGCCAACAGCCAGACCGTGGCTTCATGAGAGACCCTGAGCCAGAACCACCCAGCAAAGCCATTCCTGGATTCCTAGCCCTCAGGAACCATGAGACAGTAAATGTTTGTCATTTTAAACTGCTAATTACTGGGAAATTTTGTTACACAGCAATAGATAGCAAATAAGTAATCTGTGTATGTGTGTGTGCACACGTGTTAGAGAGAAAGTGAGTGAGAGAGAGGGGAAGGAGATGAGATTTCCTGGGAACCTTTTCCTCTGCGTACGCTATACTCTGAGCTTCCTGCAAAGCACACTTATCTGCTTTTGGTAAATGAGGACCAAGGCCCAGGCATTTAGGGGCTGTGAACAGTGGGAGATGGTCCAGGCAGGGCCTCCCCTGCACAGCACAGCATTTGTGTGGGGCCAGGCCAGGCCAGGAGGGGCACTCACGTTTCAGAAACACGGACGTAGTTTGGCGGGCACTCAAAGCGCAAGCAGCGGAAGCTGCCCTGGATGTTGTGGCAGGTCTCAGTTTCAGAGCAGTTGTGGGTGCCGAGCGCACACTCATCCAGATCTGGAGGGAGGAGAGGAGGGGCACAGTGAGGGATCCCCCCGGCTGTGGCACCCCAGCCTGAACCACCCCCACCCCTACTGGAATCCTGGGTCCCAGAGCAGCTGGTCCTGACTTGGGGACCTACAGGCTCATGAGCTACCCTGCACCACACATGCCCGTCTGGTCCCTTTTGCATCCAGCAGCCAAGGCCTTGCTTTGAAATGCAAATCATCTTATGTCACATCCTCAGATGGCATTCCAGGCTCCCAGAGTCAAAGCTAAGTCCCTGCCATAGATGCCACACCAACGGATGCAGGGCCTCTGAGCCCTTCCCCTCCCCTGGACTCCTGCAGGCTGCCCCAACACCTGGACCTCATGCCCACCTCAGGGCCTTTGCACATGCTGTGCCCTTTGCTGGAACTTTCCCCACATCATCCCACATGGCTCCTTCTCATGTTTCAGAACTCAGCTCCCAACCACCCTACATGTCCGCTCCCCATTGCTCTCCATCCCACCCCATTTCATTATTTTCCTGCTACTTGTCACAAACTGAAGCACACCTAAGCTATTCTGTACATCTGCCCTGTTTCCACCCACCCCCTACTCATCATGACGTCCAGGAGGGAAGGGGTTTTTGTCTTTCTTGCTCCGGCAGCATCCTCACTACTAGGAGAGTGCCTGGCCCAGAGCTGGGGCTCAATCCATATTGCTGGATGAAAGCACACAACCCATCACTTGTACACAGAGTCCAAGATGCACAGGTACAAATGTCCTCATGAACTGCAGACGTGCTCATGCTTCATGTACACATCCCACAAGTGCAAACACCAACAGGCACGTACACACCCTGAAGGGCACACAAGCACACAGAGGCCCATTCAGGACACTGAGGCATAGACACACATGTGACATGCATGGGCAAGCAGCTCTGACAAAGAAGCAAGAGAAGCAAGCGTGTGCATACAGGAATGAGAGAGTATGTGTATGTGTGTGCGAGAGAGAGATCTGCAGGCCAACCTGTAAGAAAAAAGGCCAAATAAATGGATACCAAAGGACCCCTTCTGTGAGGTCAGCTGCTCAGCTCAGAGAGGGCAGCCTCAGGGGGCCCCAGGTGCTGTCCCCTGGTGGCAGGGCCTGTCAGGGGCAGGGATAGAAACCCCGGGCTGCCCTGGGGGGCTCTGGGTCTTGTCCACTTCTCCATGTGGACCATGTATGGGATGGTTTCCTCACTGAATCCTCACCCTAGCCCTGTGAGCTGAGGACCACTGGCCTCCTCTGACAGAGAAGGGAACCAAGGCTCAGAGAGGGGGCCAGCTTTGCTGAAGGCCACACAGCAGGCAGCGGGGCAGCTTGGGTGGGAAGCCAGGTCTGCCTGACACCAAAGTCTGGGATCTGATCACTATGCCAAGTTGATTCCCAACAACAACATAACAATAATAACAGCCAGCCTGCACCCAGAGTTTCCTACAGGATGTCCACAACACCCCATGGGCAGGCCCTGGGACCCCATCTCACAGCTGAGCCCGGGGCACATGCCACCGCAGGGGCAGAGTGGGCTCAACCCGCAGCCTGCTCCAGACCGGGCCTGTCTGTCCCACGCCCTGCTGCAGGAGTCAGCCCACATTGGTTCACCTCTCAAGGCCTTACTTTCCTCTTGTGCAAAATGGGTCATGATCCCAATTTCCCAGGGTGGCAACAAAGACGGATGAGGGAACACATGGAAAGAAGCCAGATGGGGCGGGGCCCAGGATGGGTGGGTCACTGTCCTGTGGCTAGTTAATTAACTGACTCCATGTCAAGGGAGGTCCCCTTCTGTTCCTCAACCTATGACCTGGCCACCCAGTCGGGTGAGCAGGAAGTTCTGACCTCAGGAGCCTGGGTGTGGGGCAGGGGTAGGAGTGGGGCAGGAATGGGGTGGCATGCCCTGAGCAGGAGCTGACGGAGTTCACGGTCAGTGGCTGTGGCTGCAGCCCGGCCTCACCAAGCTCACAGAAGCTGTTGCAGGACCCCCGTGGCTGCAGCCTCTCCAGGAGAGCTCAGGCTAGGGGATGTGCAAGGTGGGGATGAGGCTGTCTGTCCAAGGATGTCATTGCAGCCTCACCCATGGCATCAGCCTCAACTCAGGTGCCCAGAAATAGGGAACAAAGCAAAAAAACACAGAAACATAGAAACGTTACAGAACACAACCTCCAGAAGAGGTCTCCAAAGGCTTTTGAAAGACCTGAGAAAACAAGCACAGTATGTCCATAGTAATTGTAATAGTCATTGCTCAAAGTCACCCCTTATCAAGTGGAGCGCTGAGAAGGGCTTCACATACACTTACCTAAGAAAAAGGCAGGATTCAAGATTATTTCCAGTATGATTTGAATTAGCATTATATTTCCTGCATGTATGTTTGCATATATACGGCATGGGAGCAGCAGTTAAGAAATCAAACGACGTACTGATTGGCCAAGTCTGCTGCAAAAGACCTCTTTAAAGTGTTAAAAAGCAAAGATGTCACTTTGAGGACTAAGGTGCACCTGACCCAAGCCATGGTATTTTCAATCACCTCATATGCATGCGAAAGCTGGACAATGAATAAAGAAGACCAAAGAAGAACTAATGCCTTCGAATTGTGGTGCTAGAGAAGAATATCGAATGTACCATGGACTGCCAGAAGAATGAACAAATCTGTCTTGGAAGAAGTACAGTCACAATACCTCTTAGAAGCGAGGATGGCGAGACTTTGTCTCACATACTTTGGACATGTTATCAGGAGGGGCCAGTCCCTGGAGAAGGACATCATGCTCGGTAAAGTAGACGGTCAGTGAAAAAGAGGAAGACCCTCAACGAGATGGACTGACACAGTGGCTGCAACAATGGACTCAAGCATAACAATTGTGAGGATGGCACAGAATTGGGTAGTGTTTCGTTCTGTTGTTCACAGGATCGCCATGAGTCAGAACCAACTCAATGGCACCTAACAACATGTTTGCATAAAGGAATGCTGGAAGGAGATGCATCTGTATATTAGCAGGAGCTGCCTCTTGGTTCAGTCACATGGTCATGTGTTCCATGAGCACCTCCACTCTAGGTGCTGGGGCACAGGACAGACATGACCCTACCTTCATGGAATGCATGCTATAGTGGGGGGATGGCTGAATCTGCATTTCTGAATCTCTCTCTGTCCTTTCGTTTAGTATTGAATAGGGGTAGGATACTAAAGGAGACAGTAACAAGCCTATTCCTTCCCCATGGCCACCCTCCCGTTTGAGCTGTAGGACCTCACTGCCGTCTAAGTCAGAACAGGGCCAGAAAGCGCAAAGGGGGAGCTGGAGGTGCAAGGAGGACTGGAGGGTGGGGACCAGGCCTCGCCAGGTCTTCTGGCCTCAGAGAGGCAGCTCCCTCACTCCCAACCTTCACATCCACCAGCAACAGAGCAGTCTGCAAGGGGGCAGGAGAAAGGGATGCAGACAGCAAGAGGGGCAGTGAGCCCAGGCACCTGCGGGCCCTGGGCTGGAGCCAGCACTGGATCCCACTACAAAGAACCCAGGTGTGCATAGCAGGCGTGTGCCCAGGACCCCGTGCTCTCCAGTCAGGCAGAGCTCAGCACAGGCCCAGGGAAGGAGGGCCAGAGAGGAACTATCCTTCAAGAGCAAAAACCACTGAAGTGTCTGGCTGAGTGTTCCACGATCAGGGCCTCAGTGTGGAGGATGAAATCACACTCTAGAAACATAAAACCACATTGCCTGCACAGCTGAGTTTATGACAGGTAAAATCCTTACCTTTTACAGCATCCACACGTATTTTTTAAATGACAAACCAGAAGGCTTTGCAGTGAGGAGACCCAGGCCAGCCTCTCAAGCCCCTGCGGGCCCCCAGGTCAGGAGCCACATGGTGTCACACAGGGCCTTTGGGATTTTTCCCCTCACAGCAGGGACAGTAAGGAATGCTAGTACACTGGGATTAAGTGCATACACAGAGACTGGGGTCACACTCACCAGGCACAGTGCTCTCCAACCTAGTGCATGCCAGGCCATTCCGCCCCACCCTACCCTGTATTCTAGTCTACAGTACTAAGAAGACAAACAGCTGCTGAGATCTACTAGATGGACTTCAGGATCCATGCATGGGTAGCAGCCACCAGCCTGCACACACCAGTCTGACTCTGTCCTCTGCTGGGCGCTGACTCTGACCCCTGGACACCAGGACCCGCCTTCATGGACCAGAATGCCACCCAGGGCTGGGGAAGGACCCTGGCCATAGCCAGACAGCTGCAGCCTCAGGAGCTCCGGGCCCTCGGCTCCCCTAGCACAGGAAGATGTGGCCTGTGGCCACCAGGAGAGGGGCAGAGGCCTCAGCTCTGGGCGCTGTAGGGATGGTTCTCCCAGGGCTGCTGAGTGTCCCTCCTGCATCCTGCCAGGTGGCTTTGAGGCCCCTTGGGCTTGCCCTAGAGGCTTGCCAGGCCTAATTTCAGTGGCCTCGGTAAACCCCGATGGGACTGAACTTAGAATCCTGGGTGTTCCAGCTTAGAAGAAACATTAGACATCACAGAATCTGGTCCCCATCTAGGCAGGAATCCCCTCTATTGTAAATTTACCAGGCAGCAGCCCAGCCCCTACCTGCATGTCCCCAGGGATAGGAAACCCCTCCCTCTTGGGCACCCCTTCCCTCCCTGAACAGCTTCCACTAGGAGAAGGCATGTGGGGCAGGGATATGCCTCCATGACTCCTTCCCCACTCGCATGGGTCCTCCTACCCTCTGGTCCACAGACCACCTGCTGCTCCTGTCCCCGGGGAGCACCGCAGAGAGTTGGGGAGAGCGACTGGGACCCCTAAGGCTGCTTTTCCCCTGCCTCCTTTAGAACTACCTACAGTACCCTCTCCCCCTCCCAGGGCAGGGCCCAGCGCTGAGCCCAAGCCCGGAAGACTCTTAGCTGGGCTGAACAGCAGGAAGACTATCACCTTCCTCATGCCAGGCATAGACCTTAGCTAATGTGGCCACCAGTGGCCTGGCCATTCTGTGCTTATGCACTTGGTGTGAGAGCTCCAAGTACAGAGCAGGCCGTGTGAGGCTCCCCATGCGGGCGGGGGGGACACTTGCTCACCCTTGCAGGACCTCCCGTTGGCTGTTACAGCGTAGCCCCGCTCTGGACACGCACACTGGTAGCTCCCGGGCACGTTGAGGCAGCGGAAGGTGCAGAGAATGCTGGCGCCCTGCGCGCACTCGTCGATGTCTGCCAGAGAGAGGAGTGGTGTCTCAGGAGCCCTGCCCACCCACAAGGCCCAGCCGCCGACAGTCTACTTGCCCCGTCGCAGCCACAGAGCTGAGAGGCCCACTTCACAGATGAGGACAACAGCTCAGAGAGGTGGCCAAGGCAACAGAGCTGCACAGGACTCCCTCCCAGTGCTCACCCCGGGACTGTTCTGCAACTTCCGCTATCAGCTAAGGGACAACAGGTGGCAGTGAGGAGCCGGGCACTCTCACAGACCTGACTTAATCTAACCCTCCATCCCCCTGAGGTCAGGGTCATTATCCCCATTCTACAGAGGAGGAGCCTGAGGCTCAGACTGGGGAAATAATTTGCCAAAGTCATGCAGCCAAGAAACAGCGTGGCTGGAACTCAAACTCAGATCTGACACTAGCATTATGTGTGACCTGAGTCTGGAACATGTGGGAGGGGTGCCCACGGGCCCCTGGGAAAGGAGAGGTACCTCTGCAGGTATGCCCATCCTCGGCCAGCTGGTAGCCCTGGCGGCAGTAGCACTGGTAGGAGCCGTAGATGTTGGCACACTCCTGGCTGCAGCGCTGGGACTCACACTCGTTTACATCTGCAGGAGACCAGCTGTCACAGCTGGGCCTTCCCAGCCTTCCCCCACCTCAAGCCTGGCCTTACAGCCTCCCCTCGGGGTAGATGGGGAAAAGAGGCCCAGGAAGGGCAAGGCACCCGCCCAGGGCATACAGCTGAGGTAGGAACAGAGCGGGGCTTGCCGGTGGGTTCCTGGCCAGCTGCTAGGAGGAGGCAGTCACAGACTGGGCTCAGACTCCCAACATGGGAACCCTATGAGGGTCCACAGCACTTGGCACCGATGTCTCCTGGAGGTGTTGCCCAGGGCACTGACAAGGACCTCCTCGGGGTATGGGGCTCATCTGGCACTACATTGGCTCGAGAGCACGCACCAGAGTATGGAATGAATGTACAAGCATGTGAGTGTATGAGAGGGTGTGCAAGTGAGGGAAGCAGCTAATGCCTTGACTCTGAGCTCTTTGCAAGCAGGGACTTGTCTCTCTATTCATTCAGTAAAGGACTACCAGGCCCCTACGATGTGCCAGGTCTGTGCTGGGCCGGGGACATAGCTGTGAACAAGACAGCAAAAGTCTCCCCCTCATGGAGCTGACTTTCATGTTGAGGGTGTCATGGACTGAACTGTGTCCCTCAAAAATATGTATATCAATTTGGCTAGGCCATGATTCCCAGTACTGTGTGATTGATTCTCTACCATTTTGTCATCTGATGTGATTTTCCTATATGTTGTAAATCCCATCTCTATGATGTTAATGAGATGGGATTAATGGCAGTTATGTTAATGAGGCAGGACTCAATCTACAAGATTAGACTGTCTCTTAAATCTCTTTTGAGACATTAAAGAGAGAAGCGAGCAGAGAAACATGGAGACCTCATACCACCAAGAAACAAGAGCCAGGAGAATAGCGTGTCCTTTGGACCCAGGGTCCCTGTGCTGAGAAGCTCCTTGACCAGGGGAAGATTGATGACAAGGACTTTCCCTCAGGACCAACAGAGAGAGAAAGACTTCCTCTGGAGCTGGCACCCTGAATTCAGACTTCTAGCCTACTAGACTGTGAGAGAACAAACTTGTCTTTGTTAAAGCCATCCACTTGTGGTATTTCTGTATACCAGCGCTAGATAACTAAGATGGGGGAGTAGATAAACAAGTAAAATAACTAGTGTTAGAAGCTGGCATGTGCCGTGGAGAGAAATAAAGCAGAGAAGGGGCAGGGGTATGTTTGCGCAGCTGCAGTTTAAGTAGGGTGATCAGAGTGAGTCACTAAGAAGGAAGGTGCATGTGGGCGTCTAGGGGAGGGCACACCAGAGGGCAGAGCACGAGCAAAGGCCCTGAGATGGGAGTGTGCTGGTGTGCCAGCACAGCGAGGAGGCAGGCAAGGCCAGAGAGGACTGTGCGAGGGGAGGGCGAGAGGGGTGTAGTCAGGTCATGCGGGGCTTTGTGGGCCACTGCCGGACCCATGTCTCAACCCTCAGGATCTGGCAACATCTATGGTGCTCACAAAAAAATGATGAAATGAATGAATGCCTTCTCTCCTCTCCTGGTGTCTAAGCTGTTTGGGGGCCAGGGACCATACCAGATTCACCTCTAGCATCCAGCCAGCCTAAGGACTAAGGAATGAATGAATGACTCTATGAACTACACAGGGGAGACAAAGGCCTCCATCCCCACAGCCCTCAGCCCATGGCCTGGCTTGGAGGTGCTCACATGTGCTCATAACATGCATGCACAAATGAGTGAATGAACGAATGGATGAGTGAATGAATGAATGAATGCATGAATGAGTGGATGCATAAATGAAAGTGACAGATTTTTTTTCAGAGCCTAATCTCATCTGACATAACCAGGCCTTGTTACGCTCTCCTGCTCCTGGACTGGGCCTGACCCCTGGGATCTCCCGCGGGCAGGTGACTGGGTAGGGGCGGATGGCCTCTCCAGGGGTCTCAGGGACTCCTTCCACCAGGCAGCAATGAGGAAGGACCTCCAGGTTGGGGAGGGGCTGGGAAAAACAGCGCCAGGTCAATGGGGCCTTTGCTCACCCCTGCCCCTTCACTGACCAGCCTCAGGGCTTCTCCCACACCAGTCCCTGATGGACCCGGCCCAACTGCACAGGCGACATGTGGGGAAAGCCCTTCACACAGTCCCTCCATCAGCCCTGAGTCCATCCTCACAAAGATGAGAGCATGAACCTCTAATGCCAGCCCGTGAGCAGGTCCAGCTTGTGGACATGCTTGGCTTAGCCCATAGTGAGTTTTTTAAAAATTTTGTATCAGCAACATGTAAAATCCAGGAGATTTCACATAAATATCTAGGCTTCTGGAATCTCGGGAAGACTAGGGATCAGCACCCAGGCCTGCACTAGAGCGGCCCCATCTGCCCCTGGGCTCTCCTGTTGGGCCCTTTCTGGGGCTTCACCCACTTTCAGCCCCTGCCTGGACCATCACCAGCTGAGACCAGAACCAGAGCCTGCTCTACTGAAGGCTGGGCCAAGCCCTGAGGCCCGAGGTCACCTGCCATCCCTGTCTGCAAGGAGCTCCCACTGGGGCTGCTGATGACAGAGAGACCCAGCCCCTGTGGTCTGTGGCAGCCAGGACCCCGCCTGCAGGGGGGAAGCAGTCTGACCTGCTGAGCCAGGGAGGGTTTGGACAGACGAGGGATGGGAGAAATGGTACAGTGGGAGGTGCCAAGGGTCAAGGTGTGAGGGTGGCTGGCGCCAGGCCTGCAGGTGGGACCAGGCTGGGTGGGGTCAGAGGTCAGGGCCAGTCAGCAGTACCTTCGCAGTGCTTGCCGTCGGCGGCCAGCAGGAAGCCGGAGGCGCAGGAGCACCGGTAGGAGCCAGGCGTGTTCTCACAGGTGTGCTGGCACATGACACCCCGGGAAGCCCAGCACTCATTTATGTCTGCAGGTGGGCGGGCAGGCAGGTGGGCAGCGTGAGGCCTCCCTCCACCCTCAGGCACCTCCCCAGGCTATGGAGGGAGCTGGGTGGGGAGAGGGAACCAGGCAGAAAGACAGGAAGAGACCAGGACAGGGGAGGCAGAGGCAAAGAGACAGGGAGGGAGGGACAGACAGAGATGGAAAGAAGTAGAGAACAGTAGAAAGCCAGACAAACATGGGACACAAAGGCTGAGAGAGGTGGTCAAGCCCAGAGACCGGCCTGGAATGCCTGGGAAGGGACCCAGAGGGGTGGTCTTGGGCAGGTCGGCACCACTCAGCAATGGCTGGCAGCAGTCACCCAGCCCAGAGATGGCGAGGTGGAGGGGAACAGTGGGCACGGCCCCCAGCCCCACATACCAACGCAGGCCCGGCCAAAGGCATCACGCTGGAAGCCGGGTTTACAGTCGCAGCGGTAGGAGCCGGGCAGGTTGTGGCACACCTGGCTGTTGCTGCAGCGGTGCACACCTGTCTCACACTCGTTCACGTCTGCAGAAGAGTGGAGTGGGCTCCTTGAGGCCTAGGGCTCCCCCTCTGCATGGCCCCCCATGGGCACTGGGGAATCCGAGCAGGCTGGGCAGGTCACAGTGGGGTGGGGGCCGGTCTTACCCACACATTTGGTGCCATCTTCACTGGCGTGGTAGCCGCGCCCACAAAGCAGTGGGTTCCTCTGGCACGTGTAGGAACCCACCGTGTTGATGCAGCTGAAGCCCGGCTTACAAGGCTCGGACAGCGACGTGCACTCGTTGATGTCTGTGGAGGTGGGTGAGGGTGATGCCACCTCCCCACCCCAGCACCTGGGCCCAGGGCCATGTGCCAGGCAGCCAGGGCAGCCAGGCCCTGGTCAAGGCTGCTGGGCCAGACTGTCCCACCCCGTTTCCCCCTGACACAAGGGGCTCAGCTTCCCAGGACCCAAAGCACCTGTGGGCAGATTCCTACATGCGTCTCACATCTGCCCCTGATGCAGACGCTAGAGTGAGATCACAGCTAAGGTCTAGGATAATTACAACACAGTGCACCTCTGTTCTCCAGTCTCCAAAAGCTATGTGTCCTACCCAGAAATGAATCCCAACACCTCACCCCAGTGTACAGGGCTCCGCCGACCTCTGTAACCTCTTCCTCCCACCCTCCGCCACGCACTCCACCGCAGCCCCACTGGGCCCCTCACCGTCTCCAACACCCCCACACAGTCCCACCACAGGGCCTTTGCACATGCCGGTCCCCTTCCCCAGCACAGACCACCCTTCATAGCTGGCTCCGTCACTGGTCCCGGCCCAAACGTCCTGCTCAGTGAGGTCCTTTCAGACCAGGTAGGCATCTCCTCTTTAAGTGTTTATCCCTGCTTGTTTTATTGTTTATCAAAGTACCTGTGAATAACTGGTACTTTCATAAATGTGTCTGCTTATGTAGTCCTCCCGAACATCTTGTTAAACTGCAGTAGCATCCCAACATCTAGAACCCTGGCACTCAGTAGATGCCCAGGAAATGTTATTAATGACTGAATCACAGAGGAACTGTTTGGAGCAGGCAGACCTCCCCACCTTGCCTTGAGCCAGGCTGGGTGGGTGGTACCAGGGCCGACTACAGGAACTCTCAGGCCTGGTCCCAGCCTGGGGGGTTTTCTGCATCCTGGGACACCAACAGGTCACACAGTGAGTAGCGTCAGAGAGGCGCCTTGGGGAGAGCTCCAGCTCCCAGAGTTGCCAGGGCGACCCCCACCAAGTCTTGATAAAGCTTTCTGACACATTAGCAACCTCCCAGCACCTCGGTTCCTCCCTAGAGCAGGGGGCACCATCTCACAGGCGGTTATTGTGAGGAGAGCAGTGTCGTGGTCTGCAGTATACTGCCTGTCGCCCAGCCCACGCCTGCCTTCCCCCCACTGCTCCCACCCCTGATGGTTCCTACTCAAAGCCTCGCCTGTCCTGCAGGGGGTGCCGGTGCCCACCTCTGCGCAGGCCAGGGCCACGCTTTCGGGGAGGGCAGGGCCTCCTGCCTCCTGGCCAGCGGCTTTTTGGAAGAGGCTGAAGTAGGGCAGGGAGGGCATGGGATCTCAGACCCACTTGGGGACCACAGCTAGGCCAGCATGTGTCAAACTGCAAGTCTCAACCCATCAGCGGAGCATGAAATCAGCCCAGAAGTTCTCAATGCGCAAGATGTGAAAACAGAAAATTTGTGTGTATCACATGCAGTCAGGGGAAGTGTTGTCTTGTGAAATCTGTGTTCTAGTTGTGTGTGTGTATGCACCAGGTCATGATACAACATAAATTTCACACTGTTGGTTGTGATTTTAAAAAATTTGTGAAATACATTCATCAAGTTAACCCCACAGATGGGTAAATTGTGGCCCCCAAGAGAAGTAAGAGCCCCAAGAGATGCCTCATGTCTCCTCCCCATTAGCCCCTCCAGGCGCCCAGCTCAGGGCCTGGAACGGAGAGTCAGCCAAAGTCAGACAGCTCATGCCCACTGCACGGGAGGGTGCCAAAGCTGGGTGAGGTGCAGCACAGCAGGCTATGCTCCCTGAAGCCCTCAGAGCATCCCACCGCCCTCCTGAAGACCCCCACTCACCCACACAGTTGCCCTCAGGGTCCTGAAGGAAGCCTTCCATGCAGCGCTGCCGAGCCTGGCAGTAGAAGGAGCCCTTGGTGTTCTGGCACGTGAGGCCCGCCTGGCAGTTGTGCGTGCCCAGTGCACACTCGTCCACATCTGCACACAGAGGCCAGCGTTAGGGGTGGCCCTCTGCCCCTCACACCCCGGCACCCTGCTCACACCACCCAAACACATCCCCGACCTCAGGCCACCGTGGTTACCAAGTTCTTCTGCACCAGGGAAGCTGGGGAGCAACACTGCCTAACTTGGCACCTGTTTGGTAGTCACAATAATCTGAGCACACCTACTAAGCTTTCCTTCTGCAACAGGCACTGTTCTAAGCACTCCTTGATGTGTTTATTTAATCCTCACAACAACCCTATGAAGTAGGTACTATGACTGCGCCCATGTTACAAAGGGGGAAACTGAGACACAACTAGGGAGGGTTGGGTGGGATTAGAACCCAGGCAGCCTGGCTCCAGAGCCTGTGCTGTAACTGCTGCCCACACTGCCTGCGAGTAGGCAGGAAGGGGAACAAGTGCTTAAACCCGAGGTCCTTGGTCAACGATCCTCGGGAGGTGGCATTGACAGCAGTAAGGCCTGGAGCTTCTGATGATGGAGGTGCCAGACCTGGGATCAAGTCACGTCTCTCACACCTGCTGTGCAGCCCCAAGTCGTCTCTCAGAAAAGATGCTGGAATACGTAGCCTGTGCCAAGGGCCCACTGCTGCCGAGCACCTGCACTGGAATTCTCCACTCAGGCCATCAGGAGGGCTGCCCACATCTGTGCTGCACTCTACAGTTTACGAAGCACAGGCCCCGTGCTGCCCCTCATGGGTCCTGCACAGCAGAGGTCATCAAGCCTTTGACAGATGAGGAAACTGAGGCACAAAGCAGAACAGCAGCACACAGAGTATAAGAAGCCCAGCTGTGATTTCCTCAGCTTTGATGGCTCCCAGACCAACACCTGCTTGTCTCTTCCATCCGTCCATCTCTCCTTTCCTCCATCTAACCATCTAAACCCCTCTCCTGGTTCCAAGGCTTCTACCATGTCCCCACAGCAGCCCGGACTCAGTAAAGCTCTGTTCTGGGTTCCAGGCACACAGAGATGAACCAGGCAGGCGGTAGGCTGGGGTGTGTCCAAGGAGGTGGCCCGGTGTTGGGAAGACGACAGGGGTCTCAGAGGGCAAGCTGGCCCTGGATCTGTCATATGCACCCACACCGAGGGCCAGGGGCTCACCTCCCTCCCAGTTTGCCCCCATGGCCCCACTCCTGGCCCCCAGCCTGACCTCGAGGCCTCTGCTCATACCTTGCATTCTCCAGGGCTCAGAACAATTAAGCATTTCTACAAGCCTCACCTCCTCAATGGCATTCCTTGGAATTTTTTAGTTTAAAAAAATGCCTCCACCACATGTGGATTAAAACCACCCCACTCCCGTCACCGGGCCTGCCAACTCACTGTCTCCTTCAGCACCCACCCCACACTCTGCTCCACCCTGAGACTTCTTTTCTGCTTCTGACCATGCCAACAGTGTCCCTCACCCTGTCCAAGGGCCTTTGCACTTGCTGCTCCCTCTGCCTGGAACACCTTTCCTGAGATCTTCTCATTGTTCACGTTCCCTCTCCGACATCCCCTCTGCAATGGGGCCTTCTCGCCCCTGCACCTAAAACAGCACCCAGCCCACAGCCACGCTCTACCACCATGCTGTGTGCCTGGGGACAGCCTCTCTCCCTTTGGGAGGTAAGCACCATGAGGTCGGAGACAAGGATAACCACACCCCTCACTGTCTCCCTGTCACCAAGGACGCTGCCAGGACATAAAAGAAACTCAAGAAGTATTTGTTGAATTGGTTGACTAAAAATCCTCCTTCTTTGAAGGCTAGAATTTTTTAGTAAAAGGGGAGGAAGTGATTCTTCAAGGGGGTTCCACCCCAATGTACAATCAGGGAAACTCAGGCATGGCGAGGAGAATAACTGGTACCTAGATGCCCAGCAAGCAGTCCCAAAGCCAAGACCGGACCTTTGCTTCCCTCACACAGACACCTCCACCTGGGCAGGAGAGCTGTGGCAGCTCTTCAGAAGGGACAAGGCTCTTAGCAAGTTAGAGCGAAGGGAGGAGGCCAACAGCTGAGCCTCTCACCTGTGCACTCGCCGTCTGTGATGGCGTAACCCGGCTCACAGGTGAGGGCCTTGTAGCAGCGGAAGGAGCCCATTGTGTTCACGCAGTGCTCGCCCCGGCTGCACGTATGCAGAGCAGTCACACATTCGTTGATGTCTGTGGGAAAGGGGGGCTGTCAGGGACTCCACAGGCAGCCAGGATGGAGGCAGAGCCAGGCCCTGCCGTCCAGGTGCTCCCCATCCAGAGAGCTGCACGTGGCCGATGCCCGCTTATCTATTCATCCATTCATTCAACAAATATTTATTAAGCACCTGCTAAGTGCCAAGCACTGCTCCTGGCACTGGCGATACCTCATGAACAAGACAGACAGAAACCCCTGCCTTGTGGAGCTGACATTCAGTGGAGAGACACAATGAACAGATAAATACGGAAACACGTAGTATGGAAGGTGGTCATGAGTCCCACGTGAAAAAACGGGGCAGGACCAAGGAAACAAGAAGGGCCGAGGCAGGGGTGTGGGGTGGTCAGGAGGGCTCAGACAGGATGACATGGGAGCAAGGATTTGAAAGGCAGACCAAGAAGATGTTCTAGGCAGAGGGAACAGCCAGTGCAAGGGCTCTGAGGAGAGAGCCTACAGGGCACATTCAAAGGGACAGAGAGGGGTCAGGTGTGGCAGGAGAAGAGTTAGGAGAGCTGAGGACTGGCTTTGACCCTGAGGACAGTGGAGCCACGGGAGGGGCCAGCCAGGAGGGACATGGTCTGACTTATCTGTAACAGGGTTCCCAGCTGCCCTGGAGAACAGTCTCCGGGGTGAAGGTGGAGGCAGGCCTGTAAGGAGGATCAGAGCACTCCAGGCAGGAGGTCTGCGGCTCACACTGCCACCCGTAGAGGTGAGCAGACGCGGTCAGACTCTGGAAATATTGTGAATGTGGAACCAGCAGGATCCACTGGTAGATGAGGGGAAGTTGTGAGAGAGGAGTGCAGAGGTCTCGACAGGTTTTGGCCTGAGCAGTGGGACAGGGCGGGTGCCGTGGACTGGGATGGGGCAGGATGGGGGGAGCAGGCGAGCAGGGCAGATCTGAGCCCTGTGGCCCTGTGAGGTGGAGAGGCACCCAACTGGACATGCCCAGGGAGGCTGGAGACCCGCATCTGAGTCCCGGAAGGCTCTGATTAGAGATGTTAATTTGTGGTCAATGTATAGATGGTAAAAGGCCCAGCCTGGCTGCAGTCACCTGGGGGAAAGGGCGTACAGAGAAAACGCCAAGGACCAACTCTCAGGACACTCCTGGGACAAGCCGTGGGGAGGGGAGAAGCCAGCAAAGGAGAGAGGGAAGGAGCACTGGGGAGAAGGAAAACCAGAGAGTTCACCAACTCAAAACTGGCCCCATGCTGTATGGCCCACTTAGGTGAAATATCCCAACAGGCAGACGCAGAGAGACAGGAGGTGGAGCAGTGGCAGCCAGGAGGAGCGAGAAATGGGGAGTTATGGCTCAAGGGGCACACAGTTTCTGTGTGAGGCGAGGAAAAAGTTACAGAAATAGAGGTAATGGTTACATACATGGTGAATATGATTAATGCCAATTAATTATACACTTAAAAATGGTTAAAACGGCAAGTGTTATGTTAGATATTTTACCACCATAAAAAACAAGAGAAACCTCTCCTTCAGGCAGGTGCTAAGGATACGTGGACACTGGCCCAGTTGCTTCTCCTAGGAGCTCTATCTGGCAGGGGAGGCACATCATTCATTCACTGGACACACACAGCCTCTGCCTTTGAGGGGCTGCTAGGCTCACCCGCCAAGGTGGGGTGAGGGTGCTGGGGTGAAAGACACTAACCCTGAGGGCACAGGGCAGAGAGCCACACACACTTGGGGTCCTGGACTATTAGTCACTTCTCAGAGGCGGTAAGGTTTGAGCTGCATCCACAAGGATGACTGGGGGGTCAGGTGGAGAGGGAGGGGCAGGGCCGTGAGAAAGGAGACCCACCCAAACCCTCAGGTGAACCAAATGGTGTACACGGGAGGCAGCTGGGGGTGGTGGGGCAGGAGGGAAGGTGGTTTTCAAGCAAGGCTGGGCTGGACACGATGAAGACTTCTGACATATAGGCTGGGTTAACAGGGAGACGTTCCCAGGGTCCCAGAAACACCACGGGAGGAACCACGAGGACAAATAACAGCGCCACCATTAACTGGGGCTCATGACGCGGTGGGCAGCTCCGACTTACAGATGAGGAAACGAGTCTCCCAGAGCTCGCATGTGGCAGCAGCAAGAGTGGAACCCGGAATACCAGGCCCTGAGCCCCCGATGGGGGGTACCCTTTCCCCACCACCCAGGCACTGCTGCAGGGGTGGGCTCCAGAGCTAGGGCTGCTGCCCTCCATCTCACAGGCCATCCACCTGCATGCTTTCCCTTGTGCCAAGTCAGTCCTCAAAGTGCAGGGCACAAAAGGCAAATGGCAAGGCCCCGGGGAGTCCCCAGCAGTGGTCACACATCTGTTAGAAGATCTCTAGACTCAGCCCCACTCAATCCTGACCCACTTCAGCTTACACACCTCCAGTGATGGGGAGCTCACTTCTCCGCAGGCTGCCTCATATCACATCCTTGCTGAATCATACTAATGATGCCAAACACTGGCAAGCACTTTACATGGATTAATTCACTGACCCTTTGAGGTGACAGCTACCATCATATCATTTCACAGATATCGAAACTAAGGCTCAGAGTGGCTAACTGACTTGTTTAAGGTCTTACAACCAGAAAGTGACCGCACCACGACATGCAGACGCTTCAGCAGTCACCAGCCTCCTCACTCACAGTCTGGTTGACAAACCTCTGGAGTGAACGAATGAACCACAGACACTAACAGATGCTTGTGGGTGAAGAAGTGATGGAAGGAATGTGTAGCAGGTGCTAATGGACGACAAGTGAGCATGACAATGGAGGCACTGAAAACTTGGGCAGGATGAATAGAGGGACAGAACCAAGAGGATGACACTAAGGGCTAATAAATTTTGCTGAATGGAATGTACCTTCGCTCTTTGAACCCAGAACCCATTACCAGCTGCCCAGGGACCCCTTTCAATACAAGGCTTGTGCCCTGGGGAACTCAGGGAGATGGGGCCCTCAAGATACACAGGGGAGCATCCCCTCAAAGTGGTAAGACGGAAGCATTTCCTGGGCAGTGGTGCCCGTGTCCTGGGCAGTGGATCAGCCTTCCAAGACACACACTCACACACACGCACGGTCCGAACAGGAAGAGGCTGCCCACCCATAAGCAGATCAGAAAGGTGCATGTTGTGCCAGTGGCCAGAGGCCAAGGGCAAACATGTGTGCAGCCAGTGCCATGGGCCCGTCTACTCCGCGGCGGAGGGCGAGCAGGGGACACGTTCAGGCTGGGCGCAGTCCACAAGCGCAGAGAAGACGCCGGGGGCCCCAGATCCCGCTCTGCACTGTCCCCACCTCCAAACCCTTGCTCAAGCTGTTCCTCCCATCCTGATGCCCTTCCCACTGCCAAGTCTGTCCATCCTTGGAGACCATGCAAATGCCCCCTTCTTCAGGAAGCATGTCAGATTCCACAGCTAGAACTACTCTTCCTTTGCCTGTGTCTCTGCTGTAGTGTTGAGCACAGTCTGCCCTGAGTCCCTGCTACTTTGGGTCTCTCTTTGGGACCAGGAACTCTAGGAGGACAGAGGACAGGGTTTACATTTTCTCTGTAAACATCAGACCCACCTAGCCATGTAGGAAGTTCAAGTCCACGCTCCTCATGCCCACAGTCCTCCAGCCACACAGGCATCAAGAGGTGGGAGGGAGAGTCCTTACCGAGCCCTAACCAAGCCAGGCCCAGGCCAGACGCTAGCATGAGCCTCACCTAGTCCTCCTGGCCCCACAGCCCAGCCAGCAGCATCACCCCAGGTGAGAGGGGAGAAAATGGAGGCTCAGAGAGGAGAGCCAACTTCTCAAGGTCACACAGCAAACAGACACCAAGCTGGAGTACACAGCCGGGCCTGTCGGACCCTAGTGTCTGTCCACTTGCCTCTGGATGCATCTAGATAATGTAAGCAACGGACATAACATGCTCACTGAGTCCCAGATGCCTTGCTCACTGCACACACACCACATAACCTCAGAACTACACCCAAACAGGGGATCGTTGCCCCCACTTGCAGATGAAGAAGTCCTCTGCCCAAGGCCACAGAGCTACTAAGGGGGTGGAGCCCCACTTTGGAGGCCAGGCCCCAAGTATACTATCCTGCTGCCCAACTTGCCTGACTCCCTCATTTACTGCGTCCCCGACATGGTCAAGGGCCCAGCCGGGCCACACATCCAGCTGAGCCATCTGGCTCCAGGCACGTCCCTAGGAAAAGCAGCCTCCAGGAGAGCCGGGGCACAAGCGGGACAGGACACCAGGACACGGAGCACGTGACACGGAGCACAGGGGTGTGCTGTGCTGAGAGCTCATATGCAAAGGGGCAGGCCCTTTAGCATGTGGCTGAAGAGTGGCATGGCTTGCACGGTACAGAGCAGAGAGCCGTGACGGTGGGCGGCAGGCAGGGGCTCTCGCTTACCCACGCACTTCCTGTGCGCGTTGAGGATAAAGCCCTCCGCACACAGCACTGTGTGGTTGACACAGTAGAAGGATCCCAGGGTGTTCACACAGAACTGCCGCCGGCTACAATCATGAGCACCAAGCAGGCACTCGTCTCGGTCTAGCGTCAGCCACAGAAGGAAAAACAGAAGGGCCGTTAGAGGGGTGTGGCCTGCCACGGAGCATCTAGTAACAGGTAGGGAAACTGAGGCCTGGAGAGGGGGAGGGCCCTGCCAGGGTCTCCCAGCCTATCAGTGGGAGAGCTGGACCTTGGACCAGTCTGAGTCTGTAGAGAGATCTCAGAGCTGCAACCCACTGCTCATACTGAGTAGGTGGTGAGGAGGGACTTAGAGAGGGTGGGCAACCTGCCCAAGTCCACACAACCAGACAGGACCAGAGGCAATCCCCCACCCAGTCTCTGGACACACCCCACCTCCAGGGGGAGCCTAAGGAACCATGAGTGGCAGGGGTTGCAAACTCAAGTGCTGCGGGGGCCAGGCTAGCAACAGAAAGGGGAGGAAGAGCTGCAGGGTCTGGGCTCTGTCCAAAGGAGGACTGGGACATGGGTCCCTATGGCCAGATTTTGTAAAGTTTCAAGAGAAATCCAGAATCTGGAATTGAAAAAAAAAAGTTACTGAACTTCTCACGGTTGGCAATGCATTTGAATATTTTAAATCAGGCAGAGGGAAGCAGGACTCCTTTGCGGGCCAGACTGTGGCCTCAGAATGCCAGTTTGCAGCCTCTGGCCTGGACACCACCTTTTTTTTCTTGCAAGGGTCCCCTCAAGGAGGAAATGGAGGCCTGGGGAAGCATGGGCCCAGACCAGCCACACAGTCAGCAGGAAAAGGGCTGTGCCAAGCCCAGGGCCCCACGCCTTGCCAAAGCCACACCCACTGAGGTCCACTGCTTGGCTAGGTCCGGAGAGAACTCGTAGCTTCAGGGCAACCTTCTGGTGGATAGGCCCTAGGAGATGGGGGACGAACCCCAGAGGGCACAGTGCAACCTGAGCCTAAGCTCTGTCCCCATGCCATTTGGGAGAAAGGGCAGCCAGGTCACCACCAGGCTGGGTGCCCCTGGGCAAGTTTCCCACCTCTGTGGCATGAGAGCGTTCATCCACATCAGAACACCAGCATCAGTCAAGAGGCTGACACAGGATGTTGGCTAATGGCAGGAGGTGGGCATCTTTCCAGACAGACTTGACCTATTTAGCCATGGATGCACACCAGGGTCATGTCTCCTGGGCTGACCTGAAGCCTTCCCTGGACCCCTCTGTGCCTGCTCGGCCCCCAGACATGAGGATGAAGTCCCTTAGGCTGGTCCTTGAGGTATTGTTCTCTGTGGGAACCAACCCCGCCGGGCGCGGGTATCAACCCAAGGACGCATCTTACAGCTGGGAGGTCCCAGCCCATGGGCCCCACCAAGACCAGACCAGACCCACTCTCCCAGCTCCTGGACAGGTCACCGGGTAGAAAGGATGTGCTTGTGGACCCTCCAGGGCCCGAGTGGCAGAGGCAGTTCATCGTCGCCAATTCCATCCTCCTCTTCCTCGTTTTAGTAAGGGACGAGCACTGTGGCATCCAGCTAGACACTCTTCTCCCCCAGCCTTCCTCCCACCCAATCAGGGGCAGGTGGAGGTGAGGAACGCCACTTCAGGTTCCTGCCCCTCAAACCACCAAGCTTCCCTCCTCTTTCCCCACCCACAGCTGGAACATGGACACGTGGTTGCAAACCACCTTTGACCACGCAGCTGGGGGTAACACTCGAGAACGGGGCTAGGCAGAGTGTGGACCGTGAACCCACAGCATCAGCATCACCTGGGATCTTGTCAGAGATGCAGATTCCTGGGCCCCACCCCCCAGACGTCCTGAATCAGAATTTCTGGGGGTGGGGCCCAGGAATCTGCATTTCTAACAAGGTCCCAGGTGACTCTTGACACCTGTGAAGTCTGAGACCACTGCTCTAGGAAATGGCAGCGCAACCAGGTGGAGGGAACCTAGATTCCAGACAGCCCCCCTGCACTGCCCACACATCTCTGCAAGGTCACCTGGGAGGGAAGTTACTGCCATCTTCTTTAAGCTGCTAGACTCGGGTTTCTCATCACAGAAGCCAAGCCTGTTCTCTAATACGGCCAGTGTTAGACCTCAGCCACCCTGTCCTCACTCAGCACCATTCCCCGCAAGGCCAACTCAGGCTCGCAGTCAGAGGGCGGCCCCAGGGCACTCACCTTCACAGGACACGCCATCGGCCATGAGGGAGTAGCCAGGAAAGCAGGAGCACACGGCTGTGTCCCCAATGATGCTGCACACCTGCTTGCAGGGCCCGTTGTCTGGAGGAAGCGGCACAGGAATCAGAGAGCTCCAGGCGGTGGCCTCGCCCCACGCTCCTCATCACCCCAGCTACAGTCATTAGCCCATGGGTCAGAGGCCGGCACAGAGGCCCAGTGAGGGGAGAGGCTCCCTTTGATGACATGCTGTGAAGCCCAGGGGCCAGGCCTCATCCAGGTCTGCGACAAGGTTCTTGACTCCTCCCGTAGGACCCCAGCACTCAGATCAAAACCTCTCCCTCGAGTTATAATGAGGACAGTGAGAAGGAAGAGAGAAGCCAGCGGAGGAGGAAGAGAAAGCAAGCAGAGATGAGGAGAAAGAAAGAGAGGAATGGAATGAGGGAGGAGAGCAACAAGAGAAGAGAACTTTCTATGCATCTCCCTCGGTTCCGCCAGCACGGCTTGTACTATCTCAGCCTTACAGCACCTGAGATGAGAAGCAGCGACTGGCTTGCTCAGGGGCTCGTGTACAGGAGGGAAAAGCACTGGACTAGAGCACAGGTCAGTCTGCACCAAGCCCTGCCACAGGTGGCTCCTCACCCAACCAGCCTCCAAAGGAGAAGCACCCCACTTTGGCAGGAAGCCATCTTGCACCCTCCCAGGCCCAAGAACTCCCACCTGCCAGCAGCCCAGACCCTCTATGTCCCAGGGCCCTACCCGGGAACACCGCCCCCCTCTGCTTACCTTTGCAGGTGTTGGGTTGTGGCAGGGGTAGTGGGATTGTGTTGGGGGCCACTGGGAGTGATTGTGGCCTCGCTGCAGACTCTGCCGCAGCCTCCGGCTTTGGGGGATCATGATCTGTGACAGGCAAAGCAGACACAGAAGAGCAGAGAAGCGGAGGTCTCGTCTCTTCATCAGACTCAGGCACTAACACGTGGAGCCCTGCTCATGCCCTGGGCACTCGACAGAGATCACTTCACTTAACCCTCCCCATTTTACTGAAGGAGAAACTGAGGTTCAGAGATGTGCCTCAGGCCGGGAACATCTCACAGCTATTTGGGGCTGAGTGGGAGGAGGCTTCCATAACAACAGACAGGAGGAGGCCACGAAGAAGGGGTGGGGGGGAAGGTTTCTAGACAGTTGGCAGGGAGAGAGCCCTTTGGGACCAGTGGCTGGGGCAGCCCTCTAGGCTCCTGCTGGTGCCGACCCCATGGGCCCAATGCTGGAGACACAGCCTGGGTTTGGCTCTGAGGGCCGCTAGGGTCCCATCCCTGAGCTTGAATCCAGGGCAGGGGCTGAGGCCTCTGTCTGCAGGGCCTCCCCCATCCTCACAGCCAGGGGTGCTGGCTCCTAAAATTTCACCGTGTGGGGTGGCAGGGGGTGAAGTACCCCGCAGTCCTCCTTCCTGTTTTGCCGTTGCTGTTTCTGTCCCAGGAACGCTGTGCTCCACTGGCAAGACCAGCACCCCCCCAGCCCTTGCCCCAGCTGCCCGGGCAGGCCTGTACCTGGACGGCAGGTGCGGCCATCACCCTGCAGCGAGAAGCCAGGGAAGCAGGCACAGAGGTAGGAGCCCACGGTGTTGATGCAGAGGTGCTGGCACAGCTCCCCCGGGAGGAGCAGGCACTCGTCCTGGTCGTCGCCCGGCAAGCTGTTGGGCAGCTCAGCCTCTGTGTCCAGCGACAGGGCCTCCCGGGCACCCACCTCTGCCTCTGAAACTGGGGCGGGGTCAGCACTCATGACGTAGGAACAGGTCAGAGTGAGCAGGTAGCCGACACCATGGCACCCGGAAATCAGTACAGGTCCTCATCAGAACCTTCTGTGTGCCCAGCAGAGACAGCATGGGTGAGGGTTAGTGGGATGCATGACGGATGGGTGGACAGATGGATGGACAGGGATAGATGGACAGATGGGTGGATGCGTGGATGGATGAGTGGGTGGGTAAATCGGTGGATGGGTGGGTGGATGGATGGACAGATGGAAAGATGGGTGGATGGGTAGGTGGATGGATGGATGGATGGATGGGTGGGTGGGTGGATGGATGGACAGATGGAAGGATGGGTGGGTGGATGGATGGACAGATGGAAAGATGGGTGGGTGGGTAGGTGGATGGATGGATGGGTGGGTGGGTAGGTGGATGGATGGATGGATGGGTGAATATACAAACAAATGAATAAGTGAACGAATGAGCAAACCTCCAGCAATAAGAGCAAACCCATCAGAGCCAGAGCCCAATCTTCATCATCTTGAACCCCCGGCAATGTTATGGGGCCAGGCCCACAACAACACTCAGGAAGCACCTGAGTGACAACAGAGAGGACCTCCCCTAACAGGAAGGGCCCCCCAAATCTGGATTCCAGTGGGTTGGGACTTGACCCTGACTCAGGCCTTCCCTTACTGTCCACCTGGGCAGCTCTTGGTCTTTGTGCCACTGTATTCTGGGGTGAATCCCACCTCCTGAGGCTGCAGTGAGGAGCAGGCAAGATAAGAAGAGAGGGCCGGAGACAGAGCCACTTTGGGAAGCTCTTCATATTACAGCCATGGGGTCAGGACTTTAGGGGAAGGCCCATGGCCTCTCCAAGGCTCTGCATCGGCCTGGTGCCTCAGCCCTTCCCACCAGACCCCTCAGCCGAGCCCTGATAAGCTGTTGCATGAAGTCACGTCTAAGGAACGTGTTTCATATTGAGGGTGTTTACGTTAAGCTCCAGCCCAATCAGCCCTGGCCTGGTGCCTGCAGGAGGGGCCGCAACAGCCAGCATTCACTCGTGCAGAGACCCAGCACCACAGGTGGGCAGCAGACAGATGTGGGCCCGGGGCTCCTTGGCCCAGCTGGGGGCTGGGCAGCATCTCCAGGATTCAGGCTTAGCTTATCCTCATGAGCACAATCCTCACAATGACCCAGCGAGGGGAAACTGAGGCTTGGAGGAGCAAAGTGATTTGCCCAAAGACGTCACTGTCTACATCCACTGAGGCCCAGGTCACCTACCAGGTCCTCACAGGAGGACACCAGCATGAGTCTCTGGCTCTGGACCCTGCCTCGCCCTGCCGATCACCTGCTTCCCCCCACCCCCACCCCCACCTTAAGAGTTTCCCCCTAACTTCATCTTGAACCAGACTCTTCTGGGTCCTCACCTGGCATTCACGCCAGTGCTCTACCAGTCCCTTTACAGCCAACCCCAGCAAGTGGCATTTCCCTGGACTAGACTTAGCCTCTGATCCTGTGTTAGCTGGGGGAGGCTGGCCAGTCCCTCTGTCTTGGTTAGTTCACCCTGATGGCCTGGTCCAACCTCCACAGGCCTGCTCCTGCCCCACCCTGCTGGGCCTACCACAACATTCAGGAAACTCTGTGCCCCAAGGAGTGAGCTTCTCTCCTAGGAGCCCCTCAACCCTGCAGCCTGTGGACGATCAGCATCTCACTCCCATGCACAGATTCCCAACATCTTGCATCATAGTGACAGAGATCTGGTAAGCAGTGGGGCTGGGATTGCTTTTAGGTCAGCCGGACTCCAGAGGCCACGACTTTAACCTCAGTACTAGGACTGCCTCTGTGGTTTTAATTCCCAACCTCGGAAGTGCCCAGGACATGCCCACAGGGGCCCCAGATGGTCTACAGGGCTGGAGAAAAGGCTGGTGGTTCCAGGACCTCCCTGGCCAGTCAAGGTTGAACATGTGGTCACTGCAGAGGAAGCCTGCCAGGACTTTCAAAGCACCCAGACCATGGCTGCAGGGCCCGCTGCAGCAAGGATGCCCACTGACTCGCTAGGACACCCTAGTCAGGCTCCCACAGGCCCCCTCCCCACCAGTGGAAAGAAGGCTAATGGCTACAAGCCCAGAAGACAGCCCTGGCTGTCTGGCTAGAGTGACAGAGGCTGGATATGACAGCTGGACAGCGACCACAAGCACAGGGAAGGTGGGGAGAGAGCAGACACCAGGGATGCTGACTCTAGGCCAGGTGCAAACATAGACTCCAGCTCACACGGGCACCCGGAGGCTCACTGGGGCTCTAGGCTCCCACACACACTGCCTAGAGCTGCTCAGGGACAGGCTCTGGTAGGGGCACAAGGGTGAAGGGCACAGGCCTGGTGGCCCTCAAAGGGCTCTAAGGGTGGCAAAGGGGCAGCCAACAAATAAACCCATTATTTGTTCATTTAATCATTTGTTAGTGCCTCTTCTGGGCCAAGCACAGGGCCCAGCACTGAGAATGCAGAGGTACAAGACAATTCTGGCCTGAAGGAACTGATCAGGCAAGTGGGGGAAATAATAGTGCATTCTCTGGGCCTGGTTATATATACTGGGGACACAGGAATGGATAGGTGAGAGGGATGGAGGAAGCAAGGGTAAGTGATGGAATGGGTGACTGAAAGGCTTGCTGGCTGGCTGGAGGGTAAATACATGAGCAGATACAGACGAAGGATGGATGGATGAATAGATGGATGGACGGATACATGAATGCATGGATGGATGGATGCATGGACAGGTGAATGAGTAGATGGGTGAGTGAGCTGATGCGTGGATGGGTGGGTGAGATAAAGAAATGAGGGGATGAGGGGATGAATGGGAAAGTGGGTGCATGAATGGGTAGGGGGACAGGTGGAAGATAGATGAGATGGACGGATGAGTAAAACGATGGATTGGTGAGTAGACGGATTGATGGGGAGGAAGACACGGACCTGTAGGTGGATGAATAAATGGGAAGGTAGGTAGTAGGTGGATGGATGGATTGATGGATGGATGGGTGGGCGTGTAGGTAGTTGTGTGGGTGGAGGAAAGGTAGATGAATAGATGGCTGAACGAGTGAGTGAACAGATGAGGGGATGGGGGATGAGTGGGGGAAGGTATATGGTTAAATGGACAGATAAACGGATGAGTAGGAAGATGTATGGGTGTGCAGTTAGACAAAGAGATGAGAGGGTGGCTGAGTGGATAGTGGAAAGTAGAAAGGTGATGGGTGGTAGGTAGGTAGTGGTTAGATGGGTGGATTGATGAATAGAAAATTGAATAAGATCACCATCTCAGAAGTTAACGGGACAGAATCCACAGTCAAAGGCCAAAGAAGAACCTCATCTAGAATAGCACTTGCATCTCAAGCGACAGATGACAGCGGAGCCAGGGCCCACAGAAGGCCAGAAGGCACCCAGCCTTGGCTGAAAGCCCCACAGTTCTGCCCCCCTCACCCAACTGCCCACACTCCCTGGCCCGGGGGGCAGCACCCACCTCTCTGTGGTATGGCTGCGGGCTCCGGAGGCCTGCGGACCTCCGGCACAATGAGGGGGTCTTCGCCCTCACAGCAGGAGAGCATGACATGGTTGCAGGGGTAGCCCAGGTTCGGGTTGGACTGGCACAACTGGCCCTCGCCCCGTACGCGGAGTCCCAAGCCACAGCAGTCACAGCATTGCTGGAGGGAGAGATTCAGCCATCACTGCCCACTCACCGCTCCCTGGTGTCTGGTCACACTGGACTTTCAGACTCTCCTATCTCCTCCATGGCCTGTGAGCCTGTGCGATCACTCAGGGTTCCCGGGTGCAGCCTAGGGCCAGGCTCAGGGGACGGGCTGGTAAGTGGGGTGGAATTAATCTGTGTCTTGTCTCTTCTGCCTTTTTTTCCACATCCCAGCTCCCAACCAGGTCTGAAACAGAACATGGCTAACACAAGTTTTTTTGAAATAATAAAGGGCCTCTTGTGGAAAACCTACAAATTACTCCTCAGCTATATCCATTATCTCCTCATCTTTATCACCTTTACCAGTTCTATCCAGGCCAGCTAAAAGATAGCATTTGCTGGTGTCCCTGGCAGTTAGATATGGAAGTCAATGGGTGGAGATTTCAGAAGAGCTTTTTAACTGGGGCTGACTCAACCTGTAGGTATATCCTTTCTGCTCTCCCATTCCTCAGGAACACCTATGTGATAGCTGGAGCTCCAGCAGCCATCGTGGGCCATGAAGTAACTTTGAAGATAGAAGCTACAAGCTAAACATGACTTAGAAGAAAATAAAAGAAGCCTGGGTCCCTGAAAATATCATTTATATCTATCCCACCCCAAATTTCCAAGTTCCAAAACTAAATCCTTTAATTTGTTTAAATTACTGTGGTAGATTGATTACAATTAACAGCCCAATTATTCACTATTCCCTGTGTCCACTGTCTTTGCAATTGATATTGTCATATGCACTGCTCCATCCTTAAAGCCTAAAACAGGGCCTGGCACACACTGGTACTCAATGAATATTTCTTGAATTAACTGATCAATAATTAACAACTGATGATGTTTTCTATGCAGATGATGAGTCCTCACCCCTACTGCCAGGTATGAATGTCACCCCAATAAGCAGCCCAAGCCTTCGGCACTCAAGGACCTTCAGGTCTAGCCCAGCCTTCCTCCCCCATCTCAGGCTATAAACGCCTGGGTCCAGCTTGCCTTATACAGGGAGATGCCACAGGTGTCATTGTCCTCGGCCCCACAGGCCTCACCCTCCTTGGCTGCCAGGACGCCAGCCATGCAGGTCTTCTCCTTCAAGTAGAAGATGCAGCAGTGCTTCTGAGCTATCCTGCAACAGAGGGCATGCTCAGCCCCACCCAAGGGCCCACCTGCACAGGGTACCAGCATTCCCCACAGTGAGCTGCTCCAGGGGGGCTATAGGCTCCACTGCACAGAGAGGAGGCTGAGGCTACAAGAAGGGACATCCCCTCCCCAAGGTCGCACAGCGAGTAGACACCAGTGCTGATAGCTGGGGCATTGGCAGAGGCTGGCAAACCCTGCCAAGCCAGGTGGGTTTCATGTCTTGACTCAGCAAAGAAGACTTAGGCCTGAGTCCCACCGGACACAGCACAGTGTGACCTTAATCAATGAGGAAGAGGGGTTGGCACAGAGTCCCCCACAGGACCAAGAACGACATGGAGAATCAACCCCAGGAAGGGCTGGAGCAGCATAACCTCTAGGGCCCTGGCCCCTGCCTCCTAATCCCTGGGGCAGAGGTGGCTCAGGAGCCAGAACCAGGACCCCAAGGCAGGAGAGGGTCCCAGGAGGCTGGTGTCAGCCCCATTGTGGAAGAGCACCTCCCATCAAGGGCTGTCCAGGGATAGAACCAGTGTCCGTGAAGGGGTGAGCTTCTCATCACAGGAGGGATGCAAGCATGCAACAGGGCTGCTGTTATGGGTTGAACTGTGCCCCTCCCAGCCAAAAAAAAGATGTGTTCAAGTTCTCAACCCTGGTACCTAGTTAACATGAGGTCATACTGGAGTAGGCTGGGCCCTGATCACTATGACTGATGTCCCTATAAAAAAGAAGAGACACAGAGATCGACAGACACACAGGAAGAACGCCACGTGACAACAGAAACAAAGATTGCAGTGATGCAGCCACAAGCCAGGAAATACCTGGGCCACCAAAAGCTGGGAGAGACAAGGAAGGATCTTCCCCCAGAGCTTCAGAGAGAATATGGCCCTGCTGCCACCCTAAATTTGAACTTCTGGCCTCCAGAACTGTGAGAGAATAAATTTCTCTTGTTTTAAGCCACCCAGCTTGTGGTATTTTGTTACGAGGAAACGAAGACAGCCGCTCAGCTCAAAACTCCAGGGGTTTGGATGGTGCATACTTTTATTACTGAGTAGCCTCAAATTAGTAGGCCAGCAGAAGGGAGAGGAAAGGGACAAGCTAGAATTAAAATTTTTTCTAAAGAAGGCAGGGTGGGCTGGACATTAGGAAACACGGTGTCTAATCCTGGCCATGCTGTCAATTAATTAGCTGTTTGCTTTGCGCGAATCATGTCACCTCTCTGAACTCCGTCTTCCTTGTCTGGTAAAATCCCTGGAGAAAAGAGCGTAAATGGCTGAAAAGCTCTCCTCTGGGAGCTGGCAGACAGAGGTCATGGGTATAAATGATAGCTTTGCTGACAACTCCAGACTCAGAGGGACAATCAGCACGGGCAGCAGAGCAGGGTCGGGAGAGGCCAGCCTTTGGGAGGTCCAGGGTAGCAACATGGGGAAAGAAAGCAGAGGACCTCTGGCTCAGAGCCAAAGAAAGACACAAGCATGGGCCAAGCACTGCACAGCAGGAACCACAGTGTGTGGTGGGAGAAGCACCTAGGTGTTCTAGGCAGGAACAGTCCTTTAAACCTTGCTCGCAACTCTACACCCCTTTGATAGTGCTCAGTAGGCCGGCTACTGACTCATGTGGTTTGTTGATTTTGGGGACCGGTCTTGGGCTATCCAGATGGCCCATAGCAGCCACATCCAAGTGCCCTTTTGCACCTGGAGGCACACAGAGCAGGGGCTGGAGTCCAAGGCCAGCAGGGATCTGGAGGGTCCCACCTACCTGCAGACATCATCCTCCGCACCACTCTCAGGGATGTCCATGCATTCGTCATTATCGATGCCCCACTGCTGCCCGGCTGCACAGCACGTTTCAATCAGGTCCTTGGTGGAGACTAGGGGTGGCAACACAGGACAGAGTCACCACCCTGAGCAGGCTATGGTTCCAAGGGATCTAGAGTCACTGAGAGCAGGAGATGCTGTGGGGGGCCATCCAGGTCCCCTTTACTGGACAGGGATTTACCCCATCCTCTCTCCCTCCCCACTGCCACGCACCTTGGCTGCTTACAGCTCGTAACTGTAGCCCTCTTTAGAAAACTGCCTGCGGGGTTCAGTCCTCCATGGGGGGTGGGCATGGGGCGAGTACAGCCAACAGCTGACTCCCATGGGGGTACAGGAGCCCAGACACTTGTCTCAAAGTGCCATCACACTCCAGAGCTCCCTGTGGGATCAGGCTGAGGCTGGACTGCAGCTGACCCGGCTTTGTCCAGCTCCTTCCCTGTCTCACCCTGACAGGGCTTCCCAAACAAACACACACACAAGAATCCCTGTCTCAGGCTCTTCTTCTAGGGAGCCTGGCCTGAAACACCAAGACAGGGCAAGAGATAAAAAAAACACAACAGTAACAATGAGGGAGGTTTAAAACTCACTAGGAAAGCTAATGGGAATGTATTTGTGACTAGGATGGATGGGGATGTCGGGGGTAGATAGATCTTCTTAAAACTCAAAGGCATAGACCATAGGTTAAAAAATAGATGAATTTGACTCCCTCAAAATTAAAATTTTCTGTATAGCAAAGAACTCCATGGACATGACTGCTAACAGATTAGGAGATACTTTTGGAAGGTCTAAAAACTGACAAGAAATTATTGCTGTTTAGAAAATATAATAAACTCCTGAAAATTAACAAGAAAAAGCGACATCCCAAAGTATAAGAGGCAAAGAATATGAATTGACAACGGACAGAAGAAATCCAAAAGGCATATAGAAAGGTACTGAAACTCATCTTTTCAGAAAAAAATTAAAACAAATTAAATTAAATACAAATTAGCACAGCAATAAAATATCACTTTACACCGATTAAACGGGAAAACATCAGAAGGCGGGATAAATGCCAAGCCGAGCTGGAACGCTGGGGCCCAGGGGTGAGAACAGAGACAGGAGCAGCCAGTATGGAGGGTGATCTGCCATCCCTTACACAGTCAAGCACATGCATGGTCGAGGACCCCGCAGGTCCGTCCTGGGTGCAGATCCCAGAGAAAGCCCCACCAGGCCCATGTGGTGAAAGGTAAAAGGGTGTCCATTTCCGTGTTATTTGTGGAGGAGGTCTGGAGGCAGCCTGGATGTCCATTACCAAGGGAGGGGGTGGGTAAGATTTGGGGATGCCCTCCATGGAGGGCTCTGCAGCTGTGAGAAACAGAAGACCAGATGTGCACCCAGCAACATGAAGCTGGACATGTGCACACAGCAAGGGGGGGCAACAAAGAGCATTGAGAAGAGAAGGAAACCCCATGAGATCCAGCACGCAAACTGAAAATAGCATGCACAGAAGAACAGTGCACCTTTTGCAAGAACACATAAGAACAAACAAAAATACAAATTAAACAGAAACTTGGTTCTGGCATGGGGGAAATAGGTATAGGAACAAGAATCCAGGAAGAGGAATAGGGGAAGGGGATAAAGGGAATAAAATGCATAAATAAAGCAAGAGGAAGCCTTGCAAAGACCATGATAAGGTGCCAGGGCATGAGGAGCATAATTAACTGAAACATTTGCCCCTGAAGTCTGGAAATGAATTACATTCATAAAGAACACATGAAGCTCCTCTAGAATACCTACATAAATGCTGAGGGCAGCAGGGTGTAGTGGGAACACTCTGGAGCCAGACAGACCTGCATCCACATCTCAGTGCAATCCTTCACAGCCATGTGAGCATGAGTGGGTCGTTTCTCCCTAAAGACTCAGTGTCCTTCCCGGTTATGAGGATTTAATGGCTACACAGGTGAGCAATCCAAGTGAGCAAGCCCTGAAGGGCTGAGGGAGAGATGTGCCAAGGGGTGTCAGGAGCCTGCAGGGCTCAGGGACAGAGTGAGAGCTACTAAATATCGTCAGCATCCTCTGCTCGTGGACTTGGCAAGTAGTTGAGCTTTTCTAAGTTTCAATCTCCCTTCTCTAAAGCAGGGAAAATAAGCTTCAGTAACAACCTGAGGGCTGTTCTGCGGCACCAGGAAGAATGAAAAGAATCCTTGACAACTGGTGTCTACCAGAAACAAGTAGCAAACATCACACTCAATTGTAAAGCATGAGACACATCCCCACTGAAGTCAGAAATATGACAAAAATTCCCACTGGCACTGCTGTTGTTTAGCCCCATCCTAGAGATACTAGCAAATGCAATAAAAGAAGAAAAAAGGAGGTAATAGAAATATTAGAAAAGAAGAAAGAACAGTCCTTATTTCAGGTGTTATGGCTTCATCCTCCTAGAAAATCTAAGGGAATCAAAATTAGCAAAGTATTGAAATTAATAATTAAATATGGTAGCCAAAAAGAAAATCAACATAATAAAATTAGCGGTTTTCCTATATATTGGCAACAATTAAACAGAAAAGATAGTAGAAAAAAACTCCTACTCAAAACAAAGAAGTGTAGAAATCTATATATAGTAAATGTGCCACATCTATATGAAGAAAAGTTTTTAATTTGTCTAATGGATATAAGGAGCCCTGGTGGCGCACTGGTTAAGAGCTCAGCTGCTAACCGAAAGGTCAGCAGTTCGAATCCACCAGCCACTCCTTGGAAACCCTATGGGGCAGTTCTACTCTGTCCTACAGAGTCGCTATGGGTTGGAATCAACTTGACAGCAACTGGTTTTCAGTGGATATAATGGCAGATTTGGTTAGAAATACATACCATGTATCTGGATGGGAATAGCCAATACCTTAAAGATGTTGATTCTATATCTAATCTACAACTTTAATGTAATCCCAATCAAAATCCCAACATGGTTTGTCACAAGATTTGACAAACTGATTCTAAAACTCATTTAGAAAAGAAAATGCTTAAGAGTGCCCAAGAAAATTTGCTTAAAAGAAGAACAAGGAAGGTGGGCCTTTATCTACTAGATATCAAACATATTATAAAGTTCTAAAAATTAAAACAACAAGACAAGGAGACCAATTGAACAGAACAGAGTTCAGAAACAGAACTATGTACGTATGGGAATTTAGTATATGATAACTCAAACTCAGTAGGGAAAGGATGGACTATTTAATACATGATACTGGGAAATTGGTTATTCATTTGGAAAAAAAAGATTCCTACCCTCCTACCATACACAAAAATAAATTCCAGATGGATTAAAGCTGAACCTTAAAAACAAATCTAATTTGGAAAAGGACAGCAAGAATGGTTGCACAACTTGAAGAATGTATCAATGTCACCGAACTGTACATGAAGAAATTGCTGAGGTGGTGTATGTTTTGTTATGTTTATTTTCACAGTTTTTTAAAAAAAAATCTATAAAGTTAGTATTAGAAGAAAATAACTTTATAAAGAGGGCCTTCTTCAGAAATAAAATCCTCAAGCATAGAGGGAAATCTTTATACAACTGACTATATAATAACATGAAATATCTGTATGGAAAGACACCACACCCAGCCATCAAAGCTAAAGTAGCCCTGCCCAGTTACTCTCTTATCACATCACTCACTTCTTAAAATCTCCTCATAGCACTTATCACTCTATGAAATTCTTCTGTATATTTATGGGTTTGCTTTTTCAGTTGTCTATTTCCTCCTTTGCAATGTGAGCTCCAAGAAGACAAGGGTCTCATCTATCAATCATTCATGGCCACCATGCCTGGCACACGTGGGCGTTCAGTGAGTGTTTGTTAAATGAATTACTGAGACACTGGGCAGCTGAGGACCACTGCACACAAGGGCAGGATCAGTACTCACCCTCTGAACATAACACAGCAGAGATGGACCTGGCCCGGGACTCGGGATCCCTGGAACCAGGCAGAGCCCAGCCTCCATTCACCTGGATGCCCACACAGCCAGGTTATGAGTCTCTGTGGTCACCGAGAGTGATGCCCCCAGGCCATGCTTAACTCTCCTCATGCTCTGTAATACTCCCAGTGATGGAGAGTTCACTCCACTTGGGCAGCCTGCCCATTCTTTGCACAGCTCACACTCAGAATGTTCCTTCTTTTACTGGACTGAACTCTGTTTTCCTAAGCCCTCTGCAAGACTGCCTTACAGAGATTTGGAGTTTGTGACAGATCTCTGGGTTTTAGCCAGAAGAAATGAGATGGGTGCCTATCGGGACAATAGGAACGGCTGAAATACACTGTGGGCCAGGTGCAGGTCCAAGACTTTAGTCCTTGTAAGTATAAATTATGAGTGAGTACTGTTACTATTCCTATTTCACAGATGAGGTAGGGGATTAGAATTCTAAACCTCAATTTCCTCTCTTCCCTTCCCCTCCCCAGGCTTCAGTTCCCCCTTGTCTGTAGCATGAGTGACTTGATGTAGCTGATCCTGAAGTCCTCTCCGTGACTCTAACCATCACCAGGCAGAGAGGTGGCCCAGCTTCCATATGGATTGAACAGTGTTCTCTTCCTGCCCTTCATGATCAGATGACAGTTTTCAGCCTACGCTTGGCAGACTTCCCACCATTCTCTCCTGCCCTTTTCTACCCCAGCTTCCCTCCTTTTCAAACAAAGCAATTCAGGGGCCACCCACTCAAAGCAGGATGAGGAATTTATGCTGGGGCCAAGTGTGGCATTGTTCAGCACTGTTCAAGATATGGTAGGTAGGGCCAAGCAAAGCCAACAAGATGTGTGCCCCCTTATCTCCTCATCCAGGGCCCCATCCCCTGTCCCACCCCCATCCTTCAAGCTCAGCTCAGATGCCCTCTCCTCCAAGCCGCCTTCCCTAACCACCCCTTGCTCTCCCAGCCTCTGTCTCTCTCTCTCTGGTTCTCTTTAAATTCCTGAGCACCAACCTTTACAAGTTCCAGCCCTGGGGTCTCTTCTCTTCTCCATCTACACCTTTGCCCTGGGTGATCTCATCCCAGGCCTGAGCTCCAAGTACAGACAGACCCCAACTTATGACGTATTTAAGTTACAATGAACTGCACTTAACAACCATCCAGTTTTTTGTTGCCTTTCTTTTTTTTTTGGTACATCTTATCCTTAGTAATTTACAGTGAAAGGATTAGCTTACGTTTTTCTAAACTAAATCAGGGGTTTCAGTTGCTTGAAAACATGGACTCAAACATTCATTGCTTTGCTTAAGTGATAAGTAGATATTGAAAGAAGCGAAATGGTACCACGAAATAGATGAAGAAAAAAAGAAAAGGACCATACAGACAACTCTCACTAATTTTCTGACTAGAAATGCCATTCCCATCTCCAAGGATAATCCAGATGATCCAGAACTTTCCACAAGTGGAATTATTACCACAACTAACACAATGCCAGTGTCATCCAACTCTTCTTCATCGTCAGGGTAAATTTTTATGATTTGTGTATTTTTTATATATATATCTGTATTAAAATATATCTGTAAGTTTATATGTAATGTTTCCAAACCCTAAAGACAAATAAGCTGGGATTTATAAAGATACTGATAATAAAAGGCAATAATAATGAAAACTAAAAAAAAATAAAATAAAAAAGAATGAGGTATTTGATTTATGTCAGAACTGACTTACAAAGGAGTTGCTGGAACAGAATCCCGTCCTAAGTCAGGCACCACCTGTACCATCTTCGCTTTGCTCCCTCAGCATTTCTGTCTCCAGCCCTCATGTTCTGCGCACAGATGCAATGGAACCTCCATCTGATGTCTCACTGGTATTCTGCCTGACTCTGTGCAGCTCCTGAGTTTCCCCCAACCACCACCTAGAACTTCGCTGCATCAGTAAAGGGCTCCATCATGGTCGGGAGTCCTCCTGGACCAACAACTCCATCCCTCACTGTCCTCCTCCTATCCATCACCCACTGGTGCCACCTCCAAAATGCATCCAGGTGCATCCACCCCTCCCCTCATTTCTGCCACCATCTCTTGCCTCGACAGACTCTCTGCTCTCATGTCTGTCCTCCTCCAGTACATCACCAGGCCACAGTCAGAATGATCTTTCACAAACATAAATCACATCAGGTCATTCCTCCGCCTACAAGCCCCAGTGGTCTCTACATACCCCCTCCCATCTCCTTTCTTTGGTCCCCTCTCTTACGTACTTTTCTCTACTCCTGGAACTCCTCAGGCTCATTCCTCACCCAGAGCCTTTGCACTTGTTGCATTCTCTGCCAGGAATCCTCCTCCCTCCCCCATGCCCTGTCCCACCCTTACTCTCAACGAGGCTAGTAGCTTCCCCTCCTTCTGGAACCTCAGCTCCTCAGAAAGGACCTCCCTTGACCTTCACTTCTAAACTAACCTCCAACCCAACCACTTACCACATCACGCTGCTTAGTTTTCCTCACTATGCCTGGCCTTCACCAGCCCTGAATTGTCTCAGGGAACCCTGGAGCTCCACAGACCCCACTGGAAAGCCACTGCCCTACAGATAAAGTGCTCTCCTTGCTGGGACAATCAGGGCCTCCACGACACAGCCCCAGCCTCACGTCCCAGCTCTTACCTCTGCACCAGCCACGCATGCTTGTTCTTATTGCCATGCCCTTGCACATGCTGTTCCATACGGGCAAGTCCCTTCCTCTACCTTGTCCAGCTGGCAAATGTCCCCCTCCCTATCCTTAAAGAGTCAATCTAAAGTGCCTCCTGTCTCTCTATCCACCAGCACCCACGTCTGTCCCAGGCAGAGCACACAGCCCTCCTCTGGCCTTCCTCTCAGTAGCACACACTCCCACCATGTTGTCACTCTCAGGTGACGGGCTTACCTCAACCACCAGACTGCGAAGGTTTCACAGGCTGAGGATGGGTCTAAGTCATTTCAGGGTCCCCAGTGTCCTCAAAAAATGTGGAGGTAGCGGGGGTAGACCAGGCCTTTGATGTCCATCATCTCATTGGAGACTCACCTCAACAACATAAAGTCGGTAGGACCGTCTCCATTTCTCAGACACGTCTCAACAGAGGTTCTCAGAGTTTAAGACACATGAACCAAGGGTGCAGGGTTAGAAAAATCAGGACGGAGAACTCAAACCCCAGCCTGTCCACTTCCCTTCACACTCCCTCTAAGAAGCATTTCTACCGTGGGTCATAGGGATGAGCAAAGGTGTGTCTTTACCACCACTGTGAGCCAAGGGGGCTAGTTGGGCCCACCACTCACTCCTCTGAGCCTCTGTTTTCCCACCTGTAAAATGGGCAAAAGACCCCTGTGGTGCTGTGGTTCCCTTTTGTGTGGCCTTTCTCACCATGGTCTTGTAACTCCCATCCAAGTGACTGGGTAGGACTGTATGCAGATAAGGTAATTGTAGCCTACCAAGGCGACTGGTCAGTTTTGCCATCCCTCTAGGCTTAAAAGAGAGCCAATTCCTGAGCAGAGGAAGGATCCCACTACCACCGAGGAAGAAAAGCCAGGAGCAGAGAGCATCCTTTGGACCTGGGAGACCCTCCTAGACCCAAGAGACAGAGAGTGAGAGCTGTAACACGGAAGGCATCAAGACGGTGAGAAGCAGCAGCAGAGAAACAGCAGCAGCAGAGGCAGTAGAATCAGGAGACCGGCAGGAGACGGTGTGGTGGGCTTCCTGGCCCACAGTGCAAGAAAGCTGAGTGCCTTCGGCAAGAGACTTGCTGGTGGAGTAAGGTGCCTCCGGGCACTGGGTGGAAGTAGGTTTGTTAACCCATGGAGCTAGAGTTGAGCACCTTTGGGTCAAGGCTTATTGGTGGAGTAGGGTGCCTCAGGGCACTTATCAGCAGAGCTAAAAGAACTTCATAACACTTGCCCAAGCAGGAAGCAGGGTAGAGGCTAAGGGGCCAAAAGAGCTTCATAACACTTGCCCGAGCGGGGCAGAAGCCAAGGAGCCAGAGAGAGGCCTGCCTGCGGGCACGGCTGAGAAGAGGCTGTCCTGATCGAAGAACTGTATCCTGAGCATTCCTGAAACTGAACTATAACCTATTACTTACTTCCCTAATAAACCCCATAATCGTTAAGTATGGTCTGTGAGTTCTGTGTGGCCATTGCAATGAATTATTGAACCCAGCAGAGTTAGAAAGTGCCGTGGGAGGGACAGTTGATGTCAATTGGTAAAGATGGCAGAGAGAGGAGGCATCTCTGACCTCCGCCTCATAGGAATCAACCTTGGGCTGTTGATCTTGATTCTCCCCCCGTGTGAAGAGAGAGGCCATCAGACGCGCCCACACACCATTTTTACAACCCCCCACTAGCCCCTACCTCACAGAGTAGGGAGTGGGACGTTTCAGTGTCTATCCAGTAAAAGCAAACGGCGGTGCTCAGTAAACATTACCTTCCTGTCCCCTGGTACACAGAAGGTGTTTACAACTATCTGAATGAATACAGTAACAAACTAAAGAACAGACAAATAAATGGGTGAACAGGACAATTTTCCCTTTAGCAGAAGACGCTGCTGGAACTTGCAGCAGTGCCCAGCCCTGCCTTTTCTGCTTTCCTCTGGGATTTCACAGACTCCCCAGTTTCTGGCCACTTTGCCACTTTGCACGAGCTCAGGCTGAGAGGGCATATGGCCTTCCTTGCCTACCAGTTACAGGTGAAAGGAGGTGAAGGTGGCATCTTGCCGTGACAGCAAGAATGCTGGCCCACCGGGATTAACAGGACATGGCCCAGCCCCGTCCTGGTTCAAGACCTCTCCACCCCAGTGTACGTCTCAGAATGAGGGCTGCCAGGGCCCTGGCCGCAGGGAGCATGCCACCCTTGGCCCCGGCAGGAAGCCCTCCTCTGGTATCCCTGGTGGCGGGGGGAGAGAAAATCCACTTTGGTAAATGGTTTTCCACCATCTAGTAAAGCCAAAATGTGCAAGCCCAACAACTTGGTCATTTCCCCCTTAGCTACATGCCTGCAGGCACCTGCAGACCGCTGCTCACAATAGCCCCAAACTGGAACAACCCCAGCGCCCAGCGCCCAGCGCCCAGCGCCAGGAGGATGGATGAACAAACTCTGCTAGTCACACAATGCACACGAACAAACGGCAACCACACGCCACCAGGCAGATGAATCACACAAGCATGGTGCTGGGGGGAAAGATGCAAGTCACCAAAGAAGACTACATGCTTCCTTCTATATGAGGTTCAAAAACGGGGAAAGAACGCAAAGTCAGGCTGTGGAGGTGCTAAAGCGGTAAAGAGGAAGAAGGAACTCATGACGGCAGAAGTTAGGGCTGCGGCAGTTGTGGAGCAGAGAGGTATGACCTCTCTGTCTCCACTAATTGGTGCTATGCTGGTGCCTGCTCCAAACGTTTCTGCAAGCTGTCCACACGGGCTCCACATACTCTTCTATATGCAAACACGTCCCATAAAATCATTACTGAAAAAGGTAGTAGGATTAGAAAATTCTAAGGTCAAAGAGAGATCGATCGATAGGTAGACAGACAGATGCCTTCGAGTCAGGTCTGAATCCAGGCAACCTTTTGCACAACAGAATAAAACACTGCCTGGTCCTGCGTCATCCTCACGATCACCAGCATATTTGAGTCCATTGTTGCAGCTATCGTGCCAATCTATCTCACCAAGGGTCTCCCACGCCCTCCTTGATCCTCTTATTCACCAAACATGATGTCCTCTTCTAGCGACCAATCTCTCCTGATGTGTCTAAAGCAAGTGAATCAGACAATGTTCTGTTGTGATCCATAAGATTTTCATTAGTTAATTTCCAGAAGTAGATCCCCAGGCCTTTCTTCCTAGTCTTAGTCTGGAAGCTCTGCTGAAACCTGTCCACCACGGGTGACCCTGCTGGTATTTGAAATACTGGTGCCGTAGCTTCCAGCATCACAGCAACATGCAAGCTACCACAGTACAACAGACTGACAGATGGGTGGTGGCTAAAGTCAAAAGACTCTTTTAAAACTGCTATTCAGCACTCCTCCTTCTAGAAACTTAATCTACTGAGAGACTCAGGAGTGGACACAAACACGCACATCATGGATGCTCACCAAAGCCATGTTTGTGACAGCAAAGGTCCCAGAACAACCGAGATCTCTGTCACAGGGCAATGGTTAAATCATCTGCATATCCATCCAATCTCACGCAGGTGTTAAGAAGAATCAGGCAGTTCTGCATGCACTTCTGTGGAACAGTTTCTGAGATGTGCTGTGAAGAATTTTAAAAGGCACAATACTAAACAGTGTGTACAGTAAGCTATCCTTTGTCTTTTTAAAAGTATGCATGGACATGCATGGAGTACTTCTGGAAGCAGCCCCAAGAAACTGGTCATCGTGGTTGCTTTTGGGGAAGGACCTGGCCATTGGCAGAGAGGGAGGAGTCTGACCTTTCACTATTGACCCCTTTTTTATTTTTATTTATTTCTTTTATCCTGCAGGTATTGCCCATTCGAGAAACATTGTGTTATAAAAAGATTCCAAGATTCTGGGGATGCTAACCTCCTTTGATCACAGAACAATGGGTACCCTGATACCCCAGCAGGAAGTCATGATCACTCTAGACAGTCTCCTCTCCGTGACATTAAATCCAGAGAATTCCAGCTCTGGAAACTCCAAAGAACAATTCCTATACCTGCAGGAGGGTGAGCAGCACGCACCTCCACCAGGCTCCCTGTTTGGACAGGATGTTTGTGGGGCTTGAGCAAACAGCCCAGGCAGTATCAGCAGTGGGAAGTGCCGCCAGTCTTTGTGCTCTTTTGGGGAGTGACCTGCAGCCCCCGGGGCCCCTTGATTCTTTTTATGACACCTGCAAGGTGGATAAACAAGAAGGGTCCGTGAGCTCGGCTCCTTTCTTCCAGCCACACCAGGCCTGACCCAGGAAGGATCACAGACACAGGCTTGGGAATGGCTGAGAAATAGCAGAGCTGCTAGGCTAAGGCCCTGCCCGAGCCCACTCAATTCACCCGTGGAGATGTCGTCCTCGATGCTCAGGTTGGGGCAGCCCCAGCCCCCCTCCTCCATCATCCAATTCTACTCCCTTGATCTACACTATCTTGCTGCTTTGTGGGAACATGCCCTGTCCCACCTTCCCGAGTTGGTACTTGTCCACCTGCTCCCACCGCAGCCTGGCCAGGCCATGGCTCAGTCACTCTGGCCTGACAGATCCACTTGTGGGGCCCAGACTGAGCCTGTTTCATCTCATCAGCTTTAGGAGGAGGGCACAGCACCCTCCCTATCATATAGATGAGCAGAAAGTGGCTGAGAGCAGTGCAACAGCAGCCCAAGGGGCAGAAGCAGGGTTTTAACCTGGGTCGCGTGGCCCCAGAAAGCCAGCTCCACAGCACCACTCCAAAGGAAGGAAAGAGGGAGGGAGAAAAGGCGGAAGCGGAAGCTCGAATTCCTCATTCAGCCCCAACTATTTCATGGGAAGCAGGGCTCACCCTGCCACGCCCTCAGGCCCTTCCCCAAGCCCAGCTCTTAGCTCCTCAGAGAGGGATTCCAGGTGCACAGTGACATCTCAGCTGCCCTCTGCCCTGGCTGACACAGGGCTGAGGCTGAGAGCCCTCCCTGCTGAGTGGGGCTTAGAACCAAGCCTGACCCTCCAGCTCTGCAAGCCCAGTGTGCCCAACACCCAGGCAGGGGCGGTTTCTTGGCCAGCCTCACAACCCTCGACTGCCCTGGGTTGGAGGCTAGGACTCCTCTTCCCACACAGAGCAGGGGTCACTGCAGAAACTGCCACCACCCAGTAGGGAAAATCAAGGCCCAGAGAAGCAAAGTGGCGTGCCCAATATCTCACAACTGAAAAAACACCAAATCCATTGCTGTCGAGTCAATTCTGACTCATAGCGACCCTACAGAACAGAGTAGAACTGCCCCATAGCGTTTCCAAGGAGCACCTGGTGGATTCAAACTCTGATCTTTTGGTTAGCAGCCGTAGCTCTTAACCACTGCACCACCAGGGTTTCCAAGATCTCACAAGGGGTCCTTAAATGGCAGGCTTATTTTGTGAGAAGTCGGGGTCTCCTGAGTCCAGGAATGGTGGGACATGGGGTCTGAGGACAGAGACAACCACATCAGAGGGGACTGAAGCAGACTCAAGGGGACAGCGCCTGCCTCCTCCCTAAGCAGACCCAGGTATGGTGCCACCTGGGAAATAAAGGGCTCTGACCACATTGTGTGAACACAGCCCCAAACACCCAAGGAAGGTGGGCAACTGGTGGCCACGCCAAGGACCTGGGGCCTGCAAGTTTTCCAAAGGTCTCAAACATGTTTGACCCCTGGCCCTGGGAGAAAATTGCAGTGGCTCCAAAATCCACATAGAAATAGAAAGATGTTCACTTACAGGTCTATACATTTTAACAAGATACCAGCTAGTCAACTGCATCTCTGCTCAACTCAACTCTGAAATGGAGGTAAATGGCCTGTTACAAAAATTGGTAGAGGAAGAACAGTATTTTAAAACTGGGGCTGCTTCCGACTTTGAAGGGTGAGAAGGGAAGAACTCAGTCCTGGTAGCGCAGTGGTTACAATGCTCGGCTGCTAATCGAAAGGTCAGCGGTTCGAACCCACCAGCTGCTCCAGGGAGAAAGACGTGCCAGTCTGCCTCTGTAACGATTTACAGCCTTGGAAACCCTATATGGCAGTTCTACTCTGTCCTATAGGGTCACTATGAATGAGTCGGAATTGACTTGACGGCAATGAGTTTGATTTTTTGGTGTTTTTTTTTTTCTTTTATTGTGGGCTATGACAAACCAGTAAAACCAGTTGCCAGGGAGTTGACCCTGACTCATGGTGACACCATGTGTGTCAGAGTAGAACTGTGCTCCATAGGGTCTTCAATGGCTATTTTTTCAGAAGTAGATCACCAGGCCTTTCTTCCATGGTGCCTCTGGGTAGACTTGAACCTCCAACCTTTCAGTGAGCAGCCGAGCATGTTAACCACTTGCATCACCCAGGGACTTGGTGGGCTATGATAAACCAAAACCAAAAAAAACAAACCCACTGCCATCGAGTTGATTCCGACTCATAGTGACCCTATAGGACAGAATACAACTGCCCCATAGAGTTTCCGAGGAATGGCTGGTGGATTCAAACTGCCAACCTTTTGGTTAGCAGCCGAGCTCTCAACTACTGCACCACCATGGCTATGATAGGACTTTTAAAGATGTTACCCCACTTAATTCTCCCCAACAGCCCTGCAAGTTACAGACAATTATCTTCCTCTTATAGTTGAGGAAAATGAGACTCAGAGAGGTTGAGCTAATAAGTGATTGAACCAAGATTGGAACTCTGCTCTGCCCAACTCCAAAGCCCAAGCTGTTTTCTGCCTCAAACTGACTTTAAAATATTTCCATGTGATCTATATCACAATGTGAGTTTGTAGGTTAACTTTAACTCACACCTGACTAGTTAACACTTGAAGGACTTTAATGAAGATTCAACACTCCAGAGGTAGATGCTAAATTCAATGTGAATCTTGTCATCCTGTCTGTGATGATTGCAAAAAGAGTCACAATTCCTTGTAACTCCTTCCATTAGGGGTGGCGTGTATTTCCCCACCCCTCAAATCTAGGCTGGTCCGTGACTAAGTTGCTTTGCCAACAGAATACCATGGATGTGAAACCTGAAGAGGTCTGGCAGCTTCTGCTCCCTCTTCTCTTGGGACCCTGCCAAGCTGCCACATGAGCAAGTCTGGGTTAGCTCAATGGAGGATGAGAGACCACGTGGAGCAGAGCTGAGCCATTCCAGCTGGCTCCCACCTAGACCAGCTGAGGCAACTGCAGACCAGCCAACCTCCAGCTGAGCCCCCAGCTGATCACAGACATATGAGTGAGCCTAGCTGACATCAGCCATGCCTGGCACAGGTCAGCAGGGCCCAGCCCAAATTGCCAACCCACAGGATCATGAGCTAAATAAATGGTTGCAAAAGCTAGTTAAAATGCTAATTGAAATTCGAACTGGAGGGTTTGCTGATTCACATAAGGGATGTCAGAAATCATTTCTCTGGGTGAAATGAATCATGTTGAAGACAACTGATTTGCTAGAAATATTGTATAGGAATGTCACTGTTGCATAAACAGGGGGTACAAGAATCTGAGAAGGTCATCCAACACACCTTTGAAGAGAGGCTTCAAGTGGAGATCTCCCTTTGATACTATGCTTCCTCATTTCACAGAGGATTTTAATATATAATGATATAATAATGATGATATAACCAAAAAGGCAGCTGATCCCATCATGAAGATTCTGCGGCATTTGACGAAAGGAAGGTGCTTGTCAGCGAGGGGCTGGGCTGCCATGTACTGTTAAGCAGGACATGGACTGCAACACTGGAAGCGTGATATTTCCCTACACTTACAAGAAAAGACTATATAGCTGTTTCTGCATCTACTTGCTAAAAAAAAGTCTGTGTGCGTCACAGGACTTAGCCTGAGATCCACTTTCCTAGTACTAAACCACCTGATAGTGAGGTTGCCTGCAAGATGACCCAACAGAGAGGTTTTCAGCTTCCTTCAGTAATCTAAGCTGCCAAAATTCATTAAAAAGAACCCAACAAATGTGAATTGTCACATTGGCCTAAGTCACTGGGCAGCATGTTCTCATTCTACTACTTGAGGTTGGCCTTACAAGTAAATTGAAAATTAGGACATACATGTTTTAGTACCATTCCATCCCAGATTAGTACCTAACTGCACTTTTTTTTAAAATTGCACTTGCCACCCTCAGAAATAATAATGTTTTTTAAAACATATATAATTTAAATGGATGGTAAGAGCCAGGTTTCTCACTTTTAGAGAGGGATGTAACAGGCAAGAAAGGAAGGCTAGAATAAATCTTGTGGCACTGGATTAGAGTTGGAGACATCAGTATAAAAACTCATATTTAGCTTAATATTTACACAGAAGGATAAATATAGAAACAAGTATAGATGTGTACATGCATGAGTTAGTATTCATATATATAATTCCTTGTTCTGTTTGCTGACAAAGCTGAGAAGCAATGACACCCCTGTAGTAGTGAGCACACCCAGTGTCTAGATTTTGGTTTCTAAATACCATTCTCCAATAAAAAGAACCATGGCTCCATAAAAAAAATGGCTAATTCTAGGGCTGAGGCAGGGAAAATACAAGATGAGCCTATAGCTTCTTGTACTATCAGGAATGAAGGGAGTGCTCAAAAAACAAAAGCATGGGGCATGTCAAAAGGGACACAGGAACCAACATGAAAGAGTTTCCAATGGGCAAAGCTGGAACAATCTGAGCAATACAATAAATAACATAGTACTGGATTACAACCCAAAATATGAAATAAATATACATGAGTCCATCATGATATAATTAAATTACTGAATAAATAAATGGGGGAGAAGAGATAAATCTTCCTTACAGAAGAATCCCAAATAATATACATAGATACTCCTTCCCTCAGTTTGATCCTCCCTTCCCCCACAACCTTGAGAACAGGCTGGATTAGTGACTTGCTTGCAAAGAACAGATATGGAAAAGAGGAAAAAGGTAATTTTATAACTGAGAAACTTGGTAAACACTACCTTAACCAAATGATCAAGTTAATATTACCATGTGACTATCATGTACCCACTGATAGGATATGATGAGAAGGGCATGTCATCTCTAAGGAAAAAAATCAGACGAACCCATATCATAGGACATTCTTCACACTACCTGACTAGTACTCCTCAAAACTGTTGAAATCATGAAAAACAAGGAAAGTTTGAGAAAGACTACTCTGTCACATACCAGAGGAGACTAAGGAGACATGACAACTAAATGCAATGTGATGTCTGGACTGGATCCTGAAACACAAAGGGACATTAATGGGAAAACTGGTGACATCCAAATAAATTCTGAAGTTTAGTTAACAGTAATATACCAGTGTTGGTTACTTAGGTTTGACAAACGTACTATGGGAATTTAAGATGTTAACAACAGAGGAAACTGGGTATGGGGGGATATGGGAACTCTGTGTATTATCTTTGCACATCTTCTGTAAATCTAAAATTATTCCAAAATTAAAAGTTTATTTAAAAAAATGTACTGAGAGTTGCTTGTTACAAAGTAAACATAGAAATATTAGAAAATAAAATGTTAAGAGTAAAATGATTTACAGTAGTATCAAAAACATCAAATAGCTAGGAATGGATTTAATTAAAGATTTGCAAAACCTCTACACTAAAAGTTACAAAACTGCTGGAAAAAAATTAAGAAAGACGTAAATAACTGGAGGTATATACCATGATCATGAGTTGGAAAACTTTATACTGTTAAGATGTCAATTCTCCCAAAATTGATCTACAGGTTCAACATAATACCAATCAAAATTCTAGCAAGTTTTTTAAAAATGGAAACTGACAAGCTGATTCTAAATATACATGGAAATGCAAATGACCTAGAATAACCAAACAAATCTTGAAAAGAAAAAATGGAGCTGGAAAGCTTCACTACCAGATATCAAAAATTACTATAAAGCTACAGTAATCCAGGAAGTGTGATACTGGCGCAAAGACAGACAATGGAACAGAAAAGAGAGTACAGAAACAGATCTACACACAGACAGTCACTTGATTCTTGACAAAGGTAACAACGTAATGCAGTGGGAGAAAGACCGCCTTTCCAACACATGTTGTTGGGTCAACTGAATATCCATTAGGGAAAAAATAATAATAATTTTGACTCCTACTTACATCACACACAGAAACAAATTCCAGATGGACTAAGGATCTAAATGTGAAAGGTAAAACAATAAAAAGTCTAGAATACTACATAAGAAAATATCTTTATGACCTTGGAGTAGACAAAGATTCCTTAAACAAGACACCAAATGCACCAACATAAAAATTAAGATCAATAAACTGAATTTCATTAAAAATTAACAACTTGTGCTAATCCGAAAACATCACTAAGGGAGTAAAGGCAAGTTACAGAATGAGTTAAGATACCTGTAACTCAACAAAGGACTCACAACCAGAATACATGAAGAACTCCTAGAAATCAGTAAGACAAAGACAACCCAGTATAAAAATGGGCAAATGACAACAAATGGACAACAATAATATGAAAATTTGCTCAACATCATTACTTATCAAAGAATACAAATTAAACCATAATGAGATACCTGTACACATCCACCAGATTGGCGTAAATCAAAAAGAATGACAACGTCCAGTGCTGGTAAAGATGTGGGGCAACTAGAACTCTCATTCATTCTTGATGGAGATGTTTAAGTTGGCAGTATACTTTCGAAAACTATTTGGCAATATCAACTAAAGCTAAACATACTGTATGATGCAGCAATTCCATTCTTAGGTATATAGTCAACAGAAATGAATATATAAGTCTTCCAAAAGACACGTACAAAAATGTTCACAGTAACTGTACACATCAGGGCTAAAAGCTGAAAACAACCCAAATGTCCATCAACAACAGAATAATCTATGATTTATTCATACAATGAAATAACGAGCTGTTAAAAACATGAATACTGCTATATGCAATAACATGGATGAGTATCAAACATATTATGTTGAGCTAAAGAAGCCAAACAAAAACAAGTTCATGCTGAATGGTTCCCCTTATATAAAATAAACTCAGGAACAGGCAAAATTAATGTCACTGAACTGTACACATGGAAACTGCTGAATTGGTGTATGTTTTGCTATATGTTTTCAACAACAAGAACAACAAAAAAAGAGCAGGCAAAATAAATTGATGGTGATAAAAGTCAGAACAGTGGTTTCAATGGGAGGGTGGGAGGCACAGCAACTGACTGAGAAGGGCCACCAGGAAACATTCTGGTGTGCTTGAAATGCTTCATATCTTGTAAAAATCACTGAGCCAGAAGCTTTGGGAGGTGGTAGCCAATCTGTCCAATGGCCTATGGACAGACCACCCCCCCCCACCTCCCTCTATGACCTCCCAGGGAGCAGGTGAGATATGCATCTGTCATTGGTATTTTAATAGGTGATTTCTGTTCAGACTTTTACAATCAATTAGAAGCCGACTCTGTGCAAAAAGAGAAAAGCGGTTGCACAAAAAACGTGCTGCCCTGATTCAGAAGTACAAAAATTCTTAGCTCTGTTCAAACGGAGCAGCATCATGAGACAAGGAGAGTTGAATGGTGGCCAGCTACCATTACTGAACATTTTGATCAAAGACTCCATAGCAGAATCCTGATCAAAAGGGGGAAAATGCAGAACAGAAATTCAAATTTTCACAGAGCCATGAAAGTTGGATGAGCCCCTGAAACTATCACCCTGAGATAATCTTTAAACCTTAAACCAAAAATATCCCCTGAAGTCTTCTTAAAACCAAACAATAGTTTAACTAGTAGAAAATGTCTTCCTCAAGCATTATGCTCTTTTTTAAGAACGATCTACATGGGATCAAATTGACAACAGCAACTCTAAAGATTAGATAGGAACCTGAGGGGGCAATTAATTTATGTTAATGGGGGAGGAACAACTCAGAAAAAAAGAGTGAGAATGGTTACACAACTCGAAGAATATAATCAATGTCACTAAATTGTACATGTAAAGACTGCTCAATTGGTGTATGTTTTGCTGTGTATATTCTCAAAAACAACAAAAGAAAAAGAAATCAGCATCATTTTAATACCACCCTAGAGTCACCAGAAATATGGAACCTGGAGGAAAGCTGAAAACCTGAATGGGGCCAACTCCATCACTGAGGTTGAAATAACTTTCCAAGAATAAGAACAAAAAGAGAGTGAAGCACTCAGGACACAAGCAGTGGATGGCTCAAATCATAAGAATGATCCAGTCACTACATCATTCCAGAGTCATAACACCACAAACATCTTTTCCAAAAGAGTATGTGCCCAAGGGTCGACCCCATGTGGCCCCTCACCAACTGGTGGGCCTTCATCTAAAAGGAGAGCTCTTCCTCCCTCCACCCAGTCTCCCACTTGGGCTACTAGGCCATGTTCCCTTAGGCTCTTCCAAGATGAGGTCCATTGTGGCCCCCAGATCCCTTCCCTCCTCATGCTCCTGGAAGAAGCCTCTATGGATCCCTCCTAGTCCCCTGAGCTGGATTTTCCAGTCACCTTCATCGTTTCAGGGGCAATTTAAACTGCAAACCAACCAACCATTTGGACTTCCAGAGCTTCACCCAGACACTTGGGATTTTTTTTCTTCTCTTTAGAAAGCATTTTGAGTTATCTTTTTCATTGTTAGTTTAAGAAACTGTGGCTACCAAAGAGACTATATTTTGCTCAAAATGACATCTGATGGAATTTTGGTACTTGGAATAGTGTTTTGTAATATTAATAGACGACTCTTTTAAATGACTTAATTGTATTTTATTGCTCTTTCTAGATAGTTTAATTCCTAATCCGTTATATACACACACAGCTTAATAAAAGCTGTTTAAGGCAATTTTGGCTTTCCCAGACCTGCATTTACTGTAAAAGAAATGCAAGCATAACTTTCTTTTTACCTTAATAAATTGTTATTAATTTTTTTAAATACAAAAATAAAAATATCCCGTTTTTTAAGAAATGAACACGTTTTTTCTTAGAGGCAAACAGGAAGCAGGGAACCAGTGCTGTTCAGCACAACTTCCTGCTAAGCCCCAGGTGACTATGCGGGCCAGTGTTTACCCAGAAGTCCTGCCTGGAGAAGGGGCAGCTGCGTCAGTAGCAGGTCCCAGATGTGGCTCTGCTGGAGCAAGCGAGGGCCAAGGGCCAAGGGCCACGGGGTCTGGTGTTGGAGTCTGTGACCATAGGTCAGCAGTTCTCTTCGGGAGGCCCAGGGTTCCCAAAGGGGAAGCCACGGGACCAGACTGGGCCCCTTCCAGATCCAAACTTCAGGGACTCACCCAGCAACTATCTATTTCTCTTTCTCCCTTGCCTACATGGGTCCTGGCCCCGCCAGGCCTGTCCTGCCTAGACCTTGACCAGGCACTGACCAAGCTGATCTCTTCACCCTTCCACCAGCGTATAACCTCCCTTTGTCCCATTCCTTCTGCAGCCTGCCGAGTGACTGGTCACTCTGGATATTACAGTTAAGCCACTAGAACTGATAAAAGACCCCAAGGAGAGGTCAGCAGGCTAGAGCCCCTACCCCATGCCCAGCGAGATATCACTTCCACGCTGGAAGGGGGCCATCAGCTGGGTGTGGACAGGAGACAGAGCTGGGAAGCCGAAGACTAGATTCAGAACTTGCTCGGCCCCTCTTTTCCCTCCTCTAGGCATTTGGCAGGAAATCAGGGTCCCTCACCATCACTCACCCACTGCCAATGCCCAAGTAGGAGGGAGCAGGAGCACAGACTTCTCTGATCAGATTTCCACCCACGGCCCAGATCTGTGCCCTCGGCACCAGGCTCAGAAACCCCACTGTCAACGCTGCATCGTGGCCTATGTGGTGGTAACTCGATTTAACGTCTCCAGAACGAAACCCTGGTTGCCTCTCACCACTGACCTGAGGCTGCCATCTCAGGGCGACCCCTGCCCCCATGCACAGGGAGAGCCCCTGATCCTTACTGACCTGTACCTGCATGGCCAACCCATCCTGAGTCCACTGTCTACGGGCCATCTATCTCAGATCCCGTCCCACTCTGCTGGCCCTACTCTTCACAGAGGAAGGCTGACAGAGTGGGGGGACACTGTGGTCCCTCCCAGGCAGGGGCTGCATCCTCTGAGGCCACAGTCCCACTCCCATAAGTTCCCACACCACCACCCCCACACCACCCCCGCTCAGGCCTAGGGAGCCCAGCTCCCCGGTATTGCCAGGCAGGCACTGCACTGTCCCCTGGTGGTCTCGAGCCCCACCCTCACTCCTTTGAGCATGCCTGTGTCCTGCAGGCTAGGAGGAAGGTCTGGGAGGAAAGCATGTAGGGTCAGAAGCCAGGACTCCTGGGACCCTGTCCTCTGAGCTTCCTGTGTCTTTAGCCAGCTCCTCACCAGTCTCGAGGCCTCTGTGCAGTACTTCTTGCATAATCAAAGTGTGAGGGGATGGGGGATGTGCGCTCTGCTCAGCTCAATTGTGATGGCAAGCCGGGGACCGCTGTGTGCTTTGCTGGTGCTTGAAAATATTTGAATTAGTTGCCAACATTTACAAATTGGGAGCTTTTGCATGAAACTCCAGATTTCAGGCTTCTTTTGGAAAATCCAGTATGTCCACACTAGGCCTCTGCTATCCTCAGCAATGACCACCACCCCTGGATTCAAGGACCAGTCCCCGGTCCCCACGGCCCGCACCAGCCCAGATGCTGCTTCACTCCCAGGCCCCCGGGTTTGCCCTGAGTTAGGCAGCATCCCACCTCCCGTATGCGTCCCAGGGGGAATGGTCTTCACCTTCTGGCTGCCCTGGATCCCAGGCACCCAACACTGCCTGGTCCAGAGCACGTGTCCGTAAGTGTCATGAATGAGAAGTGACGGAAGCAAGACAGGACAGCTGCTCTCTCTCGGGCTCCAGGGGTGCTCTGTGCCCAGGCAGTTTCCTGTGGCCAGATTTTGCTCTTCCAGTGCCCCCCACCACCACCACCACCATATGGATCCCAGAGAATCCCAGAATCCTAAACTTTGTGCCAGGGAAGAAACCTGGGGCTGGGGCAAGTGCAGAGCTTGAGGCCAGCCAGCCCTGCCCTGGGCCCCACCGGGCCCCGCAGGCCAGTAGTAGGAGCAGTCATGCCTTGGTGCACTGACACGAGGGCAATACAATTCCCGCTGCGTAGCCAGTGGCAGGAGTGCCTGGTGCAGAGGCCGAGTCAACGCCTGCTTCCTTGGCCTCAGGGACCTCAAACTGTTTCCTTGCCCACCCTTGCCTCAGCCACTTCCTCTACAGGAAGGGAGTAAGGAGGGCACCCTCTCGGAGGCATGTAAGGTGATCGGGAGGGCACCTCCATTGTGTCAGCAACAAGACAAGGGTCAGAGGAGAAGATGCCCGGCACCACACCCTCTGTCCCCCTCATTCTCATGTCCAGGACAGTGCCCTGGGTTCTGCACAGTCTCCAGCGCGGCCTCACAGCCTAGCTGTGTCATGGCAGAAAAGGTTTCTGGATTGCAGCGTTTGCTGACTCAGTTGGCAAACAAGAGCGTAGGGCTGGGAGGAGCAGCCAGTGAGGAGCCCCCACGGCACATCTGGAGAGGGTTCAGAGATCGTCATGGGGGTGGGGGCAGGAAGTGAGCCCTGACACATCCCACCAACCTCCCCAAGCCTGGCCCCACTGGCTCTTTCACCACAGGGGACAGCTTCTAGCCACCAGAAAAGCCACACATCTGTTTGCTTAAACACAAACACAGCCCCTCTCTCCCACCCCCAGTGTAGGGACCCTCTGGCAGGGAAAAGAAAGGAACTCACAGCTGGCTTGAGCCGCTCCCTGTGCTGGCCTACACTAGCTCACCGCTCCGCAGTAACCCTGGCGATAGAGATTACTCTCTCCTCTTACAGATGCAGAAACTGAGGCTCAGAGAGGGTGAGCTGCTTGCCAGAGGTCACACAGCCAGGGCTGGCAGAAGCAAGATTCATACCTAGGACTCCAGAGGGCCAAGGTGGGCATGACTTGCCCCAGTCCTGCCTTCCCTGCATGGAGACCCTGGTGTGGACAAGGGGGTGGGCAGTTCCAGCAGCTAGCCACGCAATACTGATCTTAGCCTGGTGGAAGCCCCCCTCAAAGCCCCAGATGCTGCCGGACAAAGGACCCAGAGGTCACACAACCCTGGGCCAGCTTGGAGGGGGTACTGTAGGCAGACGACACTGATACTGTCCCCATAGCACAGATCCCTGAGCTCCAGTTCATGGAGGCGCCTAGGATTCTGGAGGGCTCGTGGGCGGGAGGCCAAGGTTTCTCAGGCTTGGTTCAGCCTCAGGAGAGGCACATCTGCTGCCTCAGCCTGGCCATGTGAATGGCAAGCTCCCTGAGCCGGCAGCCTCTGCCCACCAGGCAGCACCCCCCAGGACTGGGATCGCAGCAACCAGGACACCACCTGGGAGTAGAGTCTTGCTGTGACTAGACCCCCCACTAGGTGCCTGACACAGGCTGTCTTCCCGCTGAGAACACAGCTCTGGAGGGAGTTCTCAGTAAGCCCGCTTACAGATAAGGAAACTGAGGCCTAGGGCAATTATTAGCAATTTGCCTATGGTCACACAGTTGGTGAGGGGCAGAGCCAGCCTCAAGTCCAGGGGCCTTGTAACAGGCCCGCCTAAGGACCCAAGCAAGAAACTCAGAGACATTTGAGGCATCAATAGACCTGGGGGGTCGGTGAGGTCCCCATCACTCACTTCCTGCCAGGTTGTTGTGGGGACTGAGGATGTATGTCAAGTAACGGCCCAGGGCCTGGGGCCTGATGCTTAGGAGACAGCAGTAGACTGGCTGACTGCTCTGACCACCCACTCCTCCTTTCCTTCTTCCACCCACATCGAGAGGAGTTCTTGAATCTGGCCTCCTTGGGCTGGCCTCTTGACTTGCTCTGGGCAACAGAACATGGCAGAAGCCATGGTTCTGTGAGTTCCAAGCCTTGGCTCTACTCCTTGTGCATGTCTAATCCTTCTCTTGGACCTCTGTTTCCACCATGAGAACAAGTCAGGGCTAACTCACCAGAGGACGAGAGAATGCATACAGCAGAGATGCCCCATTCCAGCTGAGGCCATCCGGGAGCAGCCAGCCCCCAGCTGAGCCACCAGCTGACCAGACATAGGTTTGAGCCCAGCTGACACTCAAACGTGTGAGCAATAATAGTTTACTGTTATCTGCCATGGAGGTTTTGTGTTTGTCTGCTATTCTGCATTATTGTGGCAATGATAATAATAATTTATATAGTGACCAAAATATGTTCCCAGCAGGAAAGGCTGGAGCAGGTTTGTGACAGTGGCACGAAGACTACACCCCAGCAACCATGGCCCTGGTGGTGGGAATGTAGCCACTCAGATGTGACAGGGAGCCGCTGGACAAGCTGGATAAAGGATAAAGCACATATGCAAGTTAAAACCATTACAAGAGGCTGTATTTCACCTCTCAAATTGGCAAAGTTCAGAATATCTTACAGAAAGCACCCGGATAAATTTTCTCCTCACCATTTAACATACCATATACTTTATTTATCATGTATTTCCCCCTTCCAGAGGGGAAGCTTCATGAGGAAAGGAGATTTTGTCTGTTTTGTTCACTGCCATATCCCCAGCACCTAGAACAGGGAGGTAGGCATTTGATAAATATCTGTTGAATAAATAAAACGGGGAAATGTATTTCATGCATTGCAGGTGCAAGTAAAAACTGGTACACCCTCCTGGGAGGACAAGTGGACAATGTCAACCACGATTATAAATGTATGTCCTGTAAAGGGGGCTCTTTTGGGGGCTATCATATCCTGCTTCTTAATCAGAGAGCTGGTAACCTAAACCAAACCATTTGCTGCTGAGTCAATTCCAACTCATAGCAACTCAATGTGTGTCAGAGGAGAATTGTGCTCCACAGGGTTTTCAATGGCTGATTTTTCACACGTAGATTCACCAGGTCCTCTTCCAAGGTGCCTTGGGGTGGACTGAACGTCCAATCTCTCTTTCATTTAGTAGTCAAGCACATTAAGCACTTGCACCACCCAAGGACTCCATGCTGGTCACACTTCCGATAGGTGCACTTTATATTGGCTACATTTCAACAAAAAGTTTACAAAGAAAAAATAAATTCACGTAGCCGCTGGGCTGGTGATCCCATGCTGGGGTGTGAAACAAAAGTGTGAGCTCAAATACATTCACTGTAGCATCACATTCTAATGGCAAAGGCCAAGAATGTCCAGCAACAGGGGACAGTTAATAAAAGATGGATGTGCATATAGTGGAGTACTGGGCAGCTGTCAAACAGAATAAGGGACTCTCCACGTACCAAGAGGGAAGAGCTCAAAGATAAGCTGTTAACTCGAAAAAAGCACGGGACAGAACAGTGTGCAAAATATGCTAGTAATTGTGAAAAAGAATATGTGTACACACCAACATGCTTATATCTGTTCTCATGTTTGGTTCTGGGCCTTTGAAGGTCCTCAAGACCCTCTCAGGGATGTATGAGGTCAAAATTATTTTCATAATAACACTAGAACATTAATTGCCTTTTTTGTCCTCATGCTCCCACAAGCGTACAGTGGAGTTTTCCAGAAGCTACCTAACAATGTGATGATGTCATCACTCTAATGGCTAATGGAATGTGTGCTTGTGTATTCTTGTGTTTTCTAGAATTTTCTAAAGTACACTCATGAAAAGATACTCAACATCATTAGCCATCAGGGAAATGGAAATAAAAACCACAATGAGATATCACTTCATACCCACTAGGATAGCTATAATCAAAGTCAGATAACAAAAAGTGTTGATGAGAATGTGGAGAAATCAGAATCCTCATAGACTGCTGGTGGGAATATAAATGGTGAAACCACTGTGGAAAACATTCTAGCAGTTCCTCAAATGGTTAAATATAGAGTTACCATATGACCCAGCAATTCCACTCATAAGTGTATACCCAAGAGAAATAAAAACATATGTCCACAGAAAAACTTGTACACAAATGTTCACAGCAGCATTATTCACAATTGGTAACAGATGGAAACAACCCAGTGTCCATCAACTGACGAACAGATAAACAATATGTGGTAAATCCATACAATGAAATATTGTTGTTAGGTTCAGTTGAGTCAGCTCCGACTCATAGTGACCCTATATACAACAGAATGAAACACTGCCCAGTCCTGCGCCATCCTCACAATCATTGTTATGCTTGGGCCCACTGCTGAAGCCACTGTGTCAATCCAACTCATTGAGGGTCTTCCTCTTTTTCGCTGACCCTCTACTTTACCAAGCATTATTATTCAGCTACAAAAAGGAATAAAGTACTGGTACATATTACAACCCAAACCATGGTGTTTTCAATCGCTTCGTATGTGTGCAAAAGCTGGACAAATGAATAAAGAAGATCAAAGAAGCCTTTGAATTATGGTGTTAGTGAAGAATATTGAATATACCATGGACTGTCAGAAGAACGAACAAATCTGTCTTGGAAGAAGTACAGCCAGAATGCTCCTTAGAAGCAAAGATGGCAAGATTTTGTCTCACATACTTTGGGACATGTTATCAGGAGGGACCAGTTCCTGGAGAAGGATATCATGCTTGGTAAAGTAGAGGGTCAGTGAAAAAGAAGACAACCCTCAACAAGATAGACTGACACAGTGGCTGTAACAATGGGCTCAAGCATAACAACAATTGTGAGGATGGCACAGGACCAGGCAGTGTTTCATTCTGTTGTATACAGGGTCGCCAGGAGTCGGAACCGACTCAGCGGCACCTAACAACAACAACATGTATTACAACACGGATGGACCTTGAAAACATTATGCCGAGGGAAAGAAGCCAGTCACAAAAGACCACATACTGTATGATTCTATTTAGAAGAAATGTCCAGAATAGACAAATCCACAGAGACAGAAAGTAGATTAGTGGATGTCAAGGGCTGGGGAAGGGGGGAAGAGGGAGTGTCTGCTAGCGGGTATGGGGTTTCTTTTTAGGGTAATGAAAATGTTCTAAAACTAGGTTTTGGTGATAGTTGCACAAGTCTGTGAATATACTAAAACCACTGAACTGTACACTTTAAATGGGGGAACTTTATGGCATGTGAATGACATCTCAGTAAGGATGTTTAAAAAGAAAAAAGGAAGGAAGAGGGAGGAGGGGGAGAGCGGGAAGGAGAGAGGGGATCGGGGAGGGGGAAAGGGGGGAAAGGAGGAGGAGAGAAAATAGTGTTAGAAATTAAAATAAAGAAACCTACCACTGGCCTAACGTTGGCCCTAGGCACTCACCATTGTGGAAGGGCTGTCAAAATGCACCCTTGACAAGTACCACCTCCAGGGCAGGCAAATGAAGGAAGGGCCCAGCTCTGGGCAGGAGCCAGGAGTCCACTCCTCTCCACTGAGGGACTGGACCCCTGCACTGCTTACTGTGACTTCCACAAAAGCCCCCCTCCCAGGACACCAGTTTTCTCTCCCATAAAACGGGGTACACCACCAGACTCTCTTGAGGCCCAGGGGGTGGAATTCTGTGCGTCTGATAGCACTCCCAGCAGGGGCCCCAAACCCAGCTGCCAACAGGGCTCGGCAGGCAATGTGACCCGAGGAGAGCCAGCCTGTCCTGTCTGAAGGGGCAGCTCTCCCAGCTTCCCCGATGCTGGCCTGAGGATGCAGGCCTAGTATGGGTACAACTTCCAATTTTTCAACCAAAACCAGAAAGCTGGATCTTTTGTGAAGTCTCCCAGTTTGTAAATGCTTGCCACAATTCCTAATGCTGAAGAATGTGTGGTACAAGAGGAGCATGTACACAGATGAGAGGGGTGTCCCCAGAATGGCGGGACAGCTGGTGCCGCGGGGACAGTGTGACATGGGGGGCCCTCACTCCTCACACGGGGCCAGGCCCTGCTGGACACACATCATCCGCTTCGTCCTCAGAGCAGCCCCATGTGCTCAGAACTGCTATCCACGCCACTTCGCTGATGAGAAACTGAGGCTCCGAGGGGTGAAATTACAGCCCCAGGTCACAGAGAGAATGCGGGTGGGCCCTGGCACATGCCATCTTCAGAGCCCCATTACAGGGAGGCCAGCACTCTGCATCTGGTACACAGGGCTGGCTGATGTCATTTCCGCTCCAGGGCCTCGGTAACCACGCTCCATACAGGGACTTGCCCGAGGAAACACAGGGCTGGTGGGGACCCAGGCCTCTTTTCCACCTGTCCACAGCTACCCCCAGCAGGGCCCTACACAGCCCTGGAAGTCGGAGATGTGCCATTCAAGACCTTCACAGGGGCCTGGAGGGGCCCTCCGCTCATAGTGGGGGTGAGGAGAGGAAGGCTTGGCCGAGTCTACCTCTAAGCCTCCTGGCAGGGCTCTGCTGCTGAACAGGGCCACGGCCCTGGCACGGCCACCCCACCCACAGCTGCTCCAGGACCTTTAGCCCCTGCAGGACGTGACTGTCTCACAGGATACAGGTTCGGGTATCTGGAATCCTGGACCAGCTCCCCCTGGGTCCCTGGGCTATGATACAAACTGGACACTCCCACAGGCCAAGACTGGAGAGGAAAGGCAAGGTGGGTCATTCCCTCCTGCTCCCCAGAGCCACAGCCTGGTGATTCTGGAGGACCCTGGAGTGCTGGCTCCAGGGGCTACAGCCCTGCTTCCAGCTTGTCCTCCCTGCCCCCAGAGGGAGCTCTGCAAAGCACAAATCAGATCATGCAACCCCCCGCTTTATACCTTTAGTGGCTCCCCATTGCCTTTGGGACAAAGGCCAAAATCTTTACCCTGAGAATAAACACATCCCCCATCCTCCCAGCTGCTTCTCCTATCAACTCCTCACCAAGTCCCCTCTGACTGCAGGGCCTTTGCAAGTGTTGTTTCCTCTGCCTGGAGCACTCTCTTCTCACTGCTCCCCACATACCAACTTAATACCCCTCACCCTCCATGTCTCCTTGCAAGCATCACTTCCTCCAGGAAGTCTTCCCTGATTTCCAGGACGAGTCAATCCCCTAGACAGGTGGCAGAGCACTGGACCTCCGCTCTGCAGCCCACACCACAGCTCACATCTTCACATCTGCGGGACTGTGGATCCTTTATCTCCCCCACAAAACCGTAAGCTCCCTGAAGGCAGGGACTCTGCTGGGCTTTGCTCAACATTGTACGTTCAGCATCGACCACAGTCCATGCACACACTGGGCATTCAAAAGTGCAGATGAAGAAGAGAATAAATACTGGAGAAGCCTGGGTCACCGCTTTCCATCTGTGGCCTGCCCTCTCTGGAACTCCTTTTTCTCTGCTGGAAACGTGAGTGCCAACCTGATAGGGCTGCTGGGAGGATGAGGGGGCTGATGGATGCAGAGTGCTAGGTGGTGTCTGCAATTAATTTAAACAGTAACTAGAAGTTTAAAGAGCTTCTCTGATAACCAGAATGTCAAAGTATTCAGAGACCGCACCCCTGGAGATTCTGGTCAAGTGAGGCCCCGAGGAGGAAGGGGCCTCTTTGCTGCCACGCGTCCTGAGGGACCACAAAGGTGGTACTAGAGCCTCTTCCAGGAGGGGCTGCCACTAGCTCTCCCAGAGCCTCAGACCCCGAAGGTAAGCCTGGCTCCCTCGTCTGTGGCCCAGGAGGGGCCAGAGAAGGGGAGGGGGTTCATGGTTCCCTCCATTGTGCCAGCCCAGAGAGAAAAGCTGCCCTCCCAAAGCCCCCTGAGCAACAACAGACATCAGACCCCTTCTTCTCGGAGCAGGGAGCTGGGCATGTGGCTTCCATTAGGCCACATCTGGACACACTCAAAGCCAGGGATGGCCCAGCCGAGGCAGCCTGGATCTCTGGCACAGCTCTGGCTCAACGGCAGGACCCCCGCCTGAGTTAGGCCTGGGGCACTGGCTCCTTCCCCAGGCAACACGGCTGGGGGGTCCCTTCCACTCCAGCCTGCCTCTCCACAGGCTCCACTGCTAAGCCAGCTACCTCCCCAGTTTCTCCCCACTGACAGCCCCTCTACCACCTAGGACCCATGCCCACCCCCGACAACTGCATCCCCACGCCCAATTCCCCAGGATGCTCAAACGGGCAACCCAACTCCCCCAATCAGCCTCCTGTCGCCCACCCTTAGTTATCACCACAGACAAATCTGTTTGTTTTTCTGTTTAATATCCTCGTCCTCCATCAGGCCACAAACAGGGAGAGGCTGGACCTGTTCCCTGGCATGACCCCCAGCACAGAGAGTTCAGTAGACATCTGCTGAAGAAAGAAGTGGGCGGACTCAAGAATGGATGAATAATATCTGCTAACATTTTTAATTACTCAGCAAGTACTAAGTTCTGTGCTGAGCATCTGGTATGCATTACCTCATTTAATCTTCACAACAGCTCCACGAGGCGGAGACTGAGCTTCTCCACTGCTTTACAAATGCAGAAACTGAGGCACAAAGCAGTTCAGCCTCTTGCCTGAGTCACACAGGTAGCAGAGGCAGGTGGGCAAGTGGGAGGAGAGGTGGATGGGGTCGTGGATGACAGGCTGGCCCTGGTTTTTCAGGCAGTGCCTCGTCTTGGGTTCCATTTGGATGCCCCCTGCCTCCCATACCTTCCCTTCCTTCCACATCCCTATCCACGCCCTGCTCATTCTGCCCTCCGGGCCTTTGCATGTGCTGAGCCATCAGCCAGGGCAGCCCTCAGACGGGAGAGGACCTCAATCTTTCAGTAGCCCTCACTAAGGGCCACATCCCGAAACCCATCTGAGAAAGCACAGGGCAGAGAAAAAGCTGGGGCTTGTGAGAACAAAGGCCCTCTCCAGGGATCCAAAGGCCTAGAACCACAGCGAGGCCTCTGGCAGCAAGAGGCAGGGGCGAAATGGGGGCTGCGGCTATTTTGAAAACCCTGGAGTCTCACAGCCCAAACAAGCTGCACCCTGCAGGAAGCCAGCCCGGAAACCTACCCAGGCCCACGTGCACTTCATTAGCACTGCCCCCAAGCCCCAAGCACAGCCCCACACACATACCCCGCAGGCCCAGGGCTAGTGAGGAAGCCAAGGAGCTGCCCTGAAGCCCAACACCCCTGTCCTAGCAGGCTACCTGCAGCTGTGTGACCTGTGGCCACTAACCCCACCTCTGTGACCTCAACTTCCTCAGCTTAGGACAGGGATATTGAGCCCACCTCTGGTCTTGTGGGGAAGATGAAGTCACAGAAACAGTACCTGGGGCCCTGTAGGTGCCTAGCCAGGTACATACCCCCCACAAGCAGGCTGGAAATAGGGCCATGCAGGCCACAGAGCTCCCCAGTTTTTACTCCTCGTTGCAGGCACACAACTGTACCCAGAACAGGGCCCCATCAGTGAGGGGAGCAATGACAGATGAGGACATGTGGCCAGGCCAGTAAGAGACTTGCCCAATGCCGCACAGCTAGGGTGGCAGCGTGGGCAGATAGGAATGCTGCAGAAATGCCCTTGCCTCCAGGAAGCCTTCCCAGATACCACCCGGGTATCCCTCCTGGTGGGCCAGGGCCACACTGCTCCATCTCTGCCCCCGAAGGGGCCTTCCAGGGCCTGCACACAGGACGTGTGCTTGGGGAGAGACAGGTAACAGACAATCCCCAGGGCACACTCAGAGCTGGGGGGTAGGCAAGGCAGGAAGAAGAGGGGCATCAGATAAGACCCAAAGCCCAGCCCAGGGCTGGGAAGATTCAGGGAAGACTTCTTGGAGAAGGTACTCCCTGAGCTGGCTACGGGAGCATATGAGCAAGTACCTGGCCTCTAGAAAGACAGTGTGGGTGTGCTGGAAGGAGGGAAGACTGAAGGAGGGGAGTGGTCAGAGCCTGCTCCATTGATTCCTTCATCCACTCAATGTTTACAGAGCATCGACTGTGTGCCAGGCACTGCTGCAGGCACTCAGGCACAGTACTGGATACGGCAGACGGGGTTCCTGTCTGTGTAGGCTAACATTTTATTGGGGAGACAGGCAATACACAAGTAAACAAGTAACTACATGCTCTCACATCAGGCCCTGCTAAGAGAACATAAAGCAGAGCAGAAGGAAGGGGTGGCAGGCCTCCTCTAGCTGGTGGATCAGGGAAGCCCTCTCTGGGAAGGTGACACAGAGCAGAGAGCTGAAAGAAGGGAGGGGTGAACCACAAGGATATCTGGAAGAGTATTTCAGGAAGAGGGGGTGGCAAGTGCAAAGGCCCTGGGGCAGGAGGGTGCCTGAAAGGAGGAGGGACAGCAAGGAAGCCAGAACAGATGTGCAGCGCCTATGGCCCGGTGAGGACTTGGGCTTCTACTCTGAGTGAGGCAAAGCCCTGGGAGATTCTTAGCGGAGAAGGGACAAGGTCTGACTTGTGTGTTAATGGGATCCCTGGCTGGAAGGGGTGGCAGACCTGGTAGAGAACCAGGATCCCACAAGGAGCCCCCACAAGAGACTGCGAATAAAGCTGTGCCCAGAGACCTGTGTCAGGAGGAGGCCAGGAAGTGAGCTGCTGGCCACAACAGGTCTGTGCTCAGCATTCCCTGCTGGGCCCGCCCTGCCCCTGAGCGGAAACCTTCTTCAGGAACCTCCTGGCTCTGATGAGGGATGCCTGAGGGGCCCTATCGGGTGGCCTCCTTCCCCCTCCCATTCCATCCCCACAGAGCTGGGCCTGGAGAAGCTCCATCGCAGAGCCTCCTGCTCGTGCCATGCACGGCCTGTGCCAGGCTTCCTGGACAAGGCTCTCCTCAGGCCTGGCTCCCCCTGTCCCAGGCAGCTGTGCAGAGATCTGGGGCAGTGACCAGAGCCCCCAAGGCTGCCCCCCTCAACAGACAAAGTACCCTGGAGAAACAAGGAAAGGGTCTTACCTTCAGGGCTGCCTCTGGGGACAGAATGGACAGAGTTGGGGTCTGTGTCCTCCTCTGCCCGGGGACGGGACAGAATCTTCGGCTGCTTGGGCACCTCCTGGGTTGGGAGGTCCTGGGCTACCTCCCGCAGTGGCGTGCTCAGGGTGGTGTGGACGCTGGGCTTGGTCAGGTCTCCAGGAGCACCCAGCGTGGGGACAGGACCTGCTATGCCAGATGCCAGTGCAGGCCTGGCTCCCTCCTGCCCTGCGCTGTGGGTGGTGGGCTGAGCGTCGGGGATGAGGTTCTCTTCAGGCCCTGCCCTTGCTTCCGCTCCCACCTCCTGGACTGGGAGACCCAGCTCGGCTGGGCCTGCATTGGGTGGCCCGTCCAGCCCCTTCAGGCCACCTGCTGCCAGCTGCTCCATGACAGTTCTTTCTTCCCTCTCCTCCTCCTCCTCTTCTTCCTCCTCTTCTTCCTCGCTGTCCTCAGTCACTCTCCTGGCTTTGGCCTGAACAGGGGCCGGGGGACCCAGCGCAGCAGCTGCTGTGGGCCTGGGGAGGGCAGCTGGCCAGGGTGTCGCGTGGATGGCAGACAGGGGCTGACCCCCGCCTTCCAGAGCAGCCGGGGCCCCTGCGCCTGCCTGGAGCTCACCCGCCAAGGTCGCTGCCTCCACCGCCTCACCCTCGGCAACCTCCTGGTCATAGCTGTAGGGGTCTTCATAGTGCCGCCCGGCGTCACCCTCCTCGGTGTCTGAGAAGTTCCCGGTGGTGACGGTGGCGGCTGGCAGGGCCTTAGCGTCTCCGTTGCACCCAGGCAGCTGGTAGCAGATGAGCTCGCCGCCCGTGTCAGGACAGTGGCAGGCCCGGCAGGGCGGCAGGTGGACAGTGTGGCCGGCAGCATACTTGCGGCCCATGTGGACACAGCCCACCTGGCCGCACTGTGGGCAGCTGTCTGCGGCCACCACAGCTTCGATGCAGTTGGGCGGCAGCTCCGGGCACAGCATGAACTGGCAGCTGATCTTGCCACCGCCTGGTGGGCAGAAGCACTCGGTGCTGCCGAAGTCCACGAAGTAGGACTGGCCAGCAGGCACGCGGCCGCGCAGGAAGCCACCCTGCAGGCAATCGTAGTACTGGTAGCCCTCACAGGCACAGCCGTGCTGCACACAGGTGGCACAGCAGGCACCTGGCTCCAGCGCCTCCTCAATGCAGTTCTCTAGCAGCGGGCACTCGATGCCCGTGCAGTCCTTCGGTGGCGCGGCCTCGCCTGGACACACCAGGGCCAGGACCAGGGCCAGCCATGCTGTAGCAGGACCGCAGAGCAGCACCATCGTCCCACAGCCAGCTCAGGCACACCTCACGCCGGATGGTCCCCTTCTCCTTGAGGCCCTGGGGGATCAGGAAGGAAGCCTGTTAGTAGCCCATGCTGGGCCCAGAGCACACACATGTGCACACATTGCAGATCTGGCACGTGTGCATACATGTGTGCATTTGTGCACACACACGTGTTCACCGCTACATGTACACACACCAGCATGTATAAGCACTTGGACTTAGCCTCAGGTGCCTTCATTCATATGTGCACACCCCAGAAGCCATAGGTACAACCTTTCCCAGCCCAGGCGTGCTTCCCCTACTCTCTCAGCCCCACTGGCTGAGGTGTACACAGACTCTGCCACACGCATGCTCTTCCACAGGCCAGATCACAGGGTCGCCACAGCACCCCACACCTGCTCACTCAGCCAGCCACTCAACCCCCACCCCCATCTCCATGGTGACACATGCCCTCAGTCGGACCCTCCTGCCTAGTCACACACATACATGCACACACATACACTGCAGACTCAAATGCAGGGCATACACACATACATGCATACACACACACACACACAAGGCTGTCCCCTTGCTCACAGTCACACTCCCAGACCAGGGCTCACGTCCAGCACGACATGGACACACTGGGCCCCTCTCATACCTTCTATGACAGACATGTGTTACATGCATGCCACAGCTACTCACATATCCACCTCCATCACCCCTACACAATCACACACACTGTCTCACACACACCGCCACACCCACATGCCAGGACGCACACATACACACAGCCACCTAAATAATTTCTCCCCCTAAAGAACTGCCCAGAGGCCCCGTGGCTGCTGGCCAGAGTTGGCCACCAACCCAAGATGCTGGGCAGGAACAAGCACCTCCCCAGCTTTGGCATGTCAGCCCCACCCCCTGCCCTCAGATCCAGGGCTCAGGAGCACCCCATAGTGTAAATTTAGCTCCAGGGGATGTTCCTGGCACCCACCTAAGCCAGATCAGCAAACATGACCACCGTTCCCAGAATTATCCTGAACACCTTACTGTCCCTAACGCTCCCCACCTCCACATATACACACACCCTATGTCCTGTCGGTTCTCCCTGCAAAAGCTCTCCCCTGTCTCCTCACCACGCCTGGCCCCAGCTCAGGCCTCACCTCCCATCTGCCCCAAACACGCCGGCCGCCTCCCTGCCCTCCCCCACTCCACTCCTCCCTTCCCTAGGAAGCCAGCATGATCTCCACAGCAGCTGATCCGACACACCCTGCCCCAAAGTCCCATCACCAGCAAGCAGCAATAAAGGTCCAAACTCCCGCCCAAACCTGCTTTCAAGCCCAGAGACGCCACCAGACCTCCCCTTCCCCTGCCCGCAGTCCTGAGACTCCCCAACCCCCTCCTCATCATCCTCCACAAAGCGCTCCTACGCCACCTTCTCTCAGTCCTCGCCACTTTCACCCTGAGAAAGCCACTGGTTCCCACAGCCCCAGTGACTCTCAGTGGCCAGGCCTGCCCCCCACCTCACAGAGGCTCCTCAAGTCCCAGACAAGGGCCCTTCTCCACCAACTCTAGGCCCCAGCCCAGCCCCCAGCCCAAGCGCTAATGTTTACACGTCACTTTGCTAAAATGGTCTGACTGAAAAAGAAAAAAGACAATGAAGCAACATCACTAGTATTTAAATGTTTGTAGTTTCAAAGCTAAAAACATTTTTTAAAGTTTCTGAGGAAGAAGAGAAGGGAGATCAAGATTTAGCTGCGGCTGTTTCTAAAGAAAGCAGCTCACGTGCCACCGGCCTACCAGGGCTGGGCAGGGCAGCAAGGGCAGGGCAGCAAGACCTGAGCCCTGCTAGGTTCTGGAGGCCTGAGAGTCGCAAAGACTGGTCACAGAACCTGCTGATGGGCTGGATGGCAGGGGAGAAGAGAGAGGTCAGCCCAGGTCCCCACACCTACAGCAGTCCCCTCCCCTAGGGCCCAGCACAGCAGGAAGGGAGAAGGCCTGCCAGTTCGTGAACCAGTCCCTCCTGAGCACTTACTGTGTGCCACACTAGAAAAGGACATCGTGGTTGGTAAAGTGGAGGGTCAGCAAAAATGAGGGAACCCCTTAATGAGACGGACTGATACAACGGCCATAACAACAGTCTCAAACATACCAATGATCATGAAGATGGCAGAGGACCAGGTAACATTTCATTCTGTTATACATAATGTCACCACGAGTTGGGGCCAACAACAACACCGTGTGCCAGGTACCACCTAGGACCTGGGGACTTGTTGGTGAGTAAGACGAGCTTTGTCCCTGCCCTCCTGGAACTGGCATTCTGGTGGGGGAGGCAGATCATAAACCCACAAGCTAATCACCAGACAACTGAAAGCCAGGTAGTAAGGAGTACAATGAAGAAATGAAGGAATGAGAGCAGGGAAATGGGTCAGAAATGACTGTGGGGGGTGGGGGGAGCCTATGTAGCAAGGGTGGTCAAGGAAGGCTTCTTGAGGAGGTGACGCCTGAGCTGAGACCTGAATGGAACCATGGAGTCACAGCCACATGACTATCTGGAGGCAAAGTCGGCACACAGAGGGAACAGCATGGGCAAAGGGCCTGGGGCACGGTGAGACAAGAAGTCCCTGAGGACAGCCCACAGGCTGGCGTGGCTGGGGCAGGGCAGGCAAGGGCAGAGTGATGCCCAGGCCAGGTGGGACCAGAGGCCAGCGGCTGGATGGGGCAGGGTGCCTGTCTGTGTGGCTGGAAGGGCCAGGACTTGGGAGTGACAGGATGGGGCTTTCTAACAAAGGGGTCTGTTGGTGGTTGTGCTGAGAACAGTCTGCAAGGGAACCTGGGCAGGAGGTGGGAGGCAAGGGATGGGGAGAGGGGCTGGAAAGGGCACTGATCTGGAAGGTGGAGTCACAAAACCTGCTGATGGGCTGGATGGGGTAGGGGAAGAGAGGAGTCAGGAGTAGCCCGGGTCTTTGGTCTGGGAACCTGGAAGGAGCTTCCACTCCTGAGACAAAGAAGGCGGCAGAAGGAGGGCTGGAGGGGACAGGACCTTCAGTCTGGGTGTGAGGAGTTGGGGAAGTCTAGGAATCATCTGAGTGGAAATGGCGAACAGGCCGCTGGAGACAGTAATCTGTGCCCAGGCGAGGCTCAGAGGCAGGCCCGGGAGCCCAAATGTCGTAGTTACCTAGTGCTGCTATAACAGAAATACCACAAGTGGGTGGCTTTAACAAACAGAAATTTATTTTCTCAGTTTAGGAGGGTAGACGTCTGAATTCAGGGTGCCAACTCTAGGGGAATGCTTTCTCTGTCAGCTCTGGGGGAAAGTCCTTCTTCTCTGGCTCCTGGGCAACCTTCATGTGGTGTGTACCCATCTTCCCCCATCTCTGCTTGCTTGCTTAATCTCTTGCATATCTCAAAAGAGACTGACTTAAAACACACCTACGCTAATACTGTCTCATTAACATAGCAAAGAAGACCCATTCACAAATGGGATTATAACCACAGGTATAAAAACAAACCAAACCCATTGCTATCAAGTCAATTCCGACTCATAAAGACCCCATAAGACAGAACAGAACTGCCCCATAGGGTTTCCAAGGCTGTAATCTTTGCAGAAGCAGACTGCCACATCTTTCTCCCTAATAGTGAATGATGGGTTCGAACCGCCAACCTTTCGGTTAGCAGCCGAGTACTTCAACCACTGTGCCACTCTTGGGATGCACTGTTCATGCATGCAATGGGTGTGTGTCCATGAGAATGGAAAAGCAAGCGGGGGGTGGGAAAGAAGGTTTAGGGCTTGGTCTGGAAAAGGTCTCCTTCATGAAATGGCACTGGCCAGGGTGGGCTAGATGGCGTTTCTGTACCACCATCACCCTCCCCGCCCCCGCCATCACCATCAAGAAGGACACTTCTTATTGGATTGCAGACCCAGCTCTCCCAGAGCCGGCTCCTGATCCCAGTCATTTGCAGCTCAGCTTGGTGGGAAGGGCATGTCAGCCCTTTTGGCCCCCAAAGGGTCTCTTGGTCATATGGATTGAAGTGTATCCCCCTAGAGCGGGGTCTGCAATCCCAACGAACAAAGGAGTGTCCCTCTTGACGGTGATGGCGGGGGGTGGTAATACCTTAAACCCTCTCTTCCGCCCCCCACTTGCCTTTCTACTCTCACAGGCACGTACCCATTGCACGCACATGTGCATGCACGCTCGCACGCACACAGGCATGAACAGTGCATCCTGAGAAGGAAATAGAGTTTCATGAGGGCAGCCAAGTTCTCCCAGATTTTCTCCTGGAGGAACCTGGTTCCCAGCCAGCCCCGGTCCTAGCTACCCCACTGCCCACCCCATGATTCCCTCATCTGTCTGCCCACCCTCACGGTCTCCCAGGGTGGCCTGGCCCTGTGACCCCATCACGTTCTGTCCACACCCACGATATCCCAGATCTCAGGTTCACACGTGCCCCACCCACCCTAAGCCCAGAAGAATGATAAAGAACAGACCCAAATCTCCATTCTTCTGGCTTCTGCTGTGTGACCCTGGGCAGGGCCCGGGCCCCTCTGCTCCTCAGCCTCTGCGCCTACACAGTGAAGAGGTTCAACTCCACACCAGGCCTGGGGCCCTCGGGCATTTCCTAGCCCAGAAGTGCATTTTGTTTAGCCCACACAGTGGGTTTTTAAAGTTTTAAATTAGTTACCAGCATTTAAAAACATTCATGTACAAATTCAGATTCCCAACTTCAGTGGAAAACAACTATGCTTGGGCCACACTGGGACTGCCGCTGGGTGGGAGCCACTCATCAGGTGGGGTGTACGCACCCCAGTTTCCCATGGAGCCCCCCTGCCTCTTCACTATCACAGCCTTGACTGTTTGAATTCATGGCCCCTGGGCCAACTTCCCCGGGTCACTAAGCTGCGAGCCCCATCCTTCCCACCGTAGTCTCCAGCTGGGCCGCCAATGAAATGCCTGCAGGGCTGCTCAGAGTTCCCCCACCTGTCCTGTCTGAAGTTGTCTGGAGGGGGACAGTAGGACTGGATGGGAGGTGGTCCAGGTGAGGTGGGGGAGACCAGGCCCTGTGGTGGCTCATTCTGGAGACATGAGCCTGAGGGGCCTGGTCCCCCAGCCCTCATGTCTTCACAGCTGTTCCAGATGGGACATGGGCCCCAGGGATGGGGGCAAACACAGTGGGCCTCAGCTCCATGTGGGGAAGGCTTTCTTCCCATCAGGGCCATCTCGGGAGGTAAGTAGCAGGGCCAGGACACTCACTTAGCGAGGAGGCGGGCACAGGCTCCATACTGCTGGTGCCACAGATCCCAACACTACCCTCCCAGAGGCTCTAACTGCTCTCTCCCACGGCCTCTGGGCCCCTGGGCCCCTGTCTGAGGCCTCCCCGTGTTCGGCTTCTGCAGAGACCCCCACTCCCTCCCTGCGGGGTCGGGGTGCTGAAGAGGCCTGCCCTCCCTGCAGGACACCCCCCTCCTCCCCTGCACAGCCAGCCCCTGGGAAGCTGGCTGCTCAGTGCCTGCAGCGCCCAGGTCACAGAGGCAGATGCATTTCCCAGAGCCAGCCCCCCAGGGGGAAGTGCCTTGGGAATCAGAAATGCTGAGTAAAACCACCACAAGCCTCCCCTCACACCCGTTTGACTGGCAACGTCAAGAAAGCTGGATAATACAGCACATTAGTAATAACCGTAATGACGGTGTTATTATTGTAATGCCCAGCTGGCCGAAGTGAAGCACTAGTTGGAGCAGCCACCTGATCCTGAGTGTAGTCCTCAAAGAAATGGGCCCACGGCAGTCACTGTGGCACTGTGCTGGTGATGGCAGCTGGTGGCAGGGGGAGGCCACCATGCCAGAATTTTCCAGATGCCCAGACCAAGATCCCCTCCCTGCCCTTCTCCACTTGCTCTGTTCCAGCAGGCTCACCTCCACAGACACATCCCCACATCCCTGGGGTCCCCCTGCCCAAGCACCAGGCACGTGAATGAAGCTGCTCTGGATGTCCCTATCAGCCCAGACCCTGATGAGCACCACCAATGACCCCCAATGACACCCTGCAAAACAGAGAAAAAAGCCTGGCCAAGCCCTGCCTCAACGAAGTTCCTGACCAAGTTAAGTGATTGCTATTGTTTTAAGCTGCTAAGTGTTGAGGTAGTCGGCTGTGTAGCAATAGATAACCAGAACAAGTGGGATCTGAAATCTGCACTTAAGAACAGACAGATCTAGAGGTGGGACAGTCTATGGACAAATGGCCCAGGCCTTGCAGCACCTAGGAAAAGCAAGCGGGAGAGAAAGTGCTCCAGATTAAAGAAGACCCATGGTTTAACCACCAAATGCATACATGATTCCGACTGGAACCTGGCTTGAACAAACCAACAGACACCTGAGGGAAAGCTGAGGACTCTGAGGGTGGACTGAGTACATAACGCCATCAAGGAACAAGAGCTGATTCTGTTAGGGCTGCCACAGTAAAATACCACAGTTCTGGAGACTGGGAGTCCAAGATGAGTGTAACGCCATATTGTCTTCCTTCTGAGGGCTCTGAGGGAGATCTGTCCATGTCTCTCTCCTAGCTTCTGGTGACAGCTGGCAATCCTTGGCGTTCCTTGGCTTGTGGATGCATCTTCACATGGCTGTCACCTCTCTGCCTCTGTGCTTCTTCTCCTTTTTTATAAGGACACCAGTCACAGAGGATTAGGTATGACCTCATGTTAACTGATAATACCTTCAATGACCTATTTCCAGACAGGGTCACATTCACAGGTATAGAGGTTAGGACTTCCACATTTTTTTTTTTTTTTTTGGAGGGGAGCACAATTCAATCCATAACAGTTGGCGAATGCTGGCATTTTTAAAGGTTAATACTTTAAATACCATTATGTCTGTTACATGCTCTAAAACGATGGCAAAATGTTAGCAATGATTAAATCGAGGTGATGGGTGTCTGCGTGATGGGTGTCTTTGACATTCGTCATAATAAAGAGCCACATGGACAATCCGCGCTTAGGTAAAAATGGAATATGTTAAGGGGCCTTTAACATGCAGCGTCTGTGGAAGTCTGTCCAGTTACTGTGGTGAGTCTCTGCTCTCCAGAGCTCAAGTAGCCAGGGTAGGCTCAAGGAAAGAACACACAGAGAGCGAACTGAGCTGCAGACATCTGGCTGTCACAGCTCTTGCTGTTTGCTGGTCAGATCTCTGGCTGTGGATGGGATGGGGGGGATACTATACTGGGTGGCAGGGTTTAAGCCTGGATTAGGTCCTCAGGACAATAACTGGAAAGAGGACAGGACAGATCAGCAGAGATCAGGGGTCACACTTGGCCAGAGTCTCTTCCCAGGAAGTGTCTGGCTGGAGACAGATGACTGAGCATGCCCAACAGCACAGTCAGTCTCACATGCCTCAGCTGGTGGGACAAGCTCCCCAGAAGACGTCCCCACTGATATGTGTTAAATTGTGTCCCCCAAAAAGTTACGTCGAGTGCTAATGCCTGTACCTATGAATGTGACCTTGTTTGGAAATAGGGTCTTTACAGATGTAATTAGTTAATGCAAGGTCATACTGGAGTAGGGTGGGCCCTCATCCAATGACTGGTGTTCTTGTAAAAGCAGAGAAAAGACACAGAGATAGAGAGGGAAGACAGCCATGTGAAGATGGAGGCAGAAATTGGAGCGATGCAGCCACAAGCCAAGGAATGCCTGGGGCTACCAGAAGCTGGAAGAGGCAAGGAAGGATCCTCTTCTAGAGGCTTTGGGGGGGGACGTGGACCTGCTAACACCTTGAATTTGGACTTCTGGCCTCCAGAACTGTGAGAGAATAAATTTCTGTTGTCTTAAGCCATCCAAGTGTGTGGTAGGAAACTAATACACCCACTCTCCACAGACTTGCCACCAAGGGGCGCCTGGGCATGGGCAGGATGGGGAAAGGGGGTATCTGGCATACCAGAGTCAGAAATGCCCCCTCCTCGCTGCCGTCCTCACTGTTGCACTTGACCACAAAATACACACACACATCCTTACAGTAAGGGAAAGCCCCTCCTTCAATAAAATAAACCTGGCCCCCACCCACAGTAGGCCCCAGAGGAAAGCTGGGAAGGACCCTGGAACATCAAGGACACCTGGGGTACATTCACTGCCAGTGCCACCACTTCTAAAAGTGGGACCCTGCCATAGTGGGTGCACAGGCCTGGCCTTAGATAACATCAATCACAGAGTAAGAAAGTTCTTTCTTTTTTCAATTCTTTGATCTTTCTGATTCTGCAAGAATAGGGTTACCAGATTTAGCAGTATAACCATGGAGTTAAATTGGAATTCCAAATAAACAATGAATACATTTTTTATTTTATTACACATTTTATGTCCCATGAGATAATAACTGGGGCATGCTATGGGTTGAATTGTGTCCCCCCAAAATGTGTGTCAACTTGGCTAGTCCATGATTCCCAGTATTGTGTGATTGTCCACCATTTTGTCATCTGATGTGATTTTCCCGTGTTGTAAATCCTACCTCTATGATGTTAATGAGACAGGATTAGGGGCGGTTATATTAATAAGGCAGGATTCAATCTACAAGATTAGATTGAAGCTTGAGTCAATCTCTTTTGAGATATAAAAGAGAGAAGCCAGCAGAGAGGCGGGTACCTCACACCACCAAGAAACAAGAGCCAGAATAGCATGTCCTTTGGACCAGGGAGCTGCGAAGCTCCTCGTCTGGGTAAGACTGATGACAAGGACCTTCTCCAGAGCCGACAGAGAGAGAAAGTCTTCCCCTGGAGCTAGCACCCTGAATTCAGACTTATAGCCTCCTAGACTGTGAGAGAATAAATTTCTGTTTGTTAAAGCCATCCACTTGTGCTATTTCTGTTACAACAGCAGTAGGTAACTAAGACAGGGCAGACTTACACATTCATCATTTCTCTGAAATTCCAATTTCCCTGGGAGTCCTACATTTTATCTGGCAACCCGAGACAAGAAGAAAGCCTCAGGCTGGTGCTGGTATGGCTTTCAAACTTCTTAAGTACTTGCAGAGGAGCTCTCTTTTAAATAACAGGCAACGATATCAAAATACTGGGACTTTCTAACAGCTGGGGATGGCAAGAGGGAAATAAACATGTAAGACACTTGTAAACACACAAGTAATCAAGGCCACCTTGTCCACCCTGCGGTCACCTCTGAAGGCAACCACTGTCTCCGGACGCCCCTCCCAGAAGCCAGGCCTGAATGGCACCCTCTCCCCACAAGTCCAACCAGAGGTCAGCTGCAAACCAGCAGTCTCAGGCCCATCCGGTCATCAATCATGTTTGCAGGGGCCACAGGGTACTTTCTAAATTAGCTGCCAATATTATACAAATCAGAGAATTTTACCCTGAGGCTGGGCTTTTAACTTCTCTAGGAAAATCAGAAGGTTGGGCCACACCAGGCTACCCTCTGCCTGACAGCAGCGGTCCCTGGTCTAACCCAGAGCCACACTCATTCTCTGCTGGTGTCATCAGGCCCCCTCGTTCTGGGACTCTCCTAGGCCCCGAGTTTCTCCCATCCACACCAACGGAGACAGGAGCCCAGACGGGGGCTGCCCCAGGGTCCCCTCCTACATATCCTAGACTCCTGTGTTAGGACCTGCCTCTTCTATAAACAGCAGACACTGGGAATTTTAGGTCCCTTCCAAGGAGAGTCCTCGGGTGGCCCGAACACTTTAAGTGCTCGACTACTAGCCAAAAAGTTAGTGGTTCGAACCCACACAGAGGCACCCTGAAAGACAGGCCTGGCGATCTGCTTCCAAAAGGTCACAGCCTTGAAAACCCTATGGAACAGTTCTACTCTGCACATATGGGGTTGCCAGGAGTTGACTCAACAGCAACTAACAATAACAACAATCCAAGGAGGCCACTCCAACCCATGCAGCCTAGTAGGTATCGGTATGTCGATCAGACTCGAATCCAATCCAACACCCCCAGTTACACAAGACAAACTACGGGAGCAGGGAGTATGGGTCTTGGCTGCATGATCTTAGGTTGGGCTCCCCAGAAGCAGAGCAGGGCCAGCAAATGCCCTAAGGCAGGAACACGGTTAAGATATCGTGGGGCAGTGAATTAATTAATATGGCCCTTCTGGCCACAGTCTTTGTAACTCCCACCAAATGACTAGGTGGGACTATGCAAATGACGTGCTTATGGCCCACCAAGAGGACTGGATAGCTCGCTAATAATGTAAATAAGGTGCATGGCACCCTGGTGGGGGTGGGACCATGCAAATAAGGTGTATGGAACTCTAACAAGGGGGTTGGTCAGTTTTGCCATCCCACTAGGCTTAAAGGGAGACAAGGCGGGGGGATTGGGGAGGAGCTGTAACACGGAAGACAGAGAGGGGCAGCAGAGGCAGCAGAACAAGGATAGAGAGGGAGAGCTGTAACACCAGAGACAGCGAGAAGCAGCAGCAGCAAACGGTGGTAGCAGAACCAGGAGACCAGCAAGAGATGGCGCAGTGGGCTTCCCAGCCTACAGAGCCAGAAAGATGAACGCCTGCAGGCAGGAGGCTTGAAGGTGGAGTAGGGTGCCTCCGGGCACTTGGTGGAGCTAGGTTTGCTGACCCACGGAGCTAGAGCTGAGTGTTTTCAGGCCGAGGCTTACTGGCAGACTGGGGTGCCTTGTAGCACTTACCAGCAGAGCTGAAAGAGCTTTGTAACACTTGCCTGAACAGGGTAGAAGCCAGGCCCAGGGGCCGAGGGCGAGAGAGAGACCTGCCTGCAGGCACGGCTGAGTAGAGGCTGTCCTGATGGAAGAACTATATCCTAAGTATTCCTGAACCTGAACTGTAACCTGTTACTTCCCTAATAAATCCCATAATCATGAGTATGGTCTGTGAGTTCTGTGTGGCCAGTGCAATGAATTATCGAACCCAGGAGAGAAGTAGAGAGTGCTGTGGGAGGGACACATGGTGTCAGAATTGGCAAAAAGACTGCAAGGTAGAGGCACGTCTGACCTCCGCCTCATAGGAATCAGCCTCGAGCTGCTGATCTTGATTCTCCTTCCCCCTTGTGAAGTTAAAGGAGGTCAGCCGCCACCATGCCATTTTTACACACGCTGTGGTCAGTGTGGCCGCTCACAGGGAACAAGGAGATAAGGAGAGCAGCAGAGAAGAACAGGGGATTCCTGCGCATGTGGTTTACTGGAGTAGAGTTCTCGTGAGAAAGGGAGAGAGGGACACCGGGCAGGCAGGGGTAGAAGCTGGGCAAAGATGTGGTCTCAGCTGGAGTCCAGCACCAGCCTGGCCCCATGGGAGCCCTGCAGTGTGAATGGCAACACAGGATGGCCCCACTCAGAGGCACAATATTGTGTCTCTCTCCAGAGATCACAGCAACTAGAGGGAGGTGATACCTGTCAGCCAAGGTCAATCAGATGGGGAAGGGCTCAGGTGTGAGCCATCGGCATCCAACACCTGCAGCAGCTGGGGCCTGAGTGCACCTCCAGCTGAGGGACCCCACCAGGGCACCAGCAGTGGCTGCACTGTCTACACGCACAGACACACGGGCACACAAGAATCTCCACTCATCCGATCAAAAGTGGTGAAACAACTGGGTCCTAGAAACCGTCCAAAGGCTATGTTTAATTAATAATTTAGTCTGAGATCACCCCAGGCCCAGGAAGATAAGAAAGCAATTTATTTAAAAAATAGTAATAATAACACATGTGCACTGTGGATCCAAAAGTGAATAATCAAACAGTAGAGACAGGAAAGTGAAGAGAGAACTAGACTGAAGATCTAGCAAGAAATGAGGGCTTCCACTGAGACTCCCCTTAGTAGTAAGCTTCCTGGCTGCCAAAGCCAAAAGGGAAATTAGACGGTAGCCTAGTACTCCTTGTCTGATAAGAGGAGGTAATCTAGTTCACTGGGAAAAATAAACTTGTTATTGGCACAGATGTGAGCAGGGATTTCAGCTGCTGATCAGGTTCATATTTAATATCATTTCCTCAGTGCCGGCACATGTCAAACACTGAACTGTACATTTCTAGGAACGTGTTTTACTTATTTAACCATGATCTACAGATGAGGAAACCAAGGTCCAGACTGAGTAAAACATCTACGCAAGTTCACATCACCAATAAAGATGCTGCAGGGATTTGAACCCAGGTCTGTCTGATCAAGGGGATATGGCCCAAGTCCTTCATTTGGTAGATATTTGTAAGTACCTGCTACCTACAAGATCCTGTTACAGGAGCTGGAATATGGACATGAACAAGACCAACAAAGGTCCTACCCTCAAGCAGGTAACAATCTGGAGGTGGAAACAGACAAGGAAAAAATAAATAAGGAAACAGTGAAGTGATGGGAAGTGACTGGGAGACTCCTTTGGCAAGAGTGCTCACCCAGCAGGTAACATTTCAGCTGACATCTGCCTGGCAAAAACGTGGCGACCATGCAAAGAGCTGAAGAGTGGCATTCCAGGCAGAGGGAACAGCATGTGCAAAGACTCTAAGGCAGGGACAAGGCTGACACACTGTGGCCAGTGTGGCAGCTTACAGGGAACAAGGAGATAAGGCAAGCGGCAGAGGAGAACAGGTGGGGGGCATGAAAATTAAGGAAGAAGTCTAGAAGAGGAAGTGATCAGTAGGTCATCCACATCCAGTACCCCAAGGAATTCAGCAAAGCATCCTGTACATTTAGTGGACACTATAGGGTCGCTATGACTCGAAATTGACTCAACAGCAATGGGTTTGGTACCAGCAGGGTGGTGAGGGCCACCGCTAGGTCAGAGTACACTAGAGATTCAAGAAAGAATTGCAGACATCCCTTTCAAGAAGTCCAAGAATTCCTTTCACAGAAAGTACAAAAACGGATAAAATCTAAGCTACACCACTTCGGAAATGCAAACATAGGAGGCAAAACTAGAGAGATAAGCTGGAGTCATTACCATAAAAGTCTGGGTGGTGGGTACCTAGTGGAGGGAGGGTGAGGAAGGACCACAGGGCCTCAGGGGCTGGCAATGTTCTTTCTTCCCCTGGGTGGTGGTAACACTAGGGTTTACTTTACCATCACTTGTTAAACTGCATACTGATTCTTAAGTATTTTTTGTAGGTGTATTTTTATTTTTTCACAATAAAATACATTTTTTTTTAAGAAAAAAAGAGCCAATTGCAGTAGTCCAGAAAAAGGACACAAAGGTCAGGAGAGAGTGTTGGCAGAAGAAGTGGAAAGGGGGGAATGATGTGGAAAAGAGTCACGAATTCGCCAAAGAAAAGGGCTCAAGTTTGGCTTCCACCTATAAAGTCCTACTTTCTTTCATTTCCTCGCAGACAAAAGCCTTAATCACCGATGGCATGATTTGCAAAAAAGACAAAATAACCATGAGAGGAAGGTCTTGGGGCAGGGGGTCCAGGGAAGGGCTCTGTGGTCCTCTTAGCCAGAGGGAGGCTTGAGCGACGGGAGAATCGGGCAAGGCTGAAGACACAGATGGTGGTGGCGTGAAGTCCCCGATGCAGAGCAGGGCGCCTGGACCCAGGATGAAGGGGAGACATCAGCCTCTAAGCAACCATGATACAAAGCACTGGCTGGGCAACAAGGCCCCAAGGAGGGGTTCCAAGGGGTGCTGCAGCCCCCTCGTTCCTCTTACACTTATCAGCCATTGCGGATTTCCTTCAACAGGGTGAGCTCATTAGAACACTGGGAAAAATAATCCTTCAAGTGGAACAGCCAGGTTTTCTCCCCTCCCTTCCCTCTCCTCCCTAAAACAGAAAAAAGAAGTGAAATGAATTTTTTAAAAAAATCTCCTTAAACCTTGAGTGAGAGCCAACCCTCCATCTATAATCACTAATCTCATTACCAATGTAACCAGGTGAAAAATTACAAAGATTAATGCCCATGACTCATAACCAACCTTTGAGAAAAGAAAATGTTGCTTTTGGCACCAAGAGGGAGCTGATATTTTCCTTCCTCACAAGTCACTATGCTGAGAAGAGGAAACACTCCCAGGGCGGGAGCGATGAGAAACGGCCCTGCCCACTGCCAAGACTGAGCTCACCAGTTCCCACCTGATGCTCCCCACGGTCTCTCCACCTCCACCCAGTCCCGGTGAGGCGTCGGGTGTCATATCCTTGAGCCCTTCCTCCCCCCACCAGGTGCCCTCCCTCCAACTCGCCCACCGTCCTGGCCACTGGGGTCTTATCTGATCACCTCCCACCCCTGCTCAAAATCCTGAATGGCTCCCTATCCCCTCTGGCTCCTTTAGAAATCTGGCAAAAGCTATGGATAAAATACCTATGATCCGCCCCCCAAAAAAGAAAAATATGAACAAAACTCTGTAGTGGACGTGGGTTGGGTTCTGACTATCCATCATATAATCACTCCAATACTTCCAGCAACAGCCCCTAGATTTCACGTGGGGTCCATACCAGCCCACTCTCACTCCAACCTGGCCATCCCCCTGGCAACCATGCTTAACTCAGGAATGGACACCAGGCCAATTAGAGCCCATGAGAGACAATTCAAGGACTTCTGGGTGAGATACTGGATCAACAGCATCTCTCTTTTCCACTGTATTAGACATGAGAAGATTTCATGTCAAGGGTCCCTGTAGCCATCTTACCATCAGGGGAGGCTGTCCGAGGCTGAAGCTGACTCAGAAAAAGAACAGCCAAGAGATGGAGAGAGAAACAGGGTCACAGTGATATCCGTTGAACACCTGGTCAAGCCATGCCTGAGCTAGTTGAAAAGCTAGACTCTGCAATGACATAAGCCCATTTTGTTGAAGCTAACTTGACCAGGTTTTCTGTGACTTGCAACCAAGAGTCTTGACAAACATATGGACATATACTGACATCATTTTAGAGGTCTTACAGACTCCAAGGAGCTCACTCATGGACCCCAGGTTAAAGAAAGATCCCCCAGCCTAAGAAAAAAAATTAAACTCCTTCACTGTCTAGCCCCCACCACCACCACCACTTATCTTTCCTAATCCGTCTCTCTCTGCTGTCCTCCATGTACCCAACTTCTCCTAAACTAGAAGACTGGAAAACTCTCTCTGGTTTCCAAACCCTCGTCTTTGCTCGTATCATTATCTCATCCCAGAATGCCCTTCCTCCTGAATCTCTGCACACCCAAATCCCATCCCCTTTAAGGTTGAGTCCCGAGGGACGGAGGGAGGAAAGGAAAAGGGAAGGAAGGAAGGAGCATGGATGGATGGATAAATGGATGGAGCATGGATAGATGGATGGATGGATGGATGGATGGATGGATGGATGGATGGATGGGTGGGTTGGTGGGTAGATGGATGGCTGGGTGGGTGGGTGGATGGATGGTGGATGGATGGATGATGGATGGATGGATGATGGATGGGTAGATGGATGGATGATGGATGGGTAGATGGGTGGGTAGAAAAGGGTTGGGTAGCAGCAGATAAAGGACAGATGGAGAGATGATGGACAGGTAGATCAATGGATGAGTAACTGAACTGGTGTGTGAATGGACAGCTGACAGTGGACAGATCATGGAGAGATGATGGTCGGTGAATGGTTGGTAGATGGAAGGCAGATGGATGGGAAGGTCAATCAGTGGATCACTCATCCAGCAATAAGTGAACTGGCATATGGATAAATGGAGGAGCTGATGGTGGTGTTGAGTGATAGGGGTGGGTAGGTGGGGGGGGGGTGGATGGGTAGTAGATAGAGGATGGATGAATGGTAAGATGCTTTAGTAGATGAGTAGATCAGCGTGTGGATGGAGGGCTGAAAGATGGATGGAGACTGGGTAAGTAATGGAGCAATGAGCAAATGGTGGGTAGGTAAAGGAATAGGTGGATCAGTAAATAGCTTGGTCAAGCTACGGAAGTTCTCTTGCTGCTCAATTCAGTACTCTTCCCAACCCCCTCAGGAAAAACCCAGAACAAAGCCTACTGCTCTTCCACAGGCCAGCATCTCAGACAGTCCTTGTGCAATGTGAGCAGCACACAAAGCTGAGGCACTGAGTCAGACTGGCCTGAGCTCCATCCCCAGTGAGCCACTGCCCAGCTGTAGCTACAGACAAGAGACTGCCTGACTGAGCCTCATGTTCCCCATCTGTTACATGAGAGCAACCATCCTCTCCTCACAGGACACTGTGAGGATTAAAGAAAAATTATCTATAGAGGCTAGCACAAGACATGGTACGGTTAGAGTTGACCATAACTTCCATCTTATTAAAAAACAAAAAAGCGTTCCAGGGACTAGAAAAAGAAAGGTGGCTCCCCCTCTCATTTTATAAGACTAGGAAAATCCTGATACCAAAAGCAGACCTGGATACTACACGAAAAGAGAATTATAGGGCCAGTTTCACTTACGAATCTAGCTGCCAAATCCTAAAGAAAATATTAGAAAATTGAATCCAGCAGCATATTAAAAGGATGATAATATATTGTGACCAAGGAGGGTTTACCTCAGCAATGCAAGGGTGGTTCAATATAAAATCAGTTCGATTCACTTTGTTAATAAAATAATAGAGGCAAAAAGAAAAATTCTACGTGATCATCTCTCTAGGAGCTGGCAAAAGCATTCAATAACATTCAACATCTTGAGATTAAAAGTTTTGAGAAAAATGAGCTTCGCCTGGAAAAGGTAATCATCGACTAGGCTCATATGGGAGCTGGCCCCTCCCAACCAGATACTGAGAGTGAGCTCACCCATCTCCTCTCCCACGGAAAAAATTGGCCTCTTTTTTTTTTTTTTTTTTGGAGGGGGGCTGGTTAATGCCTTGCTCAAAGCAACACAAATGGTGGGACTTGAGACAGTGGGATATATACTCTGGAGTTCACCCTCTTCCAGAGCCTCTCTAACACCTCCGGGAGGCGGCATCTTGGCTCAGCCCCTCCTCACACCTCCAGCCGCTAGAGGTGAGTCCTGGAATCCAGTATGGAGTCATCTATGCTGAGAAGCTGAGCAGAGACAGAAATGCGGGTCCATGGAATTGAGGGGAGTCCTGAGACAGGGGCCTGGACCTGGTTTCCACCCTTCTCTCTGGGCTCAATCAAACTTTCTCTTACTTTCTTTTTTCCTTCTCCTTTTAATAGATTTTTCCAAGGGAAGCCTAGAGACCGAGATGCCCTTCCATGAGAAATATGTTTATATGAATGTGAGAGAGTGTTTGGGTAAGTGTGAGAGTGTATGTGTATACGGGGTTTTGGGTGTGTGCATGAAGAGGGTAACTGAGTGTGAACAAATCTGTGTGCATGTGAAATCTATGGGAGTGGGTGTGCATATACAAGGCATGCAGCATGTGTGACTGTGTGTGTGCGCATGTGTGAGGTACGAGTGTATATGAACTGTGTGTGTGGGATTGTGAGCGTTTTTGTGTGTGTGCAGGAATGCACATGCATGTGCTGGGGCTCCTTCACTTGGTGGTTCTCATCCCTTCTCCCTTGGTCCCGCCACCATCTCCAGCCCGAGCCAATAGGTCACTGTCCCCAATATCCTGACAATTCCCTCTCCCTGGCCTGTGCTGGCCTCCTCAGTTCTTCAATGACTTGCTTCCATCACCCCATCAGACCCCACCACACTCCACAGGACACAATTCCTCAAGTCCAACCTCAGTGCAGACAGCCTTGCCGATCACCCAATCGTTGCTTGTAACAGCATGCTGGAAAGAAGCATCCTGCTATCAGCCCCATTTCACAGAAGATCTGTCACCCCTCTGACCAAATAGGATACTCCTTAAAGGCTGGGGCTGGGAGCTTCCTTCCCCACACTGAGGAGATAGATTTTATAGCAACATGTATGCCTGCATGTCTGTCTCTGCAACTGGACTGTGACTCTCTGAGGGCACGGATCCTGGCTCTTGCTCAATCCTGGCACACAGATGGACACAAGAGGTGCTTTTGTTGGCTGTGTGGATGGATGCATATGTGGGTGGGTGGGTAAATGGGTGGGTAGATGGATGAGTGGATGTGCAAATGGGTGGATGGATGGGTAGATAGGTGGGTGGATGACATGTGGACAGGTAGATGGGTGGATGGGTAAGTGGGTGGATGGGTAAGTGGGTGGATGGGTAGATGTGTTCATGAGTGTAGATGGATGGGTAGGTAAGTGGGAGGATGAATGAATGGAAGGATGGGTGGATAGGCAGATGGCTGCAGGGGTGAGTGGATGGGTGGACAGCTGCATGGATTGGTGGGTGGATATATGGGTGGGTAGGTGGGTGGTTGATGGATAGATGGATGGATGGAATGGTAGGTAGATGGATGTGTGAATGGATGGGTGGGTAGATAGCTGGGTGGGTGGGTAGAGGGGAGTGAATTAATTAATCTCTATGGGCATGGGGCTGACATAGAGCATGGGCTGAGTTGTGAACGTAACTGTCACAAATACTCCCAGAAGAGCTTCAGAGAGGAAGAGAAACTTGCCTGAGTTCACCTGGTAAGCCACTGGCTAAGCTGGGAGCCTCCCACTGTAACAACCACAGGTACCCATCCACCCTTCATACACAAGTATGTTCACTCTCATGTCCTCTTTTTAGCCTTACAAAGGTCTGAGGTTCTAAACTGGGGGTGGGAGTGGGGAGAAGAGAGACAGGCAGAAAGAAACCGAGACAGAGAGACACAGAGACTGACAGAGACATCAGTCAGGGATACAGAAAGCAGGCAAGACTCAGAGATTCAAAGACAGAGAGAGAGAGGCGAAGAGAGACACAAAGAAGCAGAGATCGACCAAGAGTCCTCTCAATACCCTAAACAATGTTTTTTTCAAAATATGATCCACTATAGCTGGAAGTAGCACCTTTGAAAAATCCAAATTCCTGAGCCCCATCCTAAACAGACGAACAGACTCTCTGGTGCTGAAGCCTTGATCTGCATTTTAAACACCCTCCAGCAGGTGATTAACTCTAATAAAGCTTAAGAACCACTTCCTGGGAGCAGAGCACCTATTGGCAGTACACGACTATACATCTGGATGGACCCCACCTAAATTTAGAAGAGCCCGTGCATATAGTAGGCACTCAGTAAATATTATTCTTATTGTTATGATTACTTAGAATGAGCATTTGTTAGGACATGCTAATGGGAAAGAAGAGCTAGGTGGAAGCCTGGCCTCACCTTAAAAATACACAACACTTAGGTGTTCACACACCTTGTCTGACGGCTTTTCTCCTGCCCGGGATATTTGAAACAATTTGAAAGGGAGGGCTGTACCTCATCGAAAATGACGGCTGAAGCACAGTGATAACCGTTTTGTGTTTGGGTCTGACTCAGTTGCTCTGTTTCTCACTCCTTTCTTGTGGTCAACCATAGGCATGATATACAATGAAAATAAAGTTTACAAATTGAATTTTACTAAAAAGAAATGGAGGATTAAAAAAAAAAAGAAACAACAAAGAAGCAGAGATTGACAGCTAAGCAGACAGGAACAGAGACGAAGACAATGGAGGCAGGCAGCCGGAGCTGGCTCGCAGCAGACCAGGGCTAGCTGCTAACATCAGGCATCTGGAAGGAGGCATGGAGCCAGCAAAGCGGCAGCCTGGCCCCTGCATGGAGGAGAGCTGGTTGCAGCAGCTTGGCGGCTTCCTCAGGCCTCCACCGTGCCAGGGCCCCCATTTATTTACATGGTTCTGAAATTGAGGAATTTGTCAGGGCTGCCAGTGTAGCAACTGGCCGGGCCTGGGCCAGGCTGAGCATAGATAGAGGGGAGGAGGCCCAGGAGCCGTGGAGGCTCACCAAGGTGGTTCAGCTACCACTGTCAAAGCACACGGGCAGGGAACAGAATTAGGCTCCAGACTTCCAGAGACCAGGGTCCTGATTTGAACCTGGACTGCTGGGCAACTTGGAGCATGCGACCCTCTGAGCAGCAATGCTTTCATCTGCAAAACAGACCAATCACCACAGCCTCTTAGCAATGCTAGCAGGATTCAAGGAGATGATACAAAGGCCCATGCCTGGCAAACAACAGGCCCTATATAAATGTTCAATAGAAAAGAAAAAATTACCAGTTACTCTAACCCTCTCAGAGCTCCTCAAGCTTGCCCATTCCTTTGCAAAGTCTGTTCCCCCTGCTAGGCACACCCTTCTTCCCCTTAGCCAACTCCTATTCATCCTTAAAGACCCACTTCGATACCTCCTCTGAGAAACCTTTCCTCGGAGTTCACTGCCACCTCTCTGTGACTTTCTGGCACTCTATAACATGGAGTTCCTGGACCTTTACGTTCAGAGACATGAAAGATGAGAAAAAGATGTTTACAGAAAACCTGCAGACATTACCAGGCTTTCTTTGCCCACATCCTCACAACTTGGGATAAGTGTGGTTGGGTTGAAGGTCAGGACACAGCAGTCACCTCTCTCTCTAATGTGAATTATCGCCAGATCTAGAATAGCTGCTATCACGTACACTAGAATGTCCTAACAGTCCCTTAGGGATGAAGCTACCACATGACGTAAGGACAGGAAAAGAAATGTACAGGCCAGAGATGTTGTGGGAATCCCCTTCTCCTGGACGAGCACCCGAAACGTCCCTCTGGGGAGCTCCCCTCTCTCAACCCTAGGCTATGTGGTCTCTGTAGGATGGCCAATGGGAGCATTCCTTCCTTACCCAGTGACTGATCAGGGACAGTCACATGACCCAACCTGGGCCCATGCTGAAGCTCCTAGAAAAGAGGGGCTCCCTTACTCTGGGATTGCTGAGCTAGAGGGTGTGAGCCTAGAGCTACTGGGGCCATCTGGCTAACACATGGGCAGAGCCTGCCTGAGAATAACGTCAACACAGACAAAGCAGAGCAAGAAATGGAGACATACTTGTAGTCCTGGGGGCATCTTTAGAGCCCCTGGATACAGCCAAAGGAGCCCTGGTGGCTTTGTGGTTAATGAAGCGTTTGGCTGCTAACTGAAAGGTGGGTCAGAATCCACGCAGTGGCTCCATGGGAGAAAGATGGGGCAGTCTGCTTCTGTAAGGATTTACAGTCTTGAAAACCCTATGGGGCGGTTCTACTCTGTCCTACAGGGTCGCGATGAGTCAGAATCAACTCGACAGCAGTGGGTTTGGTTTGGGTTGGATACAGCCAGGTCTGACACTATAGCTCGTGTACATTTAGTTACATGACTTTTTTACTTAAGTCATGCTTTCAATCACGTGCAACCAAAATTATTCTGCCATTTGTGACAAGAAAGCAAGAATAACAACTTTGTTGTATTCGTGGCTGACATGACCCCAAGTATGTTTCTAGAATTACTAAACCTTGTCCCTGCAGCAGACACCTCTTGGGGTGGCAGCCTGGATCACTCAATCCTCATTCTCAAGAGGCCCCAGAGCCATGTCAACACCGTGGTTACGTGACTCCACCCCTGACCACAGCTAACTGGCCCAGACTGGACATTTTACCCAAGCTGGGCCAATCAGAGCTCTTCCCCAGGATTTTAAACTAGAACTGCAAGACCACTTCAGGTGGAACAAACTATGTGCTAAGAGGTCTCTAAGCAAAGGATGACTACATTTCCTGCCATGTAGTAGAAGCCATTTTGAGAGAATCAAACTGGCTCACAGAGAAAAGCAGAGCTGAAAGAAAGATGGGGAGAGTGTTTTGATGGCACTGGGGTCCCTAGCGGCAGCTTTCCCCGGGGGCCAGCTGGTCACAGTCCTTCTATGATGATGGGATGGAGCCCTCTGCTTCTCCTAAGTGGCCTCAGACAGAGAAGCCCCAGAGACAGAAGCCCCACTCCCAGCAATGAATGAGGATGACAGGTCCCACTTCTGAAGCCAAGAGTGGGGAATCGCTGTGAGGGGCTGAGCCAGGTCATGGGTGGGCTACAGCACTACATGCTGAAGCTCAAGCAACCCCCCTGAGGTCTGGAGCCCAGGAGGGGTCGCGCCTCCATCCTGGGAAAGCACATCTGGATCGGCAAGTCCTGCTGTGGGAGCACGGGAGGGGGGAGGGGCACTTCAGGCCAGGCAGCTGGTGCCACCACATCCCATCCATCCTCAGTGGTCAGTTACATCAGTCTCTTATGATGGCATGGGGCTGGGTACTCAGCTCAAGAAAAACATGCAGATGGGGTAGAGGAGTGGGGAAAACTTTCTCCCATGCCAGGTCCTGTAGCTAACGAAGGGGCCGTTACTGTGGGTGTTACTGTTACCACCCGTGAGACTAATATTGATGACCTTGGCTCACCTAGAGCAGCACTTTACCATCTACCCAGCGCTTTCCATCCAGCAAGGCGGAGGTCCCTCACCTCCTCCACAGCCTGGGTCCAGACCAAACTTGCCAGGCCCCATCACCCTCTTCTCTCAGTACTGGCACCCTGGACCTAAGCCCCAGCCTGTGACAGGTCCAGCTTCCAGCTGCTGTTCCCCCGGCACTGACTCCAGGCCTCGGACTCCCCAGGCTAAGCCATCTCCAACCTCCAGGACCCTGCCCAGCAGCAGGAAAGTTGCAGGGCTGGGGGTGTAGAGGACAACTCCAGTGCCTGCAAGAGAGTGGGGATCAGCCGCTATCTGGGAACCAGGGACTTGGACTAGGAAAAGCTATCCCTGCTGGAGTGGCCGGGAGCTTCCTCTTACGGCCTCGCCCAGGGCCCCAGCACAAAACAGGAGGGCCCAGAAAGCAAGAAGAGGTCCCCAGAAGATGCCAGGGGTACAATGACTCAGTCAGAAAGCCTTGAAAGTGGAGCCAGAGAACACCTCCATGTAGTACCACCGTGCCTCTAACATCTCTCTGATATTCCTTTTTAACAAAGACAGGGCAGGACTCAGGCTCAAGTCTCTGGCAGGGAACAGAAGGTAGACAGAATTTCAAAGAACTGCTTTGTTTTTTGTTATATTTATTTTTATGGGTGTTTCTGATTTGGGATAAGAGATCCTGATTTCCACCTACAGTTGCAATAAAAGGTCTCCTTTTAAATAAGTATAAGTAAAACAGGTAAGGGACTTAAGGAAAATATTAAGTTTAATGTAAAGGGCAGGAGGTAGGAGGATATGGTGGTATGCCAATCGTCATTTTATCAAGAAGCCAACACGCAGCTGGATTTTCCCAAGAAAGCGCAGAAGTACTCCCTCTGGGGAAGGCCTCTGTTGGCCCCTCAGACTGAAGCCATCAGGGGTGCTGGCAGGCCCCTGACAGACAAGGTGGTGAAGTTAATTTGCTTCCCACAGATATTCAGGGGAACAGATAAGGAACACAGAGCTGTTCAGTGAGAGGCTGATCCCCCAGCTGCCAAGGCCAAGGACAGTTGTCTAAGAAACCACAGCTGGGGTGTATGTGTGTGTGGGGGGTGGGGCTGGGAGGGTGGGGTGTGTGTGGTGTGGGAGGGTAGGGATGCGTGGGTGCATGCATGCAAGGTGTGTGTATGTGGTGTGGGGGTGTGGGCTGTGTGGGTGTGCATGCAGGCTGTGTGGTTTGTGTGGTGTTGAGGATAAGGTGGGGTTGGGGGTGTGTACACGCAGGGTGTGTGTGGTGAGGTGTGTGTGGTGTAGTGTGTGTTGTGTGTGTGATGTGGTGTGTGTGTGGTGTGGTGCGTGTGTGGTGTGATGCGTGTATGCGTGGTGTGGTGTGTATGTTGTGGTGTGTGTATATGTGTAGTGTGTGAGTGTTTGTGCATTTGTCTGGGGCCATCAAACATCTGGGTGTGGTTGTGCCATAGAGGTGCTGACATATCTCAAGACCACCCGGCCCCTAGGGTGGGCCTGATCCTCTGGGATTCCTGCCCTGCCTCCTCACTGGCCCTAACATCATTCCCTCCCACCTGCCCCCAGGGGTCTGTACTCTCCTGTTCAAAACCCTCCCATGGCTCCCAGAAGGCTATTGCTCAGGCTGAAGGACCGGGACCCGTGGGGAGCCAGGAAGGTGTTTTCAGGGGTCTCGAGAGCTGTCTACTGCAATTTTTTTTAATGTTGGTTTTCATTCTGAGGAGACTCTAAGAAGAATAGAACTTTCTGGGTTGCCTGAAGGCTCACTTGGTGACCAAAGACTGGGCCGGAAGTTCAGAGCTGGGATGTGGGTTTGTATCTGGGGACCCATTAGCACCAAAAAGCCTCACCTTGTGGTTGCGGACTAAGGAGGGAAGAACTCAGGGAGGCTTATCAAGAACAGGTGTGCCCAATCAAAGGCCAAGGGCTGCCCCCGAGGCAAATATCGTGTTATGGATTGAACTGTGGCCCCCGAAAATGTGTGTCAACTTGGGTAGGACATGATTCCCAGTATTGTGTGGTTGTCCTCCATTTTGTGATCTGATGTAATATGGGTTTGGCTTTTTTTTTTTTTTTTGGTAAATTCTAAGCTGTATGATGTTAATGAGGCAGGATTATTAGCCGTTCTGTTAATCAGACAGGACACAATCTACAGGATTAGCCTGTATCTTGAGTCAATCTCTTCTGAGATAAAAAAAGAGAGAAGTAAGTAGAGAGGAGAGGGACTTCATTACCACCAAGCAAGAAGAGCCAGAAGCGAAGTGCATCCTTCAGACCCAGGGTCCCTGTGCTGAGACACTCCTAAACCAGGGGAAGACTGATGACAAGGACCTTCCCCCAGAGCCAACAGAGAGAGAAAGCCTTCCGCTGGAGCTGACACCCTAAATTTTGACTTCCAGCCTCCTAGACTATGAGAGAATAAATTTCTGTTTGTTGAAGCCATCCACTTGTGGTATTCCTGTTATAGCAGCACTAGATGACTAAGACATATGGCTTCTCAATGATCAGAACAGAGACAAGTGAGAGAGGTGGACCACACACTCAAAAGACTTAGCTAACTGATAACTTGCCAACAGCTGTGCCTGGGGCTGTCCATCCTTCAGTCTTCACAAACCCTACACAGGAGGTCCTATCACCAGTCCCACTTCACAGGGGCAGAAGCTGAGTTTGGGAGCAAGAAAGTGCTTTTCCAGGGTCACAGGATTTGCAAGGTGACGAAGATTCAGGCTCAGACAGGCACACCAACCCACTTCGTGTCCCCACACACCCACTGGGCCCCTCACCCCACCCTCTCCCACATCAGCATCCTTCTCATGCATTCCAGGTCATTCCTCGCCACCCAATGCCAGCAGACCCAGAGGGACTGTCCCCAATTCACAGATGAAGAAACTGAGGCCCAAAGAGGGGAGATGGCCTAGGCTGTCCAGGTCTGCCTGAAGGCCAAGGCCTCCCCATGGCTGTGGCAGGCAGTTTTCTTGCTCATGGGGCGGGTGGGTAGTCACTGTTCCCCACACCCGTCTCAGCCAGGCCAAGGCTCCCAGCGTCCTGTGGCCTGGCCCTGGGGCAAGCACCCACTTCTTCACTGCAATCTGGGTGGGGATACACTGGCCACCTCCGATCCAGCCCTCCTCAGAAATGCCAGGCTCCACACCCTCGAGGAAGGAAGTAACCTTACCCCCATCCAGCAATTTCCTTGGAACAATCTCCATATTTAAAGAAAGGCATTTTTGCAACATTCCAAATTCCAACAATGGGGAGGACAATGGTGCACAGTTATATATACACTGACCCGAGAAAGGCACGGGAAAGGATCAGCTCGAAGGAGGTGTGCTGAGAGCAGGGTGGGCACGTCATTGTGACCCGAAATAACCAGGGAGTTGTTCGCTGGGCCAGGGCTCTGTGGCTGGACAGACCTGCGGACCTGCGTCCCACCTCAGCTCCTCCTCCTTACTCATGGGTCCCAGACCAGGCACATCCTCTATGAGCCTTAGTTTCCCCATCTGCTAAACGGACACACTGCAAAGTCCACTGTCCTATCACCAGCACAGGTCTCCCAGCCTGCAGTCCTGCCCCCTCCAGTCCAATCCCCACACCTGGACTGCTAGAGGGACCTGTGAACCCTGCCAGTCTGGCCATGCCCCTCCTCTTCTCAGAAGTGCCTCAAGGCCCCCATCGCCCACTTGTTCTCAGACCAGGATTTGAGGTCCTCAGTAGTCAGGGTGCAGGCTGCCACCCCAGCCTCATCTCCCACCTCTCCCCTCCCCGTATCTACCTTCTCCAAGAAGCCTTCCCTGACCATCCCCCCGGGTTCAGCTGGATACCCCCTTGGTACCCTCAAAGCCTCTGTGCTCTTCTCTGTGATGACCCTGGCCAAAGTGTTCTGGAACTGTCTGTGTGGGCAGCACCTGGTACAGGGCCAGCCACACCAGAGGCTACAAAGAGAGAGCCCAAGGCCCTGGTGATACGTCCCTGGCTCAGAAGTTCAAGAAGCCTCTGTCTGGGAGACCCCAATGCCAGCAAGCCGGGGTTCCTAATTCTCCCGAGTGAGGCTGCCTCAGCAGCTGCAAATCCACCACTTCCACTGCCCCTCACAGCCCGGCTACAGGTCCAGCCCTGCAGCCCCAAACCAGCCTCTACCAGGGCACAGGATCAGCCGGTCGGTTCCAGTCTATCAGGAGGGGCCCAGGGCTGCTGCAGCCCCAGTCAGACAGGCACGGGGGGACAAAGCTGCCTGCTGCCCACACCCCGACCTGCGCTGCCCACACCTTGACCTCCGAGGGTCCCATGGGCATCCCCGTCAGGTGAGAACCTTTGGTGTCCCCCTTGCTCCTCTCTTTCTCTCTCACTCTATGTGTAGTCTATCAAGAATTCCTGGCAGCTCCACCTTCAGTCCAGAATCACCTAACTCAAAAGCTAAATCGGACCTTGCCCCTCCCTGTAACAGAGCCCTCCAGCACTCATCACAGCCAGAATGAAACGGAAAGCCCTCCGTGGCCCCTGGCCCACCTCCGTCCCAGCACCTCCTCCAGCCACCCCCTTGGCTCCCAGGGGTCCTGTCCTCCAGCCGTTCTAGGCCTTTGTACTTGCTGTGCCTACTGCCTGGGCATCCCCTCCCCCAGCTACGCCCAGGGAAGGGTCCCTATCTTCACCTCCTCATAGAGGCCTTCTCTGACCTCTACCCAAAATAGCCCATCACCAAACCCAGCTCTGTCTGTCCTTCCTTGCAGGCATGGCCAGCCCCAGAGATTACACATCTATATGTTTCCTGCTGTCTCTTATCAGGGGCAGGCTCCACATGGGTGGAGAACATTGTCTTGGTCATTGCTTTATCCCCAGCACTTAGAACAGTGTCCAACACACAGCAGGTGCTCAATAAATATCTTTTGAACGAGTGAATGCGAGAACTCATTTTCTCGTTGCAACAACCCTGAGAGATATGGATTATGACACTCATTTTACAGATGAGGAAACTGAGGCTCAGAGAGGTGAAGTGACTGCCCCCAAGGATGCACAGTCTGTGCATGTCAGAGGTGGGATCTGAATCTTGTCAGACTCCAAAGCCAGAACTTTCCATTACACCTGGCTGCTGGCTTCTCCCTCCTCTGCAGCCAGCCTGCTCTGGCCTCTCTGGGGTCTGGAGCCTGTGGCTAGGCCCCCAGTCAGTAAGGCTAACTGGGGAAATAGGCTTAGGATAGAAGGTTAAATGCAAGGCAGTGGAATGCTAAACCCTGTGCTGCCCACCCCAGGAAGTGCCAGCAATTAAGCTACCCGGAGGACACACACCTAAACGAAAAGAGGTTAAGAAAAAGTGGGAGGGATAAAGTGGGCTTTTTCTCTCCTCCACTTGCCAAACTTTGCAAAAACTGACTTTGTCACCATATAATTTTAATCACAGTGGAAACTTTCTTATAGGAGGCCAGGGAGAAGTCAGTCCATTAGACAACAAAGTCAGTAAAGCAGATTTTAAAAACTACCTTAAATACTTAAAACTCACAAGTGAACATTCACCTACCAACTGCTTTCTAATTTAGTGTCAGGAACAGGTAATGCAGTGACATGGTTCAAAAACCAGAATGTATAAAAAGACATATGCATTCTTTTGTATGTGTCTCACCTCACCCTTGACCCTCTCCTATTCTGCCCTCCCCACCCCACCCCCACCCTCACCCCCACTTTGTGGAGAGATTAGAAGACCACAAAAGATGGTAAATGCTTCTGGAAATTATTTTATTTTCTTGTAT
>NW_004443937.1:15166941-15168423 GCF_000243295.1 Trichechus manatus latirostris
CCCCCACCCCCCACCCCAGGGAACCACTGAAACTAGCTCCAGGATTTCCTGGGGGGTTTGTTTGTGTACATACGTGCAAATACAAATACATATTCTTACCTCCCTTATTTTACACAAGAGGTAGCCTACCTTATAGACCATTCAGAATCTTGTTTTCTTCTGTTAAGAAATCTTGACGATCTTTCCACAGAGGGCATCCTCGTGTTCTTACAGCTGCATAATACTCTATGATAAGGATGTGTCATAATCTATTTCACCAGCACATATCACACAGATCTCAAATGTCTGTCGGTAGACCTGGCTCCCACTTGCTTGCACCCGAGTCACGTCTGCAGCCTGCCACCCGGCATGGGGCCTGGCACAGAGCCAGCTCTAACACACGGTTATCAGGGAGCTCTGCACTTCTGCCAACATCGTCTTAGCAGACGCACAAAGCCTCTTGATCTTGCAGCTAATGAGGGTCTCTTAAAATGGACCCCACTGCTCCCTGGCTCAATGCTTCTCAATAGCTTTCAAACTCCCTGCCGCACTCCAGCCCACTTGACCCACCAGCCACCTCTCTCTCCCTCACTGGCTCTGGACTCCTGCCTTTCTGCCCCGCATACACACCCAGCATGGTCCCACCGCAGGCCTTTTGCACTAGCTGTCCCCTCTGCCCTCACATTCTTCCTCACCACCTCCAGGCTCAGCTCAGAAACCACCTCCTCAAAGAGGCTCTCCCTGCCCACCCTGGACATCACTGTGTCTTCTTTACAGAACCTACACCCGTCTGCAATCATCTCAACTCATCCATCTGTGGCTTGACTCACCCCACCTCATCCCTCCAACTAGGTACATGGGAGCAAAGACACTGTCTACGTTGTCCACCACGGACTCGCCTCCCGGATCGTGCTGGCCACGGGCGGAGGCTGCACTAGCGTTTGTCGAAGCAGGCAAGTGAGGACAGGTGACCTCCACACTTAGCCGGGGAGAGCCCCGCCTCCAGCCGCAGTACCACATGCTGGTGCTGGTCCTGCCCGCCTCACGGGGCACATGGGACCAGCAGAACACAGCATCCAGAATCCTGTCCCAGGATGGAGCTGTATCCCAGAGAAAGGCCAGAAGGTGGGTGTCATGGATTGAATTATGTCCCCCCAAAAATATGTGTTATCATCTTGGCTGGGTCATGATTCCCAGTACTGTATGATTGTGTAATCTGATGTGATTTCCTTATGTGTTGTAAACTCTGTCACTATGATGTAATAAGATGGATTAGCAGCAGTTATACTGATGAGGTATACAAGATTAGATAGTGTCTTAAGCCAATCTCTTTTGAGATATAAAAGAGAGAAGCGAGCAGACACACACAGGAACTTCATACCACCAAGAAAGCAGTGCCAGGAGCAGAGCGCATCCTTTGGACCTGAGGTTCCTGTGCAGAGAAGCTCCCAGACCAAGGGAAGACTGATGACACGGACCTTCCTCCAAAGCCAACAGAGAAAG
>NW_004443937.1:15168523-15173693 GCF_000243295.1 Trichechus manatus latirostris
CCCTGAATTTGGACTTGTAGCCTACTGGACTGTGAGAGAATAAACTTCTCTTTGTTAAAGCCATCCACTTGTGGTATTTCTGTTACAGCAGCACTAAATGACTAAGACACTGGGGGAGGGGCCTCAGAGCTCAGAAAGCCAGAGAGGTGGGCTACACCCAAGCACCTCCTAGAAACCAGATCCCAGCGCTCCCATTCCCTCTCCCCACTTCAGGACCATTAGCACTGGAAGACCACTGGACAGCATCTACTTTACAGATGGGAAGACTGAGGCCTCACTTATATAAAAAGATAAGAAAAGGCAAATGTATAGAGAACAAAGTTTATTAGTGGTTACCAGGGTGGGAGGAAGGGGGAGGAAGGAAGGAGGTTAACGGTAATGGAAAAATCACATTGATTAAGGGTAGGGTTGCACAGCTTATTACTGAAATTGCTGTCAATAAGTTGAACACCTATAAAAAGTTTAACTGGCAAAAGTTGTGTGACAGATATATTTACAACAATGACCAAAAAAAAAAGCATAGCTGCTGAGGCTGCTTATGTACAACCAAACACCTCACGGGATCTGGTTCCTTGGTTTGGAGGTTTAGGGTCATGGTTTCACAGGACTTCCCAGGTAACTGGCCTAACAACGTGTTTAGTGCTTCTGTTCTACCTCCTACTTTGTTGCATAGTCCCTGGGGTCTTAAAAGCTTGCAAGTGGCCATCCAAGGCACAACTGGTCTCTACTCACCTGGAGCAACAGGGGAAGGAGGAGAGTTAGGAATAGGAGGAAGAAATGGAATGTGTGGCTAATGGCTTCCATTAACAACTGCCTCCTTTGTCATGAGAACAGAAGTACTGGATGGTGCCTGGCTACCATTACTGAACATTTTGATCAAAGATTCCATAGAAGAATCCTGATCAAACGGGAGAAAATCCAGAACAGAATTTCAAATTCTCATGGACTTTACTTTCAGAAGCCATGCAGAGCAGATGAACCCCTGAAACTATTGCCCTGAGATAATCTTTAAACCTTAAACCAAAAATATCCCCTGAAGTCTTCTTAAAACTGAACAATAGTTTAGCCTAACTAGTAAAAAAAGGTCTGCCTTGAGCATTATGCTCTTTTAAGAACTATCTATATGGGATCAAACTGACAACAGCAACTCGAAAGATTAGATATGAACCTTAGGGAACAGTGAGTTTATGTTAATGGGGGAGCAACAACTCAGAAAAGGAAGGTGAGAATGGCTGCACAAGTCAAAGAATGGAATCAGTGTCACTAAATTGTACACGCAGAAACTGTTGAATTGGTGTATGTTCTGCTGTGTATATTCTCAACAACAACAACAATAAAATAAATAAAATTCAGGAAAAAAAAAAGAGAGAAAGAGAGGGCAGGTGACCTCCACAATCAGTCGGGGAGAGCCCCGCCTCCAGCAGCAGTACCCCATGCTGGCACTGGTCCTGCCCGCCTCACAGGGCCCATGGGACCGGCAGAACACAGCTCCCAGAATCCTGTCCCAGGATGGAGCTGCATCCCAGGGAAAGGCCATCAGCTGCGGGAGGGGCCTCCAGAGCTCAGAAAGCCAGAGAAGTAGACTACACCCAACCACCCCCTAGAAACCAAATCCCAGTGCTCCTACCTCCCCCCCCCACCCCAGCCCACTTCAGGACCATTAGCACTGGAAGACCACTGGACAGTATCTACTTTACAGATGGGAAGACTTAGGCCTAGGGCACACAGTGGGCAACAGCGGGATCAGAACCTCATCCCAGGCCCTCTGCCCCACTTTACACAGCCAAGCCCCTCATCTTCCTCCCCAGCAGGAAAGAAAACCAAAAAGGGACCAAGTGCCCTCTCCAGGAGGTACAAGGAAGAGGCCAAGGGCTGCCCACACCATCCCCGAGTCCCTGGTCTTCATTCATTCATTCAACAAAGTTCCAGGAGGCCTCACGTCAGCATCATGGGGGTGTTTAACTTCCAGGAATTCAGCTACACGCACAGCAAACAAGAGACTCAGGACAATGCAGCCACTGCCCCACCCAGTGAACAGTCCCCCAGTGAGCATGAGCCAAGAGGGAGAACCTGCTGTACGCTGTCTGACTCGGTTCCCCTGAGTCCCTCCTTGTGCGCATGTCTCATCCGCCAAGGCTGACTAGGTATTTAAGAAAAAATGTTCACACCCACAGCCCCTAAATGCAAGGCAAACTCTTGAACAGACACAGGGAGACAAGTGCTGAGGGCATGCAGACTCAGCGAGAAGCTGCAGCCTTTGGTCTGGCGGCCTGTGGTCACAGTAAACACGGCCATTAAGATCAAGCAGGAACCAGCGCCATGATTCACGGCAGATTAAAAGGCTCATCAGCGGTCACTTAGGCTGCGTGATCTTCACCTAGGGCCCTGAATTCAGATCCACCCCGACTCCTTCAGACAACACAGCTTCACTTACAGCAGTTATTGATTAAGCACCCACTGTGTGCCTGGCAGGAGCCCTGGTTGCGCAGTGGTTAAGCGCTCAGCTGCTAACTGAAAGATCGGCAGTTCGAACCCGCCAGCCTCTCTGTGGGAAAAACACGTGGCAGTCTGCTTCCATAAGGATTACAGCCTTGGAAACCCTATGGGGCAGTCCTACTCTGTCCTATATGGTCACTAGGAGTCAGAATCAACTCAATGGCAGCAGGTAACAGTGTGCCCAGCAGGGACCTGGCTCAGGGAATTCCCCAGGTAAGTGAGACCAAGTTCTGGCTCAAGTGGCCTCATCGAGAGGCGGGGGAAGGGCTTGGGCTTTAGAGTCTGGAACACTCTGGTTCAAAAACCACATTGCTGCTGTGAGACCCTAGGCAAACCTCCTCCCTTTCTGAGCCTTAGTTTCCCCATCTAACAAGTGAGGTAAGAATGCACCCTTGCAGGATTGTTCAGAGGGTCTGGGAAGAAAACGGATGGACGAGGCCTGGCTCTGAGAACCGCCCTGCCCTACGTGGGTCCCACCTTCCTCCCATGGGCCTCCCGGCCACCATCCCCCACAGCCCAGCAAGAAGTGCCCACTGCCATCACAAAGATGCCCTGAGGTCCTGGCCCCTGGAAACACCCCTCAGCAAGCCTAAGACTAAGACCTTGAGCAGGTACGAGGCTGGCCCAAAGTTTCCCTACCCATGGGTGGCAGAACCAGCCTGGGCTCACCCTTGGGGTGGGCAATGCAGCAAAAATGGCTCACCTCATACAGTAGGCACAGCCAATTCAGAGGCCTACAGAGGCCAGGCAGGAATCAAGGATGAGCAAAATGGGCCAGTGGGAACCACAAACAGCCTGCTGCCCCCTCCACAGGGGCAACAGATAGGCTGCACTTGGGGAATATGGACCTCAAGTTGCCAGGCCTTGTGATTTTCCAAGAGAAGGCGGAAATCCGGACTTTTAAGTGAAAACTGCCAATTTGTAAATGCTGGCAGCTAATTAAGTTTTAAAAAATAATAATAACAGGGCACGAGCCAAACAAAACATGCGGGGCCAGCCATGGGCAGGCTGGCAGGTCTGCACCTCCAGAATAAGATTGTTTTGACTTCACTTCCTGCCCACTACCCCACCGCACAGCTCTGAGTGCAGGAGGGCAGGGTGGGAAATCCAGGCCTGGCCCATGCCTGCGGGCAACATCTCCCTGTCCCTCCTTCCTCCAGGTGGGGAATCTGCACCCCATTTTGCATATGGACAAGGTAAGGCTCAGAGCCCCAACCATTCGGCCACAAACACATCGGTGCCCCCTCCAGAGCCAGGCCCACGTGGACACGTTCATCAGGGCTTACTCTGGGAGGCCCCAGACAGGCCCCCTTCTTTAAAGGCTCTGGGTGATCACAACCTCTCAGACTACCCACTTTTTCTTTTTCTGGCCTGTGACGGCGACACCTGCTGGCTCAGACCAGCTATGGACCTGCCAGAGTGGCCATCACAAAGCTGAGACAGGGTGAGATCTGGGGACAGCAAAGAAGGTGCAGAGAGCACCCCTGCTCCGGAGAGTGGGGAGGGGTGGGGGAAAAGACAGTGCAGGGAAGAAAGAGTGGGGAGACGTGCAGCAGTAAGGCCTGCCCCTGAAGCCTCAGCCCCCTCCCTGTGCTCCCCACAGCCACGGAGGCCCCACTGTAAGGACACCTCGGCCAAGAACAACAGCCCCTCCCGACTAAGCGCAGCGTGGAGAACTGTGCCCACCCATGGGGGTGGAGGGGTGCAGGGGAGCTTGTGACTATGAAGCTGTGCTTGTCGGTGCATGTGACCGTGTGTGTGAGACTCACGGAGTGTGGGACTGAGCCTCCAAGTATGTGGGGCACACGCGTGACACATGTTATGGAGGCACGCGTAGGTGATAGAGGCATGCCTCTGTGGTAGACATGCGTGTTAGAGAGAGCACACGTGTTTAACAGAGACCCAACTGACAGACATGCGTGTCTCAGACACCGTTTGCAAGGCGTGTGTAGATGAAAGACGTGAGAGAGAGGGTGTGAGGGATTTAACTGTGAGAAGGACTGGGGTTCGACTGTGAGATTGAGGGGGTGGGGGCCAGGGTTAGCTAAGACTGTGCAGGAACTTCTGCAGGCTGCCGGTGTGAGCGCGCAGCAGGGAGTAGGGGGTGGGGTGACTGAGGAGGGGAGCGTGAAAGCGCCGGTGATGCCAGGCCCGAAGGGACGGGCCTCAGGACTGCGGGGCGGGGGGACCCTGCGGGGGGAGTGACCTGTGGAACGCGGCAGGACCCGGCGGGTGGAAAGAGCGGTGGGAAGCGGCGGGACCCGGCGGGGGGAGGGTTCAGTGGGAAGCGGCGGGACCCGGTGGGGCCGGGGGTCGGCGGGACCCAGCCGGGGGGAACTGGGACCCAGCGGGAGACCCCGGGCTCCCCGCCTGTATCTGTACAGTAGGGCCCGGCACGCCGCGCTCGGGCGCCATCCCTGCGGCTGGGACCCGCGAGAGGGAGCCCGGCCCGTCGGTCCGCCGAACCGTCGGTGCGTCCGAGCGCCCCCAGCCGTGTGCGGCGACAGGCGGCCGGACGGGGCGTGTGGCCGGCCCGGGCAGGAGACTCCAGGCACGAGGGGGCTTGCAAGAACTCACCGCGGCGCGATCCGCGCGTCGGTCAGTCAGTCCGTCCGCTGGCCGTCGGTGCTTGCGAGCGCCCGTGCACCCCGAGATGTGCGCGGCGCGGGGCGGG
>NW_004443937.1:15173793-15204842 GCF_000243295.1 Trichechus manatus latirostris
CGGGGCGGGGTCTCGGCCGCGGCGGGCAGGGGGGCGAGCGCCGCGAGACTAGCTTCGCGCCCAGAATCGCAAAGCGAGGCCTAGGCACCGGAGAGCCCGCCTAGCGTGCGCGCTGCGGAGCCCCGAGCAGCCCCGGGCCCCCCTGCATATCTCTTCCCCGGCCCAGTCTAAACCCAGAGTTCTAGACCGAGCACCACCGCCCACCGGCCAGCCTGGGCGTCAGTGTCCCCACGTGGAAGATGAGCCCAGCAACTCTGGGGATGTCTTGGATGCCTGAGAGGTTGAGTGGCAGGCCCAGCCTCACCTCCTGCCCCAGGATCTCCCAGACTCCATCCACCTGGCTCCTGTGCTCCCCACTGTTCCTGCAGGTCCCTTGGCCCCGAACTTTGGGTCAGTCCAGGTTTGTCCTTTTCCAACCCAACTCTACTGCCTGTGAGTGAACTCAGCAAAGGCCTTTGACCTCTGTGAGCACAGCTTCCTCACCTCTTGAGCAGGGTAACCCCAGGCAAGGACTGTTAATGGCGTGACATGGGGAGCCCCATGTGATGCTGCCAGCACCTGGCAGTGAGCACTCTACTGTGGCTCTGACCCCACATCCGCACTCACCCCATTGAGCCGGTAGAGGCCCTACTCTGTGACAGGCAGCTGGCCAGTGTTGCCTCGGGTCCTTCCTCCAAGCCAGGGCTCAAAACCCGACCACAAAACCCCACACAAGCCAATTCCCGGCTCGGCCAGATCAGGGTAAACATCCCAGCACCAGAGCAGCTCCAGGTAGAAGGGGACTGGGGTGGAACCCACTGAGCCCTGTGGGCCTGAACTCTACCACTGAGACTCCCAAGCCCCTCGCCTAGCACCATGTGGTCCAACTTAGGGTCCCAAAGGCCAGTTAGGCCCACGAAGCCGTGGACTCCATTCTCTCTTCCCATCTCTGTCTACCTCTCTTTGCCTCTTCATCTGTGTCTCTCTTGTCCTCTCTCTCGGTCTATCTCTGTGACTCACCCTCTCTCTGTATCTCTTGGTGTCTCATTCCGGTGTCCCACATACGTCTCTACCTCTCTCAGGTGTCTCTCACATCTTCCCTCAGCCTGTCTCTCTCTGTCTCCATCTTTGTTTAATGTCGTTCTATCTCTCTGTCTTGCCTTGTTTGTCCCTCATGGACTTTGCCTCTCCTCTAACTCCATCTCTTGGTCTCTGGGTCTCTGTCAGTCCTAGGGCCACATTCTCCAGGACTGGGGGCTCAGAACCACCTCCCATCCCTGCCCAGTGAAACAAGCCCAGTGTGCGATGCCTCACATCTGGGCAGCAGCCACAGGCCCAGAATGTGCCCTGCCCCCACCTCAGGGCCTCTCTGCAGCCTGCTGGGAGGTGAGACAGCTAAGAGCAAAGGCACAGAGAAGGGAAGTGACCTGCTGGGGTCACACAGCAGGCAGGCAGTGAGGCCAGGAAGGCCCAGCTGCTCGGACAAGGCTCGTCACAGAGGACCCACGAGGGACCATAGGGGGCGAAGCCAGAACTAAGAGCTTGGGCCCAGCCTGTCCCGACTTTGTCTAACCCTGGGCCTCAGAGACTTTGCACCCGCTGTTCCCTCTGCCTAGAACACTCTTCCTCTAAATCTTCCCATGGCTAGTTCCCTCTTGCCTTGAGATATCAGCTGAAATGTCACCACCCCAGAAAAGCCCTCCTTGACACCCTAGCAGAAGTAGCAACTGCCCCCCAGTCACTATCTGATCTGTCACTCTGCTGCATTTTCTTCAAATATTTGCCACCAGCTGACTCGTTACTACACCGTCTCCTCACTTATCAACATGGTTATGTTCCAAAGACCAGGTCATTAAGTGAAATTGGCATTATGCAAAAATGGAGGATGACCACATCATTACATAACTGCCAAATTACATCATTACATAACTGCCAAACTACTGAGATTCATGGCCCAGCCAAGCTGACACATAACCTTAACTATCACAGCCAGCATTGCTCTCGCCTTGCACCTTGACGTCATTACTGCCAGACGTATGTCATTCAAGTGCAAAATAGTCATAGTAGAGTTTTTACTATTGTCATAAATGCGAAATTTCGGATAAAGAGATAGTCAATAAATAAGGAGAAGGGGTATTCGTTTATAAATAAATACAGGTAAGATAGCCTGATGGTTAAGAATTCACCACATACCCTCTGTGTCACCTGGATTTCCTCAGCTGTAAAATGGACATAATGACATCGGGGCCGATCTCATGGGGTTGATGGAAAGGTTAAATGAATTGAAACATAGTACTTTGAACAGGGCCTGGCACAAGGTGAGTATCCGATAAGTGGGTGAGTGATAGAATATCCATCCTCTGTCAGAGAAGAAAAGTGGTCTGGGGTGGTAGAAGGCGCGGGGCATGGACCACCCACTCACAGTGCAGCCCTGGGCAGCTCACTGCCACTCTACTGAGACTCCTTCCTGTGGCAGGTCCCCAGGCTTGGAACCGAGGCAGCGAGCCAAGAATTGGCCTCTCCCTGCAGCCTGTGGGGGAGCCAAGTGCTGGCCAACATTCTGGAGATGAAGTGGAGACACTTCTGCGTCCTCTGTTATCTGAGCTGGAGATGCCGCCAAGGCGGCCGTCCCCTCGGGAGCCCAGCCAGGGTTGTTATCACAGATAGAGCGCGCATCACCCACCAGGAATTTGGGACCCATAGCCTGGCTGAAGTGCAGCTGGAAGAAGTTTCAAGCTAATAAGGCCCAGCCAGAACGGACAGAGCAGGCAGTGGTGCTGTTTGCATCACTGACGATCTCACCCATCTCCTGGGCACCAGGCGCCAGGGCTCACCTGCCCACCTGGACCGCCCGCATGGGAGGAGAAGGCTTGCTGGGATTGCTGGGTGTGGGCCTTCGTTGAGCAGCCTTGGGGAGGCCACCGCCCGTCTCTGAGCCTCAATACTGGCATCTGAAAGACAAGAGTAACAATAGTAATAGCCATCACCTTAGCAATGGCGTAGGGTTTAGGAGCACGGGCTCTGGAGCCAAACAGCCTTGGGTTAAATCCATATCCTCCTGACTGCCTTTCCATAGGTGACGTCACCTCTCTGCCTCAGTGACCCCATCTATAAAATAGTTCCTGCCTCCCAGGATTGTTTTGAAGTTAAGATGCTTAGAGCATTGTCTGGCACGTGGTAAACCAAAAAAAAAAAAAACAGTTCCCATTGAGTCAGTTCAAACTCTTGGTGACCCTATGTGTGTCAGAGTAGAACTATGCTCCGTAGGGTTTTCATGGTTATGGTCTTTCGGAAGTAGATCACCAGGCCTTTCTTCCAAGGCACCTCTGGGTAGATTCCAACTGCCAACCTTTCGGTTAGCAGTCAAGCACTTGACCACTTGTGCTGTGCAGGGACTGCCACGTGGTAAACCCTTCATTAGATGTTTGCTATTGTTGTTATTATTAATTGCAAACAACCTAAATCAACTTGACCTCTTTGGAGGAGAAAAGGGATTTGTGATCGCATTGTCTCCAGGAACCAAGCTTGGAGGGATTAGAGCCAGCAACAGGGTCCAATATCTCTCTGCACATCTGGGTGTGGACAGCATGGGGTCTTTCCCTGCTCCAGTGCTGGGCCAGGACGCCCCCCTACCAGACCTTCTGTGCCACTGCCTCTGGGGGTGGAGAGGACTCCCCACCCTCCAGGGGTGTGTCTACACTGGGCCTGCTTTGTCACATCCCGTCTCCCAGTCAGAGTCTGCTGCAGCCACATCTGCTGGTGAGCAAGGTCTCCTATCTGTCCCTAGCTGCAAAGGAGTCCAGGAGAGTGGGGGCCTGGCCTCACCAAGACCCTAAGGGGGCAACTTCCACAGATCTAGGAGAGAGACTCAAGGTGATGAGCAGTGACTTTCAGACAGACTCCCACCGCACCCGGGGGTGGCATCACCTGCAGAAACCAGGGCAGCCCTGCCCCAGCCTTCAGCTTTAGAACAAGGCTTCTCAAACTTGGCGGCGCATTAGAATTACCTGGGGAATTTTTTTTCAAATACCAATGTCTAGACTGTACTCCGGAACAATCTTATCTGAATCTCTGGAGGTGGAGCCAGGCATCAATATTTTTTTTAAATCCTCAGTTGGTTGACAGGTGCTGCCAAGTTTGAAAAACATGCTTAGAGGGCCTCACTCTGGCCACCTTCTTCCAGCTGCACCCCCACTCCAGGGGTGAGGAGTCTGTGAAACGTGCCCACCGGGAGTCCGTGATGCCTCCCCCTCCTCTAGACCACATGCCAGTGCCTAGAATTCCCTGCTCCAATGGCCCTGGGCTGTGCAAGCCTCTTCCCCTCGTTAGTCCTCCCAAGAGTGGGCCACACCCTTTGTTTCCAGACCCCTGGGCTTGAGGGATGGCCAAGGGGAGCTTCTGGCAGGTGGCGTGAATGGAGCTTGGACATATGGGCACATAGGCAAACATTGGGACCAAGTTCAGACTGCTCATTCAAGCCCTGTCTAGTCCAGACCCTGCCCACCTCTCCAGCCCCTTCACCTAAACATGCCCCATCCCTACTTCCCGGCTTCCTACTCTTGAACTAAATGAAAAGCTGATTTGTTAGTGCGTATCAGGCACTTTCCCACCTCCTTGCATTTTCCCTTTCCATGTGAATGCAGTTCTACCCACCCAGGTACTCTCCACTTGTGCCCCTGCTGTTCACGTAGAAACACAGTGATAGAAATTTTAGCTGATATGGTGCAATGAATTGCTTTTATATGGCCTTTCTAGCCATGGTCTTGTAACTCCTACCAAATGATTGGCTGGGACTATGCAAATAAGGTGCATAAAACTCTTGCAGACAAATAATGTGACCGTGGTCTACCAAGGTGATTGGTCAGTTTTGCCATCCTACTAGTCTTAGAAGGGCTAATCCCACAGAGGTTGAGGGAGATCTCACTGCCGTCAAGAAGAAGGGTCTGCAGTGGAGTGCATCCTTTGAACCCAGGGTCCCTGCGCAGAGAACTCCTAGACCCAGAAGAAATAGTGAATGCTGAAGATGGAGAGAGGGAGAAGTAGTGAGCCTGCCCTGCCCATGGAGCAACAGCTGAGCACCTTTGGGCAGGAGGCTTGCCAGCCGAGCTAAAAGAGCTGTAACGCTTGCTTGTGCAGGGCAAGAGAGGCCTGACAGGGTTTACATGCCTCCCCCCATACCAGGCAGCGGGAGCCCAGGTAGTATAGTGGCAAGAGAGCCCCACAGGCCCAGGTAGCATGGTGGGAGCTGACAGCAGAGGGTTTAGAAGAGGGCCCAGCGGCAGAGGCTCCAGAGACCCTGTGCAGGGATCTTCCATCCGGCAGCAAGGTCAAACAAGTCCCAGCAGCAAAGCAGAAGCCTCAGGAGCCATGCATGCCCCCCAAGCAGCATGGTGGTAGCCAGAGGCAGCAGTGATGTGAACACAGCATCTGACCTGAACCACAGCATACTTACCCAGCAACCTAAGAATGGACATAGGTAATTTTCACCTTTGAGAATCTGTTGTTCTAGTTTAATATTTGCTTTCTATAAAGAGAATAGAAATAATGGCTTTCACTTTGCCAACACTGCGTAAAAGTCTTGTGTGTCTGGCTCAATCACGGTTGAACATAGCATCCATAGAATGGGGGCTGCCAGTGGGCGTATGTGTCTCGTTCCTAGCAATCTAATGGCTGCCTGGAAGTTTGAGGCACAGCCTGTCTGCATGTGCAATGCAGACAGACGTGTACATATAGCTGGATACACGGCTGCCTAGTAAAGGCTACATTCTCAGCCTCCCTTGCAGGTAGGTAGGACCATGAAAGTTTTGTACCACTGGATGGGAGCAGAAGTGATGTGGGCAACTTCTGGCTCATATCTTTCCCCTTTCCCCTTTCCCCTTTTCCCTTTCCCCTTTCACCTTCCTTGCTGGCTGAAATGAGGGCCCAGTGGTGGAACTGGAGCTGAGCAGCCATCTTGTGTAACAAGAGCTCGGCTGCTAACCAAAAGGTTCGAAGGAGCCCCTGATAATCATGATGCCACAATCTTCACATGAAAGGGGAACAACCTTTGTAACATGGGGGTTATCCAGCAGTCTTTTAGGGTCTCTGTGTTATAGCAGCCTAACCTATATCTAATTGATAACCATCCTTCCCACTTCCATATTTAGCTCAAATGCTCCTGCTAAGAAGTCACAGGCACACTGTGCTCCAATCTTCCATAAGAGCTCATGGTTTGGAGCTCTCCAGGAAGACTTTTACAGTCTACATCTGTAGTCTCTGCTTACCCATTCCTCTACTCCAGGTACCAGCACCTTGAGTCTCCTCTGTAGAACTTCTTTTCTCTATCCTGTTGTTCCTGTTGACCCTCCTCTCCTGGGTGGGCACCTGACCAGTCCTGGCCCACTAGGGTGTTCCATCTCCACCACAGTGATTGGCTCAAGGAAGGACACATGGCTCAACTAAGGGAGACTCTTTATTTAAGGCAGACTGTGCCTGGATTGAGGTCTCTGGGTGGGCTACGTGGATTGTGCTTGTCTACTAACCGAAAGATTAGAAGAAACGGCCTGGTGGTCTGCTTTGATAAAGATTGTCATTGTTTGTCTCTGAATTGGAAAAGTGGGGAGATATGCATGTTATCAAACCCCATGTTGTTGTTAGATTCTTTCCAGTGGATTCTGACTCACGGTGACCCATTTCTTATTCACACTTATGCTTGCGATTGTCTTCCAAGTGTCATTAGACAGGAGAAGGACTAAATCTCCCTAAGACTTGGCATTCTTTTAGCCAGGCAATGCAGTAGATTAGAGTGTGGGGTTGAGCTGAGGAAGACATCAAGAGTACCTACAATTCCCTGCTCACAGCCATGATTTTTATCTAGGAAAGCTGGAAAAACATGGGCAGTAAGCAGGGGTGGAGCTGGTGCAGTGTTATGACCAAGAGTCCAGATTCGGCTCCTGGGTCCCCTTGCCCTCCTTAGAAAGAAGCAGGCTGTTAGAGGACATCCTTGCAGAATCTCTAGGAGCTGATGGATCTAAACAGGGCTTCAGTGTCACGCAGACCATGGACTTTGACAAGTTATCCACGGGGAATGGGTTGGTTTTGTTCCCAGAGGGGGTGGGTCAAGTTTGCTTGTTGGAGAAAAAGTAAAGCATTCTCTCAGTGAGCTCTAGATTTCTCTATCTGCCTTAGGTTTCCTGGTGAGCAGGGGATCCCCTTCTGCACCTCCATGTCCCCCAGTGGTGGCCTTCCCTGCAGAGCAGCTTATTTGGGTAATAAGAATTCTCTGTTGTATTCTAGAAGGTTCTAGAAGGGGTGCGGACTGCCTGGAATGTATTTGGGACAGACTGCTGCAGAAGCATATTCCATCATATCACCTCCCAGCCCACAGAACCTGACACACGTTATTGAAATGACGCACATTATTGCATTTTGCTTATGAAGTGTTTGTCAAATAAAGAAAATTCAAGAAGCTATACTTTCAGATTATGTGATATGTTTCAGTTATATTAAACTTGTCTCAGAGGAAAAAAAAAGAGTGTCGTTGTTGTTAGGTGCCGTGAAGTCAGTTCCAACTCATAGCGACCCTACGTATAACAGAACAAAACACTGCCCAATCCTGCTGCATCCTCACAATCGTTGTTATGCTTGAGCCCATTATTGCAGCCACTGTGTCAATCCATCTTATCAAGGGTCTTCCTCTTTTTCACTGACCCTCTACTTTACCAAGCATGATGTCCTTCTCCTGGGACTGATCCCTCCCGATAATATGTCCAAAGTATGTGAGATGAAGTCTCACCATTCTTGCTTCTAAAGAGTGTTCTGGCTGTACTTCTTCCAAGACAGATTTGTTCATTCTTCTGGCAGTCCATAGTATATTCAATATTCTTTGCCAACACCATAATTCAAAAGCATCAGTTCTTCTTTGGTCTTCCTTATTCACTGTCCAACTTTCACATGCATATGAGGCGATTGAAAATACAATGGCTTGGGTCAGGCGCACCTTAGTCCTCAAAGTGACATCTTTGCTTTTCGACACTTTAAAGAGTTCTTTTGCACCAGATTTGCTCAATGCAATATGTCGTTTGATTTCTTGACTGTTGCTTGAATGAGCATTGCTTGTGGATCCAAGTAAAATGAAATCCTTGACAACTTCAATCTTTTCTCTGTTTACCATAATGTTGCTTATTGGTCCGGTTGTGAGGATTTTTATTTTCTTTTTGTTGAAGTGTAATCCATACTGAAGGCCGTAGTCTTTGATCTTCATCAGTAAGTGCTTCAAGTCTTTTTCGGTGTCAGCAAGCAAGGTTGTGTCATCTGCATATCACAGATTGTAAATAAGTCTTCTACCAATCCTGATGCCACATTCCTCTTCATATAGTCCAGTTTATTGGATTAAAGATTACGGCTAAGAAAACCCTATGGAGTATGTTTGTAGGCATATATATATGTATAAAAACCAAAAACACCGAACTCATTGTCTTTGAGTCGATTCCAACTCATAGCAACTCATAGCATGGTAGAACTGCCCCATAGGGTTTCCAAAGAGTGGCTAGTGGATTCGAACTGCCGACCCTTTTGCTTAGCAGCCGAGTTCTTAACCACTGAGCAACCAGGGCTCCATATATATGTATAGGTATGTATATATGTTTGTATATATAGCAGATGCACATGTATATGTATGTGCATCTACATGACTGTATGCACATATATTTATATATAATAAAGCACATGGGGGACAAAGTTATGGATACTTCCTAGACATAGGCAAACACTTAGAGGGACTGGATTTCTAGGTTTGAAGGATTAGGACCACAGTCTCATGGGATATCTTGGTAAATTAGCGTAATACAGTTCATAAAGTTATGTTCTACATCCTAGTTTGGTGAGTAGCGTCTGAGGTCTTAAAGCTTGCGAGTGGCCATCTAAGATTCAACTATTGGTCTCTACTCATCCAGAGCAAAAGAGAAAGAAGGAAACCGAAGACTCAAAGAAGAAACTAGTCTACAGGACAAATAGTCTACACAAACCACAGCTTCATCTACCCTGAGACCAGAAGAACTAGATGGTGTCTGGCTACCACTACCAATTATTCTAGTTGGGGCCACAACAGATGGACCCTGATAGAATGGGAGAAAAATGTGGAACAGAACCTCAAATTCCTAAAAAAAAAAAATCAGACCTACTGGACTGATTGAGACTGGAGGACTCCCCAAGGCTATTGCCCTGAGATATTCTTCAAACCTTAAACTAAAACTAACCCCTGAGGTCATCCTGTAGCTAAATAACAAACTGGCTCAAAAAATAATGAATATCACCCATAAGTACTGTGCTCCTTTAAAAAAATCACCTATATGAGACCAAACAGTCAACAATTACTGTAAAACAAAAATGAGAATGTAAGGGGGCAGGGAAACTAGATTAATGAAAACAGAACAACTAGAACAGAAATAAAGATTCACGCATTGTGAAGAATTTAACCAATGTCACTGAACAACTTGTTTAGAAATTGTTGAATGAGGACCTAAACTGCTGTGTAAACCTTCACCAAAAACACAATAAAATAATATTTAAAAAAAAAAAAAACCCGATGGAACAGTTCTACTTCGTAATATATGAGGTCACCATGAGTCAGAATCTACTCAACGGCAGCTGAGGAAAGCAGGACTGAGAGGAGAGAGAGATAGCCAGCCTTCAGATGACATAATGTGTAAGCACCTGGTTACAGCCCTTTCTGAAGCCATCCCACCCCTGGACCAATACATTCCCTTTGGAGCACCAACCAATTTGAGTTGGGGTTTGATTACTTGCACCCAAGAGTCTTGACTAATAGAGTTCATCTTCTTGAGGCCGCATTGCCTACCAAGTCTGGCGCCTGTACTTCCCAGGCCCCCTTTGTGCACTGGGGTTAGCCACTGGGGGCCAGTTTTTTATGCTAGCCAGACTCTCCAAGGGTGGTTTGCCTTAAATGAAGGGGGCAACAATTGAAATGAAAAATATGCTCGTATTTGTTAACCACACACTGCATGCCAAGTATTTTCACAGATACCTTACATTGAGCAATTCATTTAATCCTCAAAGCAATCCTAGGCGTGCTGGATATTATTGCCCCCATTTTACAGACAAAGAAACTGAGTCTTACGGGCCTAGATATGACCCCAGCCTGGAGCAGTCTGACTCAAGTCTGCATGTTTTACCCTGCTATGGGGTGGAACAAATCATAGTGAGGCAGTGTGTGAACAGGGCGGGGTGAGCCCTTGGCAGAGTGGTGAGAGGGGTTGGGTGCATGGAATGGGATATGTGGAGGGAAGAAGGTGGGAACGATTAAACTTTTCCTTCCACTCTGGGGTTTCTCTACTCTTTCACAAGCTGTCTGCGTGTTCCAGGAAAGCTGCCCGGCCGGACGCCTCCCGTCTGGGAATGGTCAGCCCCCACCTCCCATGGCCCTGCTCACTTGTGACTCACCCCGCCTGTCCTTCTGCCTGGTGTGATGAAATTTCTGGCATTTCTTAGAAGTGCTGGTCACCCTGGATAAAACTTGGACCAGCCTTGCTGTTCAGACCAGCTCTTCTGGCAGGGCAAAGGGCGAGGGAGGCAAGAGTGCCAAGCTCAGAGGCTGGGACCTCCCCAGTGCGCTGAGTAACGCAAGGCTGAGGGGCATCAGAGCTTCTTCCCTACTGGAGCAGCCCAGAGAGGGAAGGGACTTTCCTAAGGCCACACAGTAGAGCCCTGAGGGGCTGAAAGGGGCTCCCAAATCAGCAAAGGCAGCCCAGAGACGGGAAGCCTGGTCCTAGCAAGTCTCTTCCCCACTCTGAGACTCTGTTTCCTTATCTGTGAAATGGGAGAGTATTGTGCTGTTTTAAAAAATAAATTAGAAAAAACATATAATGAAACATTCAACACCAGCAAGTCTACCTTCCCAAGAGAAACTCTTCCAACGGCCTTTGTTCTATACATACATACGCATGGGGCAAACGATTAACGCTCTCAGCTGCTAACCAAAAGGTTGGAGGTCCAAGTCCACCCAGAGGTGTCTCAGAAGAAAGGACTGGTGATCTACTTCCTAAAAATCAGCCACTGAAAACCCTATAGCACACAGCTCTACTCTGACACATGTGGGGTCTTCATGAGCCGGAGACAACTTGATGGCAATTGGTTTTATTTATTATCACAAATTCTAATGAACATCTTTTGTGCTGTTTTTCTTATGTGATATATTGTGGCCATTTTTCCACATCCATAAATATTTATCTACAGAATCATTGTCAACAGCTATATAGTATTCCACTGTCTGCTGTAGCCACAGTTTATTTATCTGATCCTCTGTTGATCATTTCCAATTTTTCTTATTAGGAAAAATGATTTGAAGCATATCCTTGCATCTATATTTGTGAGTGCTTGTCCATCTCCAAGAGTTGTAATGTTAAAGGGCATGTACATTTTTTAATGTTTTTGATATATATATATTGCAAAAGGGCCCTCCAGGAAGTTGTGCAAATTTACTCCCACCAATAATGTGTGAGAGTGCTGGGTCCTCACATATTCACCATCACAGGTAGTGTTATGGACTGAATTGTGTCCCCCAAAAATATGTATTTTAAATCCTAACCTCTATGCCTGTGGTTATAATCCCATTTGGGAATGGATGGTCCTTGTTATGCTAATGAACAGGATTAGTGTAGGGTGTGTCTTGAGTCAATCTCTTCTGAGATATAAAAGAGATTAAACAAGCAAGCGAGTGAGTAGAGACCAGGGGCGGGGTGAGGATAGATAGTTCCCAAGTCACATGAAGATTGCCCGGGAGCAGAAGCTCAAAAGAGACATGGACCTTCCTCCAGAGCCAACAGAGAGTGAAAGCCTTCCCCCAGAGCCAGCACCCTGAATTCAGACTTCTAGCCTCCTAAACTGTGAGAAAATAAATTTCTGTTTGTTAAAGCCACCCGCTTGTGGTATTTCTGTTATAGCAGCACTAGATGACTAAGACAGGCAGAATCAGTCTTGAGAGTTTTCACTCATTCTGTTAGGTGAAAATGGTACCTCGTGTAGTGATGGTTGCACTGAACCGTACGCTTAAAAATGGTTAAAATGGAAAAAAAAAAAAACATAATCTTACTGTTTGAGGTTGACCCAATTCTTAAATGTTTATTAGCCAGTTGTGTTTCTTCGTTTGAGAATTGTATGCCTGTGTTTTTCATTCCCACCACCTGACTGTCCATTTGTTGTACTGTGGTGACTTTCGTGTTGCCGTGATGCTGGAAACTATGCCACCGGTATTTCAAATATTGCAGAGTGGATAGGTTTCAGTGGAGCTTCCAGACTAAGACAAAATAGGGAGAAAGGTCTGGCAATCAACTTCTGAAAATTAGTCAATGAAAACCTTATGGATCACAACGGAGCATTGTCCAACTCGCTTGCTTTGGATGTGTCATTGGGAAAGACCAATAGCTAGAGGGGACATCACATTTGGTGAAGCAGAGGGCCATCAAGAGCGAGGGAGACCCTCAGTGAGATGGATTGGCACAATAGCCACCACAATGGGCTCAAGCATGCCAGTGATCGAGAGGGTGACACAGGCCCAGACGACATTTCGTTCTGTTGTACATAAGGTTGTCACGAGTCGGAGTCAACTTGATGTCAGCTATCTACCTATTTACCTGTCTGTCTTTCTATCTGTCTATCTATTCTTCATTCATTTTCACTATTGAAATGTTCACCTTTAACCTTGGTTTCTTTTTTTTTTTTTAACATATAGAATTTTTAAATGTTTATGTAGACACTGTGTGGTATGGAACCCCTTTGCAGTGGATGATTTGGCCTTGTGGTCCTGGTTCTGAGAGCAGGACCATATCTGAGGCCAAGGAGTGAGGGCCGGCCAAACTAAGAGGGATCACTGTGTGCCTGATGCTGACTAAGCCATAGGAGGCCTGGGGGGAGGCCAACAAAAGCCTAGGAAGCCTTCAGCTCACTGGAGCTTCCCAGGCTGTGCTAGCTCTCTTCTCAGAGGAGAGGTGAGTGCATCCCCCGGGGACAGGGAAGCTCCATGCTGAAGGACACTTCCCCTACCCCCAGTCCTTGTCCTAGGGTGAAGACGTCAGCCTGGGGGATAAAAGATTGGAAGATTCATCAGCAGGGACTGGCACCAGAAGCAGCAGAAACCCTGGACCTGGTAGACGGCAGAGCCAGGAGAAAACTGCTGCAGGGCCAGGAGAAGCAGAAGCTGGAGTCGGCTGAGCAGAGAAGCAGCAGAGTGGTCTCAGAGGAGTGGGCAGAGAAGTGTAACATGGTTGGGGCTGCAGCAGCATGGGAGGCAGCTGCGACCACGAGCAGGTGGGCAGCAATAGAAAGGTGGCTGCAAGTGAGAGACCCAGAGGCAGCACAGAGGGCCTGCCTGAGAGCGCCAAGCGGACCTTTCCGACTAGCCTGGGTACATGCTGCATGGAGGTTGCACTCAAATTAGCTCTGCTTCAAGAGACACAAGCCAGGACTATCCCAAGGCTGGTGGTTGAGAGCGGGACGAGCAGCAAAGGGGGCAGACCAAGAAATGTGCTAGCCCAGTAACATAAGAGTAAACATCGATTCCTCACCTTCAAACTGTTATTTAGGAGTGAACATTGAGTTCTATGTGTTGTTTACTCTCTACTTTTCATGTGCTAATGCTCTGGGAGTGTCTAGTGTGTTCAGGCCCTGACTGGATGAACATGATCTTATTAGTGAACAACTTGTGCGTGCACCACAATAATAAATGTGTATTGTTTAAATAAACAGTGAGTGCATCACAGATACGGCATCTGTGCGCTGCACAGACTTACCAGGATTGTGTGCGTGTGTGTGGTCTAGGGCTTCAGATTTGTGCTTAGAAAAGCTTTCCCCATTCTGAGATATAAATAGCAAGCTATCTATAGTCTCTTCTAGTTCTTTTTTTTTTTTTTTCATTCATTTATTCATCCATCTGTTCATTAATTGTTGCATTTAAATCTAACACCCCAGCCCTCTGGCTACTACATCGCACACATCTGGGAGCTGGGTCCTCCAGCACAGTGCCTTGCTGGGGGACAGGAATTTCCAGTAATTCCTGGAAATCTCCCCTTCTGGGCGTGTGAGGAGGGAAAACACACCTCTGTTTAGATAACAGGCCTCGGGCTCTGAGGCTCCAAATACCCCCCAGTCACCTAACAGGCCTCAACCCAGCCAGTCCTTGGGTATGAATGAGTTTAGGATAATGATGATTATGGCAGCCATGAAAACGCATCACTCAGACCTCCTGCTGCGAGAGTGCCTGCCAGCCCCTCTATATCCACCTTCACATCCCTGCTGAGACCTCCACGAGCTACTCCCAGCCAACCACAAGCACCAAACCAAACCAAAGCCGTTGCCATCGAGTTGATTCCGACTCACAGTGACCCTATAGGACAAAGTAGAACTGCCCCGTAGGGTTTCCAAGGGGCAGCTGATGGATTGGAACTGCAGACCTTTTGGTTAGAAGCTGTAATTCTTAACCACTGTGCCACCTGGACTCCAGAATTGTCGTATGACCCAGCAATTCCACTCCTAAGTATATATCCAAGAGACTTGAAAGCAGTGACTCAAACAGATACTTGTACAACAATGTTTATGGCAGCACTATTCACAATAGCCAAAAGGTGGAAACAACCTAAGTGTCCATCAAGAGAGGAATGGATAAACAACATGTGGTACATCCATACAATGGAATATTACTCAGCCATAATGCAAAATGAAGTTCCAATACATGCTGCAATGTGGATGAACCTTGAAAACGTTAGGCTAAGTTAAAAAAGTCAGATACAAAAGTAAAAATATTATATGATCCCACTTATCTAAAATATCTAGAAAAGGCAAATGCATAGAGACCAAAGATTATTAGTGGTTACCAAGGGTGACTGAGAGGTGGAAATGGGGAGGTATTGTTTAAGGTGTTCTAAGTTTCTGTTATGGGTGATGAAAAAATTGAAACAAATGTGGTTGCACAACATGGGACAAATAATTAATGCCGCTGAATGGTATGCATTAAAATGGTTGCATTAGCAAAGGCTTTGTTATATATTTCACCACAATTAAAAAAAATAAAAAGTAGCTTGAGAACTCCCCGTTGTCCTGGCTGAATCTTCTGGAACTATGCTGCATCTCAAGACTCTTCTTCCCCAGTCCTCCTTCCTCCTCCTTCTCCTTTCACAGACGTTCGGCCTGTACTGCAGTCGGAGGCTCTCCTTGGCTTCCTGCCTCAACAGTTTTCTTGCACATCTAACCCTACCTTGCCATCTGCTTCTTGGCAGACCCATACTAATGCCAGGAGAAAAAATAGTAACTAAAATGGTCATACTACCATTCTGTTGCTCATCCCTCTCCACCACATTGGAAGTTAAATACTGTGTATCCCCACTTTATAGATGAGGAAACTGAGGCTCAGAGAGAGTTGAGCTTAGGTCCATATCCAGACACTTTCCACCCCTCCAGGCAGCTTGGGTAAACTCCATGTCCCCCCTAAAGTTGAAAGCTCTTGAGTTCAAAGCATCCCAAGTCAGGTCTTTCACCCCTGGGGCCATGGCCCAGCAAGCTCTGTGTCTCTTTGTCCAACTCCGAGACCTTTGGGCCCTGCTAGGCCACAAAAATGCCAGAGGGGGCAGGGCCTAGAGCCCCCTTCCTGAGTGGGAGGAGCCCAGGTCTGGCTTTGCCCCAGCTGAAGCCGGAGCAGGAGGGCAGCACCTTACATTCCCAGGCAACTATGCTCAAGAGGAGCGTTCTCCTCACACAGGGAGGTGACTCCCTTCTTGGGGTTTGGCCCTGTCCTCTGGTCCTCTGGACCCACCTGCTTCTCTGCAGTCAGGGTCCTGGAGGCTGTCCTTCTCCAGGCTGAACCACCCCAGCTCCTCCAGGCTCCTCTGGCCAACTCAGCCTGTCCCTCTCCCAGGCAGGGCTGGACTAGGGGCTGAACATGGGATGCTGGGGACAGCCCATGTGGTCCAGAGGGAGGTTTCACCCTCCATATTCTAAACTTTAGACCTCAGGTAATATGAACCAAGCTGGTAGTAGTTATTTGGGGTGACTGTAGTGCAATGGTTAAGTGCTCGACTGCTAACCGAAAGGTCAGCGGTTCAAATCCACAAGCCACTCTGCAGGAGAAAGATGTGGCAGTCTGCTTACAAAAGATTTACAGCCTTGGAAACTCTATGGGGCAGTTCTACTCTGTCCTATAGGGTCACTATGAGTCAGAATTCGACTCAGATGGCAATCAGTTTGTTTTTTTTCTGTTATCAAAGTGCCAACATGCACTGACTCTAGAGGCCCCCAGCCTCCCAGCTGAACATTCAGAGGGGCTTGGCTCTGCGTTAACCCAACTGGGCTTAAGAATCCCGGGACAAGCCTGCCCGTCTGTCCTGGGCATCTTCACTGAGTTGTCCTTTGGTCTCTTTCCAGCCCATCCAGCCCTCCCTGGAGCCTGCCTCGGCCTCTTCTTCCTCCTGCCTCCTTTCCAAGACCCTGATAAGGCAGCGAGCGTGAACTCACACTCTCTGGAGCACACCAGCCAGCTGGCTTCAGCTCCAGGAATCAGAGAAGGTCCCCAGCAAGATGTGCCTTAATCTTCTCTCTCCATCTCTTCAGCCCTGGCTTCCTGACTTGCTTGGGATATGTGCCCAGTCTCCACTCCACACCCGGAATCTCACCTCACCCTGACCCATCCATCCATCTATGCAGCGTCCATCCATCCATCCATCCATGCAGTGTCCATCCATCCATGCAGCATCCGTCCATCCACGCAGCATCCATCCATTCATCTATCCATCCATGCAGCATCTATCCATCCATCCACACAGGGATGACGACCAAGCACGTAGTTATGAGCACAGACTCTGGCCAGGCTGCCTGGGTTTGAAGCCCAGCTCTGCCACTTCCTAGTTTCTTCTCTATGCCTCAGGGTCCCCAAATATAAAATAGCACTGGCCACCTCAGAGTGCTGTTGTGTGGACTAAATGAATTAATATATGTAAAGTGCTCAGGAAGCGGCTTGCACATAGTAAACAATCAAAATTAGCTAATGTTACTTACTTGACAAATCTGTACTGGGCACCTAGTTGGAAACGCTGGTGGTGTAGTGGTTAAGAGCTACGGCTGCTAACCAAAAGGTCGGTGGTTCGAATACACCAGGCGCTCCTTGGAAACCCTACAGGGCAATTCTACTCTGTCCTATAGGGTCACTATGAGTCGGAATCGACTCAACAGCAGTGGGTTTGGTTTGGGCACCTACTATGGGCCAGACACTGTGCATCCCTCTAGGGATCCAGCAGTGAATGTGACGGGCTCATACTCTAGTGGGAGACAGATCTAACATTACTACTCTCACAGACAAACAATAAAAAAGCCATGGAGAGGTAGTGTTGAGAAGGTGGTGTGGGGCAGTGGGTAAGCCCGTGGATGCTGGAGCCAGACAGCCTGGGTCCCAGCTGCATGATGACCTGGGGAAGCTCTTAACCTCACTGGGCCTCCTTTTCTCCTCTGTAAAATAGGGCTAATAGTGCTTTCCTCATCAGGCTTCATGAGGGCTAAATGAGTACATATGTGGGAAGGACTCAGACCAGGGCCTGGCACACATTAAGTGCTCTGGAGAAGTTAGTGAGGTTTCTGGGATGCTTCCAGGGAGGTGATACGGAAGCTGAAGAGTTATTTGGGGGAAGAAGTGTGGGTGAAGAGGACTTGGCAGTCCTGTGGGGTGCTGTGGGCTATGGGAATAAGTTTGGTGTTTATTCTGAGAGCAATGGGGAGCCACTGAAGGATTTTAAAGTGGGGTGATGATGCGATCTGATTTCTGTCTTACAAGATCCCTCTGGCTGCTGAGTGTGGGGGCAGGGAGCCCTGAGGAGGCTGGTGCAAGAATCCAAGTGGGAGTTGATGGAGTTTAGACAAGGTGGAAGGAGATGGGGGAGTGGTAGGAATGAAGAATTGTTCAGAGGCAAGACTGCAGAGGACTGGTGTGAAGTTGGTAGCGAGGGAGAAGGAGAGGCAGGGTGACTCCCTGGTCTCTGGCTCAGGAGGTCTCACTGATGAGTTGGACTCTTTCTGCTGAAAGGCACTGTACTCTTGACTCAAACAGGCCTAAGCCAAAAAAGGGAGCTACTGACTGCAGTAATGAAAAAGTGCAGGGGTGGACTTCAAGCACAGCTGGATCCAGGTGCTCAAATACATCACCAGGAACAAGTATCTCCCCCCTGGTCCCTCAGATCTGCTCCCCCTCTGCTCCATTTTCCACCAAGGCCATCTCTTCTGGTGACTAAAATTGCTGCACAGCTCCAGCCCACAACGCTTCTGGTCTAGCCGAAATAGAGCAGTAACCCAATGGTCTTAAGACTCATTGTAACTGGAGGGCTTAAGTCAGGTGCCCCATCCTGAGCCAGCTGCTGTGGCCAGGAGAATTGCTGTGCCCAGCCCAGGTCATATGTTCTCCCTAAAAGCCTGGGAGGGGGCTGGTTGGATCTCTAAATGAAACTGGAGGGTGTTGCCGGAGGCTGGAGAGGATTTCATGAATGGCCTCTATGGGGGTCAGTGAGTTTGCAGCCTTGGGTTTAAAGTCGATTTCTTCTACATTAGGTTCAGACACCATCAGGGACTTACTTGGCACACGTGTGTAAAGTATGCTCTCTGTAACATCTCCAATAGGCACCAGGAGGCTTCATCAGGCTCATCAGTGATTGGCTTTTGGCCCGGAAGTCTGGGCCAATCCAGCCAATTAGAGTGCAGAGCTTGCCTATCTCTTGCTGAGTCGGGTATCAACGGGGTAAGGCGTGCAGGGCAGAGGGGAAATCAGAGTCGTCTGTGGTTAGTGACTAATGATAAAGCAAGCAGGTTACACCCACTCAAAAATGTGAGCCTGCAGGGGAGAGCGTCACCGGAGCCCAGTGGCTGATTTGAGTTAAGTGGAAACACTGCAGAGGGGGTGTGAAAGATGGGGACCGCCAGTCGACGGAAACCCTCGCCTGTGCCCCTCCGCGGTGTAGCCCCCCCTGAAAAACCAACTCTCTCCTAATTTATGTGGTAATCTTGCCCTTTCCTGGCTTAAAAGTTTTACCACCTCTGTATGCAGCCCTAAACGGTCTGCTATTTTAGTTGGGGCTGTTTTTGAACTTGATGTAGCCGGACTCATCCTGTAAATATTCTTCCTGGCGTCTATGAGAGGCAGCCATGTCAGCGCCTGCAGCTGTGCTTCGTTTATTTTCGGTGCTGTATACTATTCCGCTGATTGATTACCACAGTGAATGATTCTCTTGTCTATGAACATTTAGGTTCTTTTCTATTTTTTCCTTTACAAATCGCGCTGCGATAACTGTGCTTGTACCGGTCTCCTTCGGCATATGCACGAGCTCTCCAAGGCCAGCATTGTGGAGTAGGAGTCCTGGGTCATGGGTTGTACACACGTTCAAGTTGACCGGCTCATGCCGAAACTGTTGTTCCAGAGTGTGTGTTTGTACCAACGGGCACTCCTGCCAGCCTCCACAGGCACTCCACTCCCTTGCCAACACTTTAAGTTAAAGTTTGCCCATGTAGTAGGTGTGAAATGCTATCTTGGTGTGGTTTCAATTTACATTTCCCTTGTTACTAATAAAGACGTGCCTCCTGACATATTTTGGTGAGCCATCTGCATTTCCTGTGTTATGAAATCCCTGCTCATGGCTCTTAAAACTTTTTTTTTTCCTCTTTTGCAATTGCTGATTTCTAAAACATAAATCTGACCATGTGACTCCCTGTGTCTTAAGCCTTTCCATGGCTCCCCACCAGCCTCGGAATAAAGCCCAAGTTCAAGTTCAGCAGCCTGGCCGACAAGGTGGTGGTTTGGCTCTGATCTGTGTCTTCGTTCTTGGTAGGAGCCGTTTCCTCCCTCTTTCCTCTCAAGTTCCTCCCTTTGCTCTGGTCCCACAGGGCTTCCTACTCTGGGTTGACTACACCCTGCTCTTGCAACATTCCCTCTCCTGCGTGTGCTGTGCCATCTGCCAGAAATGCTCCCCCTCATCCCTGCTGGTCCACTCCTCCACTGCCTGGCTGATTCTCCTGCAGCCTTCAGGTCTCAGCTGAAGCCTCACTTCCTCCAGGGAGCCCTCCAGGTTTCTCTTCAGCCCCACCCCCAAACTGTTCATCCAAGCCCCTGTGCACTCCTGTCTCAGGCACTGCTCCTCTGGGCCCTGCACTCCTGTCTCAGGCTTGTCAGTCTTCCCCACCAGACAGCAAACTCCCTGAAGGTGAAGACCACGCTGTTGTGCTCATGATTACATCCCTGGATATAATCGAGAAGTATGGCTGCACCAAGTAAGCGCCCCACAACGACACATTGGAAGGGAGGGAGGGAGGCAGGAACTGGCAGGGGCCAGTGTGGGACTGTTAAAGGAGAGCGGACACCAGGAGGGGCCTCAGGGACCACTGGGAGCTGACACTAAGGTGAAGGAGGGGGAGCATTGGACTGGGAGTCAGGAGAGCTGGGCTCTGGTTCTCTCTAGACTCAGTTTCCCCATTTGTACCAAGGGGAGCCCCTGACCTCCTTCCCATCACAGCCAGTGCCCTTGAGTGGCTGGCCTGAGACCTGACCTGCAATTCCAGGCCCAGGGAGCAAGCAGACTCAGGACCAACAAAGGGACCTTGTTTCCCAGCCTCTTTGATGGAATCTTTCCCTCCCCTTGCCCGCTAGCTTGGCTCTAGCTGAACAAAACCATATGCCAATGCGTGGGGGGAGGGAGGAGGTGGGTGGGCAGCATCCCAGCACCCCTCTTAATGTCTGGGCATCCACCCAGAATGCCAGATGCCATGGGCTCTGAGGGGAGTCCCCCATGCTTCTCCCAGCTGCACCAGGCCCGCATCTGAGTCTCCCATGGGGCTGAGGGGGCTGGTGGAAGCATTTTCACTTCTTGTCACATGCAGTCCTCATGCCAGCTCTTCAGGCAGGGGTTGCCTGTAGGCCCATTTTACAGATAAGGGGCTAGGGAGGCTTGGAGGGGTAGAGAGGGGATCCTGCCTTGGGCAGTCTGAGGCCAGGTTCCTTGCCTGGACCACACCGCCTGCAAATCTCCCCACAGGGGGGGTCTTCCCCCAGCAAACCCACCTGGGCTTCTCTCGGGAAGACGGGGACAGTGCAGCCTCCCCTCTGCAAGCCAGAGAATGGGCAGGGGCGCAAGTCATCGCCAGGCCTGCTGGACAGCTTCAAGGGGAGGAGAGACCTCAACCCCCACTCAGCACGCCGCATGCATCCAGAGATCTGCTGGGTGTCCGCACCGTCCCTCCACCCTCCTCCACATCCCAGCCAGCAGAAGGCCTCCTGCAGAGAATTCTGGCTCAAGTTCCCCTCTGCCACCTACATTTGTGTGACGTGGACAAGGGACTCCCCTCTCTGCACTCCGCGTTCCCATCTGTGAAGTGTGGACGAGGCTGTACCGACTGAGCAGAAGAGAGCACGTAGAGAGGCTGTGGCCAGATGCCCACTAGAATCGCAGAATGGAAAATATAGGAAATACCAAAAGTAGGCAAGGATGCAAAGCAACTGGAATTCTTATCCATGGCTGGTGGGAATCTAAAACGGTACAATCTTTTTAGAAAACACAGGTTGGCAGAATTGACTAAAGCTAAACATATGCGTGTATTATGACGAAGAAATTCCACTCTTCGGTTTCTACTCAAGAGGAAGGAAAGTGTGCCTCCTCCAGAAAACATGTACCAGAGCGCCCCCGGCAGCACTGCTCATAAAATTCCAAACTGGAAACGCTCAGATGCCCACCAGCATGGAGTGGATCCATAACTCCAGGTGTGCTCACACAATTGGGAGTCTCTGGGTGGTGCAAACAGTTAACACGCTTGGCTGCTAACCAAAAGGTTAGTGATTCAAGTTCACCCAGAGGTACCTTGGAAGAAAGGCCTGGTGATCTTCTTAAAGGTCAAAGCCATTGAAAACCGTATGGAGCACAGTTGTACTCTGACACCCATGGGGTCTCCATGAGTCAGGGTCAACTCCACGGCAACTGGTTTGGATGGTTTGACTCAACTGAGTACTACAGTGCAGCAAAAACATGATTTACAGCCACACGCAACAACATGAATGTATCACAGAAACGAAACTTTGAGCCAGAGAAGTCAGACACAAGATTACACACACATATGACTCCTTTTTTTTTTTGCATTTTTTTATTGTGCTTTAGATGAAGGCTTAAAGAGCAAATTAGTTTCTCATTAAACAATAAATATATTGTTTTGTGACATTGGTTGCCAATCCCACGACGTGTCAACACTCTCTCCTTCTTGACCTTGGGTTCCCCTTTACCAGCCTTCCTGTCCCCTCCTGCCTTCTCGTCCTTCCCCATGGGCTGGTGTGACTGTTTATGACTCTCTTTTTTACAAAATTCTAGAGCAGGCAAAACTAATCTCTGCCGTCAGAAGTTAGGGGAGGGTACTATGGGGTAGGTGTGAGGGGAAGGGGACATGAAGGGAACCTCTGGGAGCTGGTGAGGTCCTGTCTCTTGCTCTGGGCGTTGGTTACATGAATGTGTTCGATTTGTGAAAATCCACCACAGATACACATATGACATAGGTAATAAGTGTAGCCCCTCCTTGCTCCAGGCTCCGACCCAAGCCTAGAGCCACTTTAGGTGTTGCCCTTATTTTCTCTGGACCCAGTTCAGGCCCCCTCTGTGGTTACTCTGGCCAGTGGCAGACCTAGTGTGTTCCACACCCAGAGCAGATCACTTTTCAAGAGCCGCGTTCTTTTTGGTTTTGTTTTTTTCTAAATATTATTTATTTTGTTGCTGTTTTTGGGAACATACACAGCGAAATACACCCATGCAACAGTTTCTGCATATACAATTTAGCGACGCTGATAACATTCTTCAAGTTGTGCAACCATTCTCACCCTCCTTTTCTGAGTTAGTCCTCCCTTGTTAATATAAACTCACTGCCCGCTGAGGTTCCTATCTAATCTTTTGAGATGCTGTTGTCAGTTGGATCCCATACAGATAGTTCTTAAAAGAGCATAATGCTCAAGGCAGACATTTTTCCCTAGTTAAGCTAAACTATTAAAAGCCCTTATATGATGAAATTATTTCCAGTAATAATCATGAAGTGAAATGAATATATTTTAGGTGGGAACTAAAATTTGCGCTTACCAAGCAAACAGATTACACTCGGAGTTTACATTTGCTTCACTGCTGTAAATTTTAAACCCAGATAAAGACTCCATGTGGTCACATGGAAAGACAGAACCGAAGTAACTCAAGTTCTGCTTCCTCATCATTACCATCAGTGCACAATCGTTGTTTAGTTCGAATCCAAGGCCTAAAGGCTCCAATAGGTGGTACACAGGGAGTTAGAGGCAAACTGCATCTCAGACAGATGCGGTGCATCCAAACCGTTATGAACTTACCTTCCAAGCAAATGCTTGCTTACAGTTGAATCGCATGTGCCGGGCCGGCTGTATAACTGGGAGTTCTCTAGTTAACTTCCAATGTTTATGAAAGGATAAGTCGTAAAGATACCCTAATTTGAAGCATGCATATGTGTTATTAAACACTAAACAGTATCCATGGTAATTGTTTAGCATTGAGACTGAAAAAGATAATTTTTAGGGAGGAGTATTTTATCACTGACTTCTTCCAGCATTGCCAGAACACGATGATAATAAAGAGCAGACTGACTTTGGTCGGTCTGATGATAGATGTATATTATGTACAACCAATGCACCCCTTCTGGGCTGTCCTGGGGAGGGCAGTTCCCACCACTTGCCCTTGACCGCCGCTGCACTGGCATCTCATTATCTGTCCCGAAGCTCCTCCCTGCTGCCCCAGGCCCAGCCCTCTGACCACAGCACAGTCCCTGTGGCTGGAGCCCTTGACCACCGTTCACCCCAGCCCACCTGGTAGGTCTCAGACCACCTTTGCCCTCCCGTGTCTTGAAGCTGAACGGCAGCCCCTGCACACCTGGGGTGACCACCAGATCCTTGATCCAAGTGGTGGCAAAGTTGTGCTGCTGAGGAGGTCCCCAAGTGTTATGGATCGAATTGTATCCCCTCAAAATGTGTGTCAACGTGGCTAGGCTATGATTCCCAGTATTGTGTGGTTGTCCTCCATTTTGTAATCTGATGTAATTTTCCGTGTTGTAAATCCTAACCTCTACGATGTTAATGAGGCAGGATTAGAGGCAGTTTATGTTAATGAGGAGGACACAATCTACAGGATTAGGTTGCATTTTGAGTCAATCTCTTTTGAGATATAAAAGAGAGGAGAGAGGAGAGGGGCCTCACTACCACCAAGCAAGGAGAACTGGGAGCAGAGCGAGTCCATTGGACCCGGGGTCCCTGCACTGAGAAGCTCTTAGACCAGGGGAAGACTGATGACAAGGACCTTCCCCCAGAGCCAACAGAGAGAGAGAAAGCCTTCCCCTCGAGCTGGTGCCCTGAATTTGGACTTCTAGCCTCCTAAACTGTGAGAGAATACATTTCTGTTTGTTAAAGCCATCCACTTGTGGTATTTCTTTTATAGCAGCACGAGATGACTAAGACAGCAAGGATGAGGACGTTCCTGGCTCTGCCCTACTACCCCCAGGAGGAAGCTTGCCAGGATCCCCGACTCTCATTTTTCCAGCCCAGACAGGCATGAGTCCACCACTGCAGAGATGTGACCCAGCAGCCAAGCCTCCACCAGCAGGGATGCCCTGCCCAGCAGGCAGCCAGGATCAGCCCGTGCTGGCTCCTCCAGACTGATGACCCTAATCCCGTGTGCAGACAGGGCCAGACCCCAAACCCTCTCTCTCACAAAAGGCCTTTGTTCTGCTGCCCCCCTCCCCCACCTTCCCCTCAGCCAGGGAGGGGGAAAGCTTCCTGTGAAGCATCTACTACCGCAGGGCCCTGTACCAGCCCGTCCTTGTCCTGCAGCTGGGGAAAATGCTAGAACGGTCAAACGTGGACTTCGGTGTCACCCCCAAGGGATTTGCTGCCTGACTTCCTGTGCCAGCTGTGTAAATGCTTGTCCCTAAACCTCTCTGAGCCCCTGCTTCTTGAACAGAGAGATGTCCTGCCTCACAGAACAAGAGGCAGAAACTACAACAATAAACCGAAAAAAAAAAAAAAACAGAGGCAGTGGTGGTTCGGTGATAGAATTCTCTCTTTCCATACAGGAGCCCCAGGTTTGATTCCTGGCCAATGCACCTCATGCGCAGCCACCACCCATCTGTCAGTGGAGGCTTGTGTGTTGCTGCAATGCTGAACAGGTTTCAGTGGAGCCTCCAGACTAAGATGGACTAGGAAGAAAGGCCTGGCCATCTACTTCTGAAAATCAACCAGTGAAAACCCTATGGATCACAACAGTCTGATCCACAGTTGATCATGGGAGATCATGGGATGGCACAGGACTGGGCAGCATTTCATGCCACTGTGCATGGGTTTGCCATGAGTCGGGGACCAACTCGGCAGCAGCTAGCAACAACAACCTTACGGGAGAGACCTTGTCTCCCTCCCTCCTTGCCCACTCCAGCCTCAGGGACTTTGTACTCACTGTGACCTCCACTTGGAGGCCCCTCCCCCAACATGGCTCCCTCCTTCCCTTCATTCATACTCGGCTCCAATGTCACCATGTCCCTGACCACCCCCAATAAAATAGCAATCTTCCTCACTCCTTGAATCCTTATCTGGTTTATTTTCCTTCTAAACACTGATTAATATATTACAGCAGCAGTTCACAAATATTTTGCTCTCAAGATCCCTTTACCAGGGTGGCCAGATTTAATGAATAACTAAAAATGAACACCCAGTTAAATTTGAATTTCAGATAAATAACAAATAATTGTTTAGTATAAGTATGTCCCAAATATTGTATAGGGATATACTTACATTTTATCTGACAATTCTACCCTTCATAGTCTTAAAAATTATTGAGGACCTCAAAGAGCTTTAGTTTACGTAGGTTATGTATATTGGTATTTACTGTATTAGAAGCTAAAACCGAAAAATCATTAAAATATTTATTCATTGATTTAAAAGTAACAATAGTAACTCCATTACATATTAACATAAATACATATTTTATGACGATTGCTATATTTTTCAAAAATTAGTGAGAAGGGTGGAATTGGTTTATGCAATCTTTTTGCAACTGTCTTGAATGTCTGGCCTAACAGAAGACAGCTGGATGTTCATATCTCCTTCTGCCTTCCGTCTGCTGTGATACATGATTTTGGTTGAATTGTGTGAAGAAACTCTGGCTTCCCACAGATATGTAGTTAGAAAAGGGAGGAGGATTTTAACAGCCTTTTCAGATTATTGTGAATATTTTGCTGCAACACCAAAACTCAACAAGTGGTAATTTCTTACAGTTCAGTTGCAGTATGAAATCCGAAAGCATATGTGCAAACTTTTCATACTTGGTTACATGAAAATCCATGTGTCTGTCTTGCCCTGGTGGTGCAGTGGTTAAGAGCTTGGCTTCTAACCAAAAGGTCGGGAGTTCAGATCCACCAGCCGCTCCTTGGAAACCCTATGGGGCAGTTCTACTCTGGCCTGTAGGGTCGCTATGCATCAGAATCGACTCGATGGTAACAGGTTTGTTTTTATCTTGCACTTGGAATGGAACTTTTATCAAGGCATGATTGGTAACCACAGGTCTTGGTTATTTGGAAAATATCGGTTGACAGATCTTCCAAGTGGTGACGCTTTTCATTATTCAATAGCTAAAAATCACATTTGTTGATATCACTACCAATCTCATCAGAAAAGTCTTTATGTATTGGGAAGCAACATACCAAGCTTCCGGTGCCGATACAAGTTTTCCAGTATTCTAACTTCCACTTGAAAACTTGAGTTTTATCACTGGGAACAATTGCTGTCAGGGTTCTCCTTGACGTGAGCGCTCACATCGTTCATCTTCGAGAAAACATCTGCCAAATACCCAAGTCTGGACAGAAGTAGTTTGTCAGTCATTCTTCCAAAGAAAAGATGGTATTCCATAAAAAAGACAGCTCATTCAGCTTGCAACTCAATCATTTCACAAGCGCTTTTCCATGAGAAACTATCATTCTTTGGCATGCTTTGTGTGCACTTCCTAGTTCATCCGCAAAATATTAAAAAGACGTGCACTTGAGGGTCAAGATTTAATAAAATTTATAATTTTGCCGCTTCATCAAGGACATTCTTTTTGCGTGTATGTGGTGAATGTGTAACAAAGCATTTGATATTTCAACAACCTTCACTACACCATTCAGTGATATTAACTATGTTCATCACGTTGTTCAACCATCATTCTTATTCCGTCCCAAATTATAACATCACCCTTTACAAAATCTCAGTATCCTCTAAGCATCAAGTCCCCCTTTTGTTCCTCCCTCCCTCCCACTTGCCCCTGGTAACCACTAATAGACTTTGGTCTCTGTCTTAGTTACCTAGTGCTGCTATAACAGAAATACCACAAGTGGATGGCTTTAACAAACAAAAATTTATTCTCTCACAGTATAGGTGGCTAAAGTCCGAATTCAGGGCGCCAGCTCTAGGGGAAGGCTTTCTCTCCTGTTGGCTCTGGGGGAAATTCCTTGTCTCCTTCCAGCATCTGTGTGCCCCACGTTCCTTGGAGATCTCCATGTGTCTTGGCGTAACAGGTTACAATTCAGGATCAGAAACGACTCAAGATACAGTTCTTCAGTGAGGACAGCTTCTTAGCCATGCCCACAGGTAGGCCTCTCTCTCTCTCTCTCTCTCTCTCTCTGTCTCTCTGTCTCTCTCTCTCCATTCATCAGCTGATGGGCACTTGGGTTGTTTCCACCTTTGGCTATTGCAAATAGTGCTGTGGTGAACATTGGTGTACAATATCTGTTTGAGTTCCTGCTTTCAATTCTCTTAAGACATTCTTAAGTGAAACTGACCTCATTCTTACTGTGAGTGCATGGTGGTGAGGAACCAGTGATGACTGGTACAGTTGGTACCACATTCCTGACCCGTGTTTACCTGCCAACGTTTGCATCATCAGTACAGATGTCAACAAGAGAAAAGGGAAATAGTATCTTAGTATTATTGTGAAATATCACCCGTGTGTCAGTTTGTTGTACTGTGGAGGCTTGCGTGTTGCTATGATTCTGGAAGCTATGTCACCAGTATTTCAAATACCAGCAAGGTCACCCATGTTGAACAGGTTTCAAGGGAGCTTCCAGACTAAGACAGACAATCTACTTCTGAAAATTAGCCAATAAAGACCCTATGGATCACAAAAGAATATTGTCCAATATAGTATTGGAAGAAGAGCCCTGTAGGTTGGAAGGCACTCAAAATACACAGAGGTTGTAACAGTAAACTTGAGCAGACCAATGATTGTGAAGATGGCGCAGGACCAGGTGATGTCTTGTTCAGTTCTACGTCGGATCACCGTGAGTTGGAGCTGACTTGACGGCAACTAACAACAACATTATTACGAAGATCGTTTTGACCTTGTGAACCCCATGAGAGAGTCTTGGGAAATCCTAGCAGCCTGTGGACCACACTTAGAGAACCTCTGTGCTGTATATATTGATTTGTGCCTCTGCCTCTACACTGTTAGCTCCACGAAGTCCAAGTCTTCATTGGCCTCCTCTCTGCTATAGCCCTGCCCCTCAGATGGTGCCTGGTATTTACAGGAAAGAACAACAAGTGCAGAGAGACAAGGAAGGGCCCCAGATATGCCTGACTCCCAAGTGCATGCCCTTCCTGCTGCCGAAGAGAGAGGTGGTTTTCTGGCAGCAGGGAGGAAAAGGCCAAAACAAGAAGAGGCCTGGAGTAGGGAGAAGGCATCGGAGAAACCAGATGTCATGGATTGAATTGTGCCCCCAAAAATATGTGTATCAGTTTGGCTAGGCCACAACTCCCAGTACTGTGTGATTGTCCACCATCTTGTCATCTGATGTGATTTTCCAACGTGTTGTAAATCCTATCTCTATGAGTGTTGATGAGATGGGATTAGTGGCAGTTATGTTAATGAGGCAGGACTCAATCTGCAAGATTGAATTGTGTCTTGAGCCAATCTCTTTGGAGATATAAAAGAGAGAAGCGAGCAGAGAGACATGGGGACCTTATACCACCAAGAAAGCAACGTCAGGAGCAGAGCACCTCCGTTGGACCTGAGGTTCTTGCGAAGAGAAGCTCCTTGACCAGAGGAAGATTGATGACAAGGACCTTCCTCCAGAGCCGACAGAGAGAGAAAGTCTTCTCCTGGAGCTGACACCCTGAATTTGGACTTCTAGCCTACTAGACTGTGAGAGAATAAATTTCTCTTCATTAAAGCCATCCACTTGTGGTATTTGTGTTATAACAGCACTAGATGACCAAGACACCAGAACTCCCTGCCCTGTCCTCGATTTTATTGGTCGGTGCTCAATAAAATAGTAACATCTCCTAAAAACACGGGGTTGACAATCCATGCTTCCCCTAGGAAGGAGAGGTTCTGAGAGGGAGCATGGCCATGAGTTGGCGCATATCCTCTCAGACATTTTCCTATGGGTGTCCATGCATGTCTACACACCTCTAGGAAATTAGTAATATTAATTCAAAAAACACTTGTTGAGCACCAACTCTGGACTAGTCACTGCTCTAGACACTGGGGAACCAATAGTCAACAAGACAAATTCCCTGCTCCCATGGGGCTAACAGCTTAGTGGGAAACACCAAAGGTAGACAAGTAAATACTGTGTCAGATGGTGACACATGCAGCGAGGGGAAAAAAGCAGAAAGAGCTAGAATGAGGAGAAGGATAAATATTAAGTGGGCAGTCAGGCAAAGTGACATTTACTGGAAAGAACAGCAAGTGCAAAGGCCCAGGGGCAGGAGTATGCCCAACTTCCTGTATTGTTTCATAGGCTATTGGTCAACAATACATATGATTCATTCAACACTTCAGAAATATTTACTGAGCACCAACTATGTGCTTAGCACTATTCTAGAGCCTCATGGAGCTTATTCTAATGAGAGGAGAGAGACAATGAAAAACATAAGAAAATATGGAATATTCCAGAAGTGGTAAGTGAAGAACAATCAAGTAGGGAAGAAGCACAGGGAGTGATGGGGCTACAAGTAAAAAGGCACCCAGGGAAGGCAGCTCTGAGAAGGCAACATGAGCAGAGACCTGAGGAATTTACTGTCTTAGTCATCTAGTGCTGCTGTAATAGGAATACCACAAGTGGGTGGCTTTAACAAACAGAAATTTATTTTCTCACACTTTAGGAGGCTAGAAGTCAAAATTCAGGCTGCCGCCTCTAGGGAAGGCTTCCTCTCTCTGTTAGTTCTGGAGAAAGGTCCTTGTCTCTTTGAGCTTCTGCTCCTGGGTGATCTTCATGTGGCTTGACATGTCTCTTCCCCCATCTCTGCTCTGCTCATTTGTTTAATCTCTTTTATATCTCAAAAGAGATTGACTCAAAATACACCCTATACTAATCCTACCTCATTAACATAACAAAGACAACCCATTCTCCAATGGGATTATAACCACAGGCAGGTCATTGTTATGTTGTTAGGTGCTGTCAAGTCGGTTCCGACTCATAGTGACCCTATATACAACAGAACGAAACTCTGCCTGGTCCTACACCATCCCCACAGTCATTGCTATGCTTGAGCCCATTGTTGCAGCGACTGTGTCAATACATCTCGTTGAGGGTCTTCCTCTTTTTCGCTGACCCTCTAAGCATGATGTCCTTCTCTAGGAACAGATCCTTCCTGATAACATGTCCTAAGTATGTGAGACGTAGTCTCGCCATCATTGCTTCTAAGGAGCGTTCTCGTTGTACTTCTTCCAAGACAGATTTGTTCATTCTTTTGGCAGTCCATGGTATATTCAATATTCTTCGCCAACACCACAATTCAAAGGTGTCAATTCTTCGGTCTTTCTTATTCATTGTCCAGCTTTCGCATGCATATGAGGCGACTGAAAATATTATGGCTTGGGTCAGGTGCACCTTAGTCTTTGAAGTGACATCTTTGCTTTTTAACACTTTGAAGAGATCTCTTTCAGCCGATTTGCCCAATGCAATGTATCGTTTGATTTCTTGACTGCTGCTTCCATGGGTGTTGATTGTGGATCCAAGTAAAATGAAATCCTTGACAACTTCAATCTTTTCTC